>NC_081828.1:203464977-203766977 GCF_030867095.1 Alligator mississippiensis
ATTGCTATGAAAAATGAAGACACTGTGCATTCAACAAGTGCATTCAAACCTGATGATGGTATCAGCTTGTATATTGTAAAAAATTGGAAAGAATTTTCCCCAAATAGCACAATTTTGTATTAACAATTTTCTCCTTCCTCTAAACTTCATTACTCCTTGCTAGGGATCAAATTTGTAGGAGAGGTGGATTTAGTTAGAAGAAGTTGGTCCTTTTGAATAGATCAGTTGCTATTCTTAAACTATGCAGATGGCAACTATCGTGAGGCTGATAGAAATGCATGGATGGTGCAGTGGTATATATTATATTGTACTCTGATCTGGTATGGCTAGTACTGGAGTCTTGCATTTTTACAGTACTACATTTTAAATGATTCGTGCAATGTTGTATTTAGATATACTTTACATGGCACAATTTGAAAGTGTATTTAATAATTGCAAATATACTGCTTAAACTATTGCATGCCATGCATCTTTAATTGTATAGATCTATCTTCATCATCTAATATATAATGATGCCATTATCCTGACAATTGTGTCCTGAATGATGTACTTTTTGAGGACAATAATGGTAGGATACTATCTCCATTTTTGGCAGGATACTGGGCATTTGTGGAGTGACAAAGGGCACAGACATCTATTTGCTTGGCTTCTGTGCTGTCATTAAAAAGTGTGGTCCCGCACCCTGTGGCAGGAGCAAGGATGAGCGGGACTGCAGCTTGCTGCAGCCTTCTTTAAAGTGTTCTAGCTGGGGGACACCACACTGGTAGTATGTATGTCCCAAAGTTTTTATGGAGGCACAAAGGCAACAAAAACAACATCTGTTTCTACCCTCAGTCACTTTTGAACTTGTTCACTACTACAAAGCATATTTAATATACATAATGAACTACTAATTGAAGTCAGGCTTGGAACCCACATCTCCTTGTTCCTATCTAAGTACCCTATTAGGCCACAGTGTGCTCACTGCTCCCTACCTTTGGCCCAGTATACATTTAATTATTCCACACAATTTGGAACAGCTTCTATGAGAAGGAATATTATCCCCACAATGCCGTAGTGCAGGGGTGGGCAATATGTGACCTGTGGGCCACATCTGGCCTGCCAGGCAATTCCATCCGGCCTGCAGGACCCCTCACTGCCCCTCTGTAAGCCAGTGCGTCTATGCAGGAAGTTTGGCTCTGGTTGCTAAGCAACCAACTCCCAACCCAGCCTGACCTAACCCACCCCAGCCCCAAGCCAGGGGATGCTAGAGACACGAAGCCTCTGGCAGAGCTTGTGCCTGGCCTTCCCATGGCTGTTCCCAGCCTCCCTGCCTGTGAGACTGGGGGCCAGGGACTCTGTGGGTGAAAGGGAGCCAGGAGCCGCATGTTATGGGGCCAGGCTGGGTTGGCTCTGCACGAGTGCAGGAGCTATATGCTATGGAGCTGGGTCGGGCTGGCCCCACACGCTGCCACTACATGCGGCCGGGGACGTAAGCAGCAGTGCAGCAGCTCTGCAGTGTTCAGTCAAGTGGGGCTGCCCCACAGGCAGCAAGGGACTGGTGTGGGAGCATGGGAGCTCAGCTATTGGGACTAGGTGGGGCTGGCTCTGCACCCTGCCACCACGTGCAGCTGGGGACTTTGGCGGGAGCACTATTGGGCCGGGTGGGACTGGCCTCACACACTCCTGCAGCTGGGGACTGGGGTGGGAGCAGGGGGAGCTGCGTGCTATGGGGCCGGGCACGACTGGCCCCAATCACTGCCACCACATGCAGCTCCAGTGACTCACCCACTCTGGGGACTCCAAGGACCCCCACCCCAACACACACACTTTCACGCACCCCTTCCGCCCATGTCCCCAAACATACCCATACCCTCCCATCGACCCTACACACACATTCCCACTTCCCACCGTACCCACAGGCACATCCACACCCTTCTCCACATACCCCACCCAGAATACCAACACCCCACACACACTTTCCACACCTCACCACACACTCCCCCTCCCCCCCCATACACCAGCTTACCGCCCCCCCCACAACATACAAGAGTAAGTCTGTATTTTGAGCTATTATGCAGTTGCCTCTAGATACACAATGCAAAAACACATACATCAGGACAAAAAGATTTTAAAAAATAAAATAAGTTATAGTAGCTTGCTTTTTCCTGCCTTAACACATGGACGCTTCCATGTTAAAAGCATTTAATGCATGGGAAAAGAAACACCTAACAATATCCTAAATCTCATAGTATATCCAGCCTCTGGTGTCTAAATTGTTTAGGTGCCAGAGAAACTACTATTTGATGCCTATCTGTGTCTTTAAGAACTATATTCTTTGGAAATCTGGATCTTAACTAGATGAAAAAAAAAAATATATATATATATAAATATGTATATACACACACACACCCTAATGGCTAGGATTGAGTTTTGTGGTATCTGTTTATATGTTTGTACAGGAACATGAATATATGTAATGCTTTATAAATAATGATAATAAGGGTGTAGAGATGATGAATTGCTTGTTTGTATAGTACAGATCTTTGCAAATGTAAAGTGCTGTATGTACTGAGTAGTATTATTTTTAATAGCTGATTGTAGTTGTATCAATTTATCAGGTATGCAGAGTAATCCTTGTGCTTTTAAAAGACACATCTTTTATCATGAAGACATATTTTAATTCCTACTTTTATTAAGCCTTGTAACTGAACCCCTTGCTTCTTAAATGGTTAATATGCAAAAATGTGGGATGTAAGTACATTTTGGTATAGTAATTTTCTTAAATCTACTGTAAAAATTATGTTGTGGTTTTAAGAGTATGTTTGTTGCTTATTAAGGTAAATAAATAACAAATTAGGTCAGTTTAGTCTAACGAGTCTAATATTGTTAAAACTGATTTACTAAACATATCATTTGATGGTTTTAATTAATAATATGCTGAAGTGTGGAGTTCTATCATAGCGACCCAAAGGTCAAGACCTATAGTTTATGGACTATTAGTTAGCCATTAAGTCATTTACTCAGCTGACCTGTGAATCTATCAGATTGATGGATAGCAGGGACCTTTCTGGTCCTAATAGGTATTCAGTTTAACTTTCAGAAATTTCAAGCAAAGTTGGTCACCGAATAAAATTTACTAAGCAGAAAGCTTAACAATTTTTAAGGGTATTTCACTGCCTTTCACTTGAAAGCAGGTATTAACTTGAAAAGTACCATTGCTGCCTTTGCTATTCTCCTAGGACTCCTGGCAGAATACCCTAAGAAGTACCTTAATTTCTTGTCTTTAAAAAGGAAATCAAAATGATTTTTACAGATCTTTCATATGCATAATATCAAGCATAAATTTTAATTGCACTTCATTTACTAAGTGGTGCATTACCTCATCCTTTAGTTTTAACAATGGATTTTCTATAAATCTTCATACGGTTAAACATGATAAACTGCTCAACATATCATGGAACATGGCAGTGCTTATTAGCACTTGAGAAGTTATTGATTGCTTATCTTGATTAATCTTTTATGGGTCTCTGTAGTATTAATTCCACAGAAAAGACTTCGGAGTTCTGTAGCATTAGCCTCCTCATTCACAGTTTCTGCTTCAATTATATGGCTTTCTCTAACTGTTACACTAATTATAACCTCTTTGTCACCAGCTCTTGCTTTCTATTTATCAATAATTAGATTTTTTAATTAAAATATATATCTATTTAAAAGATTCTCAGACATAGTGACATTCATAAGATAAAATGTTTCCCTAATTTCATATAAGGAAGGAGTCCTTATGTTTCTGGCATATGGAGGAAAAATGAGTAGCATTTTTATAGGCACAATTTATTACATATAGATTTTGCTGGATATCTTGGCATTTCATTTCAGAGACAGCCTGAGAATTTCCTTGTTCAGTATTTTTAAAGTTAGCTACAAGTCGTTTGTATACAAACCAATATTTGTTTTATCATAAAAGACTCAATTAAGCATTAATTACCCAGAAAAAAATGTCTTTTAAGTCAGTGGTAGCATATTCAGAATTCAAGATACCATTTGCAATAGACCATAGGTCACTTTCTCAGACTAATGGTTTAGCAAACAGGCTGAAGAATGTTCCCAGAACAACACCTTGGATTCACATTCTTTTGGACACTAGTGGTTATATCAATAGCCAAGTGTAATGGAAAAACCTTGTGTGGAACAATAATTTGGAGGAGCTATGATCGTGGTCTACCAGCTGGTCCTGGTGTAGAGTAGTTAATGTATAGACAGGTTCAGTAGGGCTGTGAGAAACTTTGGGTGCTGATTCAATTCAGAGGAAATTTGGCCTGATTTGGCAGCCAAATCTCCATATCCCAATTGAATTGGGAGACCAATGAAAAGATCCAAATCAATTTGGAAAAGATTTGTAGAGCTTTGGAGAGATTTGGAGATTCAGGCCATCCCCATTTGCTGGACCCGGACTCTGTGCCGGTAAGTAGGGGGTGGGGGAAGAGGGTGCTGGAGGAGGGGGAGGGAACCATGGGGGGGACCCCTGCCAGGCCCCATCCCCTGCCTGCTCCCCCAGCCTCCATGAGTGCTCCCTGACCCCTGCCTGCTCTTCCAGCCCCGTCAACAGCTGCCCCACCCAGCATCCTGGCTCTTTAAAATAAATAAATAAAAAAGCCCTGCACTTACTGGCTGCTGCAGCAGCTGTTAGGTCTTCTAGGAACTCTTGGCAGAGCCTCCCCCCATGCAGTGGGGGGCAGTGGGGATCACCCCCTGGTTTGGGAGGAGCCGGTGAGTGTGGAGCTTTTTTTTTCCCCAATAGAGCCAGGATGCTGGGGCTGGGCAGGACAGCCACTGACAATGCTGGGAGAACGGGCGGGGGATGAGGCCTGTTTAATTTGGAGATTAGGCGAATTCGGTGGCGGCTGAATCGATTTAGGACAGTGATTCGAATCACTGAATCAAATCACTGTCCCCCAAATCAGCTGAATCTGAAATGAATACTAGCTGCTTCGCACAGGCCTAATGCTCAGTGCTTGGGCCACCTATCCCTCCACAATGCTTTAAGAAGGCAGACAGAAAGGGGGATTGTGATTTTTGTAACTCCCTTCTGTATTGACCAACAAAAGCAAATAGAATTGATTGGGATTTTCGAATTATATGTCTTCATCATCAGAAAAAGATGATAAATCAAAACTTTTCAGGCAGTCTCTCTCTCGCTCTCTCTCTCATATGCATGTTAGTAAATATTTAATTATTTATACAAAATGAAACCACTCCAGCAGTAGACAGTAAGATTGGCTTTTATAGTTTTAAGGCTATGGCACCTTCTGGGACATAGGGGAGAAAGATTCAGGACATCTCAGATCTAGGTAATGGTTTTCCATATGCAAGGTTTGTTCCCCCAACTCCTGGGCTTCTGTCTGTTTTGCAAGGTTACTCTTTCCCTCATGATTTTTCATGAAAAAAAATGTAAGGTATGATGTGGAATGAAAGTAAGTTCTAAAATTCCACAGTTTTGTCAGATACAATTCTTGTTTACCCACTGATCCTAAAAACAGAGTAAAACAAAGTAAACATAAAAACCATTGGCATAAATATGTTTCAGTCACTTACCACTGTTGCCTGAAAAAAAAATCATTTCAGAAATGATCAGAGAAGTACCAGTGCCAGCAGGGAAGTCTTGAGGGGTTTAACTAAGGTTTGTGAGGTATTTTGAGATCAATACATGGAAAGTGAAATATAGGACTGCAAAATATTTATTAGTACTTTATCTGATAACCAAATAACTGTGCATAAACATCTACAGAAGATTTAACATTGTTTAGGCTTTTAAGATTGTCATTTTTAACATTTCCAGTGGAAATCCTGCTCTATTAAGGTAAAATAAAAAATTATATAAAGTTGTTCTGAACTTTATGTGGAAAATATCTCAGATTGAGAGAAGGCATGGGAACAAATTAGTCATGACATCTTGGTCTTACCAAAATCTGTCGTTGCTTTTACCAGGACCAAAGTTTCATCTGGCAGCATGGAAGGCATGGGAATGGAATGGGATGTGCAAGCCTAGAGAGGAGTGTCTGCCTAGTAAAGAATTCCAGCCAAGTTGGTGAAAAAAAAGCTTGTTTTGGGGCTGTAAACTAAATGGCTATGATAGCCAAAAGCTCTGCACAGGGGAATCTAAGTGGGCCACGACTATTGTAGCCTGAGGGTTGCGCAGCAGCTGCAGTGCGATTGCTCTTTGTGTTGTGCAAAATGTTCTGTCTTCTCTTGCCTCCATGTAAGTCTCTTTAGAGGGACATGATTTTACTCTTTAATATGATTGGGACACTATTCCAGCCACACTAATTCATTACAATGTGATCTTTTTATTTTATTAAAATGCTAAATATAGAAACTATCTAGGTTAAAAACATTTTGTGTGTTTCAAAAAACAAATGAGCAAAAATTGAAGAAATCAAGCCCCAGACGGCTTTATTGTAGATCTAAATTAGTCTTACAATAAAGGTTTGATCTGAAGGTCAGTTTTATCAAAGGTGTCTGCCTGAACTGCCCATGTAGGTTATGACACAGATAAATGCACAGTATGCACATATTTGTATGAGGAAATCTGAAATTTAAGAGGCCAGAATTTAAAATGTGACCCTCAGTTGAAGGCACATGCAAATTAGGCTAAAAAAGACACAATTTCCGCCTTTGTTCTCCACCTGGATTCATCATTGTGCATCCACACAGTCATGTCTGTGCTTTGCAGGTGCTATAACACTTGTGCACTAATGTCTCTGCATACCCTTTAAATGGTTTCACATGTCCATAGGTATATTGGGCATTTAGCACCTTGCGGGATTTGGCCTTTTTAAAATCACTGCAGCCAATCATATGAAATATTTTGTAACTTTTCCTGTTTGGGGTTACTTGCAGATATGGGAGCTTTCATTGTACTGTGAAAATTATATAGCAGTGATACCCTGCTTTTCATTTCACAAAAGATACGAGTATATAATACTATCAAGAATATTTTTGTGGGAAGGCTGTTTTTACTCAAAATCATGCTACATAATGTCAAAAATGAACAAGTTAAATTAATTTTCACTTACAATCTCTTCACTAAAAGGGTAACCCATAATTCTTACAATACTCAGTTTATCTTAATGTTTTCCTGTCTTCTAATGGACAGTAATTGAGAGGGATCCATCATCTAAATTATCCCGTGGTGCAGAACATCACTTAGAAAAATGGTGCTATAAACTAGAATCTCTGTAGTAAAAATCAATTTGTGGAAGCAGGTTAGTTTTAAGAAAAGGTTCATACATGCTAAAATTCCCACCTGGTAGAACAATTGCATATAAGTAAGTCTGCTGTGTTTATATTAATTTACTTATGGAAGTAACATTTCAATTTTTTTGTTATGTAATAAAAGGATGGCACTAATACTATGGGGTTTTTCCCCCACAGGTTTAATCTATTAGGATTTTATCCTGTCACTGTAGTCAAGGGAAATTTTGTCTCTGACTTTACTAGAAGCAGAATGAAAGTTTTAAAGCAGAGTTTGTAGAACTAATTTTTAAAAACAAGATAAAAAATTACCTTTTCAGAATGACAGCCCTTGCCTGTCCTCATTATTGGTTCAGTAAGACAATCAGCTTCATCAATCTATCTTGGATTTGACCCTAAGAGGTAATGTGCAGTCTTAACTTGCTTTAGATGACTCAGGGATGGTTCTGAGGAGGGGTGGGAGGGTGCGCTATAGTGGCATGGTTGCCCAGCCCCCTTCAGCAGTGTAACTCAACTATCAGTCACTAGCCAAGGGCTGCTGGGAGAAGCTTTATGGGGTGCTGGGCTTCGCAGCAGCTGGCTAACCCCCAATCCCTGCCCCCACTACCAGTTGTCCTCCACTGGCCTGGGGGGCTGCAGCTGCAGGGTGCCAGGGTGGGCCAGGGGTAGGTGACATCAGTGGGGGATATCTGGGAGAGCCAGGCAGGGAGCAGGTGCTGAAAAGATTAAGGCAGGGACCCGCTGCTGCTGCCTCCAGCTGAGCCTGGCACCCTTTGCAACTATTCAGTTCAGCCCCCAACTAGAGCTGGGCATGACTGACCTTGAGCTTCTGCTGTCCAAAGCTGGCTCCCAGCAGTAGCAGATGGGTCCCACCCCATTGTTTGCTCAGAGGCAACCCCTGATGCAGAAGGGGAGTGGTAATGGGCTGAGATGGGTGGTGCCACTGAGTAGGTATGGGCTAGGGACCCATACCTGCTTTTGGTTCACAGAGGAATCTTGAGTAGCTGCTGCTTGGGCACAATCTTCCAGGGGGGTGTGGGGAGGAGAGGGGGGAGGGCACCGGTTTCATCCCCTGCCCCTCCTTTTTCAAAATCTTAGATCTGCCCATGATGCAAATTAACTAATGTGAAGTAAAATCCTAGGAAAAGTCAAAATACTTTTTAGGCAAACCTCAATGTCCTTTTAGAGAGGGAATAAGACTGCAAGTAATAATGGAATGTAGAAATGTTAGGGACTGGAACAAATGATGAATTGCCAAGAGGTCCCTTCCAACCCTAGTTTTCTATGAGTTCAGGCTACTAAACCATTGTCAGGAAGGACAGTTTATTGCAACATGATACTGAGCTTGGTTGGGGCCAAGTAGTGCAAACGGTGCTAAGAGGTATGAACTCTTCACCAATGTTAGTGAACATACTCCAAACACTGCCTTTTTACTTTTCTCAGATGAGGACCTGAGGCATGGAGGCAGTGATTTCTTCCTAGGCAATCTGTGAAAAGATGAGGAAATAGATGTTCTGAATCCCAGTTCAGTACCTTAACCAGAAAACTATCCTTCTTATAATCTTTTACAAAACCCTTTCGTAGGAGAACTGGATTAGTATCTCTGATATTTATTAGGGAATCATTCTGAAAAACATTAAGAAATTAATCCAAAAAAAAAAAGAAAAGAAATGGGCATCATCTGACCTTGGCTAGTGAACCATCCAATCCCTCCTTACCCATTGATTTCTGTTCTGAGGTCTCTGACGTTCACCTCTTTGTGGAAGACTGAGCACTTTTTTTTTTTTCTTGGTTTTGGTAAGCAAAATGTATTAAAAAATCCTAAGCTTGCTAACTGTAGTGAATTCTCTGGGTAAAAATTCATAGAATTTCGCTTTAATTTCAACAATTACTAATGGTTTTAAGCAGCTTTATAAAAGCCTTGTGCAGGATAGAGGATGGAGTATTTTTATGCATCTTGATTGGGTAAAAAAGTTCTATAGAAAAGATTTTCTTTTTCCTTTACAAGCAGCCCTATCAGAGTTAATTTTTTTACACAGACCCAGTCTGACAATGTCTAATGTTCTTCTTCTTGCCACTTAAGTATGCATCCTCACAGACTATGATATCACAACTCATTAATCAGGCAGCAGGCTGGCTTTGAATGAGATCAGACTGTGGGCCAATGCCAGCACTCCTGTTGTCTGATTCATCAGGTGATTTTTTTAGTGTGGTCACAAAAATGTATAAATAGGAACAGCATTTGACAGTTCATCCTCAAGCATAGTTTAAATATTTTGCTGAGATATGGAGTCTGATCCTGGGAAGGGCCGAATGTCCACAAGTAAATCTGCCAAAGTCAATCAGGCTCATATATAGCAACTCTAAAACATGGATATAGTCTAAATATGCTAAAGTTGCTTTAGAGATGGACGTTTGTATACGGTTCTTGCATAAATGTGCAAAAGGGTGGGAGGGGTAAGGAGCTTTTCCCTATTTTACATGTTCCTTTGGTGTAAATGCTTTTGGTGACTGACCTAGTGAAACTCAGAGGGGGCTCAGCTTTGGCCCAACCCAGGACTGTCCAGCTTTTAAGTGGCTGGGGGCTGCACACCGCAGAGGCTGCACTAGTGGGTTCTGCATGCCCTGCAGTCCACACCAGCAGGGGTCACAGGCCCCCAGTCTACATACCACAGAGATCTTCCACCTCCCCTGCTGTAGTGCATGCCTATACCCACCCTGCACTGCAGTGCATGCCTGCACTCACTCCACTGTAGCAGGCACCTGTAATTCCCTCCTTTCCAACTGCACTGCATTACCCACACATGCCCCTCCACCCTCTCCACTGCAATGACTCTGCATGGGCACCGCCACCATTTCAACAAGTACCTGCATGGACATCTCCACCACACCTGCCCTGTACCCATCATGGTCCATCCTCACCCTCAGCTCTTCATACCATGCCATGCTATTCTTCACTGTCCCCTTGGGCAGGTGCAGAACGTGGAAACTGGAGGAGGGAGCCTGGAGATTCCAGGTGCAGTTGCAGCTGAAGTGATAGGGAAGTGGTGACTGGGCAGAAGTCTGGGGGCTGCAATCTAAACCCTTGTGGGCCACATGTGGGCCACCTCTCTCAATGGGCTACAATTGATGAAGAAGTACAGCAGCTGGGCCAACTGCGCCAGTGCTGCCTTCTTCAAGCTGCAACAGCACGTCTTCAAAAATAGAGACCTTTGGAAGTCAACAAAAGTCCTGGTTTACAAGGCTGTCATGCTGACCATTCTCCTCTACTGCAGTGAAACCTGGACCGTCTACTGACACCACATTAAGACCCTCAGGTGCTTGTGTCGAATCCTGGAGATCAAATGGGAGGACCACTGGACCAGTGCGAGCATCCTCTGTGAAGCTGTGTTGACCAGCATCGAAGCCTTGCTCTTGAGAAATCAACTCCGATGAATGGGCCACTGCGTCCAGATGTCCGAGAACTACCTCCCTCGCCAGATTTTCTTTTCCCAGCTCTCCGTTGGCCAATGCTTAAAGGGCAGTCAGAGGAAACAATACAAAGACATGCTCAAGGTTGCCCTCAGGCACAGAGGCCTTGATACCAACGGCTGGGAGGAGCAAGCTGCTGACTATTTGATGTGGCGCCACCTGGCCCACCAAGGCGCGCACCACTTCGAAGTGGAATGGTGGCGGTGGAGGAAAGAGAAGGAGACCAACCCAGGGCTGTGAATACCACTCCCGCACACAGCAACATGTTCCCATTGCTGAAGAATATGTGTATCCAGAATTGGGCTCCTCAGTCACCTGAGGACCCATCAAGCCTGACAGATGTCATCCTCGACTCCAAGGGACTGCTGAAGATGATGGGCTGCCAGTTGGACAGCCCTGGCCCAGCCCACTCTCCACTCCAGCCGGCAGAGTCAGCTGGCTAGAGAGTGGAAAGTCAAAAGCTTCTTAAAATCAGGGACAGCAAGTTCACCCTTTGAATGAAAAAATAAGCTTCGAGGCTTTTCACCTTATATAGAACACAATATTGGCCCTGAAGAATTAGAGATGATAGTCTTTAGTGTTTTTCAAAATTGCATCTTAAAAAACAAAACAAAACAAAAAAACCCTCTTCAAGGGGAAAGCATCAGCTTTGTCAAAGAGTATTTACTTGTTTAGCTTGCATCTTTGTTTTATAGAATCATCTAGTCCAGCGGTTTTCAACCTTTTTTCATGTGTGGACCCCTAAAAAAATTAAATGGAGGTGTGGACCTCTAGAAATTTTAAACGGAGGTGAGGACCCTTTTGAATGGAAAGTGTGGGTATTCATATACTTTTAATTGAACATAGTCATTTTCTGTGGACCCCTTAGACGGTCTGTGGACCACAGGTTGAAAACCACTGATTTAGTCCATGCCTGTGCTAGTAAAGAATTGTTTGTTACAATTTTGTCTACATTTTGTCTACTCCCCTTTAAATGAGCCAGATGAATAGTTTCCATTGCTTTCCAGGGCTGCATGGGTAGCGCCACTGCTTGACAGCTGCCCCACCCCCTGGTCACCATCTTGGGACTAGAAGTCTGACCCCTAACCCCTGATCTTTGCCACCAGAAGTCTTTTCCCTTGCCCCCCCAGAAATACTCTTTTTTTTTGGCGGGGGGGGGGGGTTTGCTATCTTAGAACCAGAAAAAAAACAAATCATACACTAAAAGTCAAACAACTACTATAAAATATTTAAATTTTATTACAAAAAATACTTTGTCATGATTTGTGTTTTCATATAATTACTAAAAAATAGTCTTATTTTTGTATATTGTGTCGGGTGTGTATGGTGGGGGGTGGGGATGTGTGTATGGGGTTTGTGAGGTGATGCGGCTGTATGTGGGGGGCAATAGGGTATATTGGGAATGTATATATGTGGTGGGGTTGTGGGAGCAAGGTATGGGTGTGTGGCATTTGTGGGATGTGAGGGAGGGCGGGGGGGGATGTGGAGACCCCCCCATGCACCCCACATGGTTTGCAGCCCCTGCTGGTGGCAGCACCGGGTGGAGGCGCTCAGGGTGCTCGTGCCCAGTGCAAGCGCTGCCACTCAGTGCGTGGCTCTGGGCAGAGCTGCACATCACAGCCAGGCTGTGTCTATCACATAGTGCTCCATCTGATACACATGCAGCTCCCCACAATCACGTGCCACTAGAGGGAAGCTTCAAGCACTGGAGCTGGCTGCCTTCATTTCCCCCCTGCCACATAAATCCCAGGACTGTGTGGAATCAGGGGCCGGGGCTCCCCTCCATTTCTGGCAGAGTCCTGGGACCTGCATAACAGGAAGTGGTGAAGGCAGCTGGCTCCAGAGCATGGAGCTTCCCCGCAGTGGCATGCAGATGTGGGGAGCTGCATGTGTGCCACGTGATAGAGGTGGCCTGGCTAGGTTGCCCTCCTTGCTGCAGCGTGCAGCTTTGGCCGGAGCCACGCACCAGGCAGCAGTGCTTGCACTGAGCATGAGCACCCTGAGTGCCCCTGCCTGCTGCTGCTGCTGTCACCAGCAAGGACTGCACACCATGGGGGGACATATAAGGGGGGTCCCAACACCTGCACACCCAAGCAGCGCAGTGCTGCTGCCCCTCTGAGCATACGCTTCACACTGCTGCCAGCCTGAGCCTCTGTTCTGCACTCCCACCTAGCTGCAGCTTCACCTCCTGCACCCCTACTCTCCCACCCCGGCACTGCTCCTTGGAGGTTGCGGCAATGTGGGTTGGTGGCAGAGTGAGACAGCAGGGATGGAGTGGGATGGTGGAGTGCCACCACGATGGCAGGAATGGAGGGGACGGAGTGGGGGGGGGGCGAGGTCAGTGCCTCTGGCCTCGCCCCCCACCTTCCCCTGGCCCTGCTCATGGAGGTGGCATGGGGTGGCAGCAGCATGGTGCTGGCCTCTTCCCCCCACACCCTGTCCCTGCTGTCATGGTGGCACTCTGTCCCTGCCATCATTCTTGATGGACAATTTGCTAGTTTGTTATAGTTGGCAGGAAAACCAAGGGCACATTGTACAGCACCATCATAGAGTAAATGCTGCACCAGTAGTAGACCTCAGACAATTTACTGAAGAAGCAGGAACAGGTAGACTCTGACTGACTCTTTGGTCTCTGAAGGGAGCCCAGAGCAGTGCCAAGAAATAATCTCTGCTTTCTTGTGCCTGTTCTGTGCTTGTCCATACCCACAAATCAGCTTTACGTTGAACTGCAGGGCTTACAAAAGGTTACTCTGCCCTGCTCAGGCTCTCCTTGGAGCTGTCTGTTGCCTAACTTTAGCCTTTAATGTGCACAGAGTTGGCACAAGTGGGCACAGCTGCTTCTTGCTGCTTCTGATTAGGGCTGTGCAAAGCTTTGGTCTCTGATTTGATTTGGTGGAGATTTGGCCTGATTCGGTGACTTGATCTCTGAATCCAAATCAAATCAGAGGACCCTTTAATCTCTCCAAATTGAATTGGAACCCTCTGAATCGATTTGGAGAGATTCGGAAGGATTTGGCGATTTGGACATAGACACAGCTTTAAATGTTTTTTCTATGTACCACTAGGTAGCAGGCAGCTCAGGAATGCTGGGGCGCATGAAGTATCCCACAGGAGCGTGGGGGGGGGGCTCCCCACTGCGCTCAGCAGCAGACTCAGAAGTGGACCAGAAATATTTCTGGGTCTGCCAGGGAGCACGCAGGGGGTTCTCCTTTCCCCCTGGCTTGGTGACTGGTGCCTCCTGGGTCTGAGGGGTCACCTGGGGTCCCCCTGTGGCCAATCACTGAGCCGGGGAGGGGGCCAGCGCGCTCCATGCGCCCCAGCATCGCAATGTTCGCAAGCCGCGCTGGTACCTCAAGGTATGTAGAAAAAACATTTAAAGCTGTGTCTGAATCGCTCATTCTCCGAATCAGCATCAAATCTTCAGATTTGGATTCAGCAGAATCAAATCGGGGACAGTGATTTGAATCAACGAATCAAATCACTGTCCCAGATTTGGGCCAAATCTGGATCGAATAGGGCCTGCTTCACACACCCCTATTATTAATGCATGGCTTGAGTAGTAACACACTGAGCAGATCACAATGTCACCATCAACCTGAAAGACTTAATTGCAGATAAATCAACATATTCAGGGTGTTTGGCTATGCTGGATTGAATGCATCTCATCCTGGAAGCTAACCTGTGCTAGTCTTGGATAACACCTGCATAGGTGACCACCTTGGCTTCCCAGGTGCTACAGATATAAGGCAAGAAGTTGTGGTTAACCACTTGGCAAACATTATACCATAGAAGCCAAATGAATGGCAAGACTTTGGCCCCTTATTGCTGCTGAACTTATGGCCAGGAATAAAAGGAAAGAGATATAATCAAGTATCCCAAGTTCTGTCCGTGGTTTTCTCTGCATGGGTTATGGATAACGGTCTGTTGACGAAGGATTGGAGGATCTTGGCTGTACACAGGGTCCCCATCTTCCGGTGTGGAAAAAACATTCAGGTGCCCTTGCCCACCATTTTGAAACCTGTTTCTATCTGTCCACTGCAACTTAGAATAGGAAATGAATACCACACCAAATTCAAACAGTAGGGGGAATTTTGGTAGTGCTAGTATAACTACCCATCTTTGGTCAGCCAGAACACCCGGCTTTATCCTGATAACTTTTCACCAGATCAAGTTCAAACTTCCTGGCCTTGTCTTCAAGACCCTGTGTAACTTGATCCTTCCCAGTTTATACATTTTTGTTTGGAGCTTCTGTTCTCTCATGAAGGCTATTTATCCAGCTCTCAGCCATCTCTCTTTCCCCATGCCTTCCTTGATATATAGACTACTGGTCTTTAGATGTACTGCTCTCTCTGCCTTAAAATCCTTGAGAATTATCTCTTCCAGGAAGTCTTCAAGAACAGACTTATTTTGTGAGCTGAAGGAGCTATTTGAGGAAGTAATACATAGGACAAAAATAATGTAATTTTTCTTTCTAATCGTAAAAGTTAAACAACCAAGGTGTTAGCCAGTCCATCATCTTGAGTTCTTTGCTTCGTATGTTTTACCCACATTCTGCATCTCTCTAAAGATCTTAGAATCTTCATATCTTGTCTGTGTTTTCAAATCTTTAATCTAGGGATATTCTATTTTTGAATGTTTGTATACCACCTAGCACAGATTATAGGGGCTTTTCCAGATTTCAGTTTTGTTTACCAGTTCAGTGTTATCTATAGGTATCTGCATACTGTAGGCTCCCAGAGGTCCAATTTTTGCTTCCACCCAAGTGGTACGAAGCTGGGTTTTAAATGATGTACAAATACCTGATTTTGGCCTAAATTTTCATAAAAATCTTCTTTTGAAGATATCACAATGAAGTCGATCTTCTCTTTGTTTCCTGCTGTGTCTTTATTTGCATGTTAATGGCAGATTACTGCTGTCTTTTCCAGTGTACTTCCCAGGAGACACTATGTGTGTTTTTATTGATTAGTTTCTCTTCATTTAACATTTAAATTTAAATGGATATTTTCAAATTGGTGCAAAATTATAATAGTGTGTTTGCTCAAGGCATTAACTGTGATATTAGCAGAACGTTCCAAGTCTGCTAATTATGCATGTTATGTAGAGAAGAGTTTAAAGACTGCAAGGCAGGCATGCAATTAGGTCTGAGTCACAAAATTAAAAGAATACTCAACCAAAAATTAGATTTCATTCCTGATATCTTACCTAAATGCCAACACAGGTGACATTTAAAAAATGATGTAGGAAGAAAATCAAATCACAGTATATAATATCCTAAAGAAGTTGTTTAAAAAAAAAAAAAAATCAAATGAACATCATTTGTTTGTTGGTTTCCATTTTGTCAGCCATTTCTTTGTTACACTAGAGGTGGAAGTTGTTTAAACAAACGATGTTTTACTAGAAAAGTGTATGCTTAACTGTGAACAGCAACCAGTGATTTTGCTAACCCTCCATACAGTTTATTGCAGAACCTGCAATCTTATCAGGTAACCTAAAGCTAACCTGATCTGGTGTATATCAGAATAAAACACATTTAAAGAGAACATAAGTTGCTTCGAGAGTATAGGTTGGTAATTTACCTTGGGGAGACCACAAAGGAGGGAAGGTATACATACATCTAGGCTGTCCCCCCTACATATTGGCTTTCACCAGGTAACTGCTTTCTTTCCTCTGAATGAATCCATGCAAGATTCAGCAAACATTCAGACAGTTAGGGGCACCATGCTGCTGCATGGATTGTCTATTGGATGATTAGTTAAAAGCTGTTAGAGGTCAGAAGCGTAACTGGGTGTTTGAGTGCTCTGAATGGCACCCATGGATGAGGCAGCATCAGGGGCTGCGCTGCTGATGGCAGTGGCTAGGCTGGGAGCACAACTGCTATTAATTTTGCACTCCATGCTCTCCAGGTCAGCACCCCCTTTTGTTACACAACTGTTGGAGGTCCTAAGTTTCTATACTCACAAATGATGTCAGCCTTTTTTTTCAGAAGTTAGCAGGATAAAGCCAGGTATCCTGATGGACATCAGTTTGGGTAATTACACTGGGACTATAAATTTCCTGCTGCCATTTCAGTCTAGTTTGGTATCCACTTCTTGTCTTAAATTACAATAAACATTACTGTGCTATGCAATAGTTTTTATGTTCCACTTCCACGGAAGGCCACCCCTCAACAACAAGTGAAGTGAATTGTTTATGTAATATTTATAAATTATCCTGGGATTTGAAGGGAGAAAAGGAGGTGTGTTATATAATATAAATAAGATGCTTCTTGTATAATTTTACATAAGATGACATATATTATAATTAATGGCCATGATTTATCTAAATACTATGAAGTATGTAAAACTAAAACACCACATGACATATTGGTAATCTCCACTGAGGGAGAAGAAAAGTCACATCATGTAGAATTAAATTGCAAAGCTTTGATCTCTGTGAGATCATGTAGTTTAAGAACTATCTGGGGCCAAGTCCTCAGGTCTGCTTATGTTGTAAGGGGCATGTTAAGTCCCAAGCACAGCAATATAAATAATAAATAGATTCCTCCCTGGCCTGTCTTATCGTGAGGTGGTTGGACCCTTTCTGGAATGCAGATGGTGGGGCTCTGGTCCTTCTCAGCTAGGTGCCGAATCACTTAGAGGTAGATGGAAGGATGGCACTTCCTGAGTGTGGGGATATGACAAAAGCCAAAGAAATCAGTGTTTAAGCTGAAATTCTCCTCTAGTTTGGCCCTGCAGGACACAACCACAAATTGGTTAGAGATGATGAAAATACTTAGGATGGATTAAAGATGGAGTTTTAGTCTTAACTCTGTATTTCCTGCCCATTGTCAGTTTACAGCAGGCCCTAATGTTATTTTAATGTAGTTTGGTGTGTGAATTGTAGCAAAGTGGGTTATATATCGATTGATCAAACCTCAAAGCTCTAGAGGTAAATCTCTACTGAGAAGTGTCAGAACTCCAGTTAGTACATGAACTGATAGGCACAAGATGTCACTATTGTGCTTACTGCAGAGATAACATTTGTGTTGACATTTCAATGTCCATAATGTTTAGCCTTTCTAGACTATGGTGAACTAATCAAAGAACCTGCTCCAGGATATAAATCATTGCACATTATAGTAAACCTTCTGCAAGATAAATCAAGGTTTTTTAGTCAATCTGGTCTTCAGTCATTCTTTCCAGTAGCACAGAAAATCTGGTTCATGTTGTACTTAGAAGTTTGATAGTAAGAAGATGTTTAAGATCAATGTAAGAGATTTAACAATGGCAAGTTATATTATGAGGAATACGAAGGGTGTTTATATTAAAATATTAATTTCTGGATTGATGTACAACTCAATAATACAGGTTGTAAATCTATGGTAAAATCTACTGGATTATGCACTTCGTAAATTAATATTTTAGATCTAAATATTCAAAAACTAGTCCCTACATTCAAAACATGGTAATTAATGATTGCACAATATATTATTTTCTTAATAAAATTTTCTTAGAAGTTGTGTAGTGTACATCCTAATATATGGCATAAGTGATTTTTCCTTTTACTTTCACAGACTGTCTGTTTTGGAGGAAGTCTGCATCTAATAAATAATGGTGGAGGAATGATATACAGTGAACAATTTGTTAGATGAATTTTGCCCCTTTTGCCATTTGTGAATTATCCACAAACAGGCTTTGTCCTTCACAGATTTGTTCATTATATGCAATGATTTATTTTAATACATTTCAGCCTACAGACTACTGCTGCATTAGAGCTGAAGTTTTTTGTGGGGGCGGGGGGAGTAAATAAATATTTGCTGTTTGTTTTCCCTGAGTGCTCATTTAAGTCGCATAGTATTTTTGCTTTTATTCTCAGGCAAGTTGGCTCTGAAGACCACAAAAAAGCTTTAAAAAGGGTTGCACTTCTGGCACAAATGCATGTTTTCAAGAGCAGTTGTTACTTATTTCTCTCTGTAAACATACAGACAAAAATTCAGTGTTTGGAATATTAATGAAACGTGAACTGAAGGGGGTCATGGATACCACTGAAGTGAATGAATGGTTTATGTTTGAAGTGATGTTTGTGAATATTACTTTACAGATTCATCTTATATTCTGCCTTCATCTTATATTCTGATGTCATGTAATGTACCTGTGTACCCAAGATCTCATTCTTCCTATGTGAAAGAGTGAGAGGTCAGTCACTCTGGGCCAGAACCCAGACTTACTGGGTGCATCTACACAAGACATTAAATGTGCAGTAAACTAAAGCCAGTAAACTGCTGTGCATTAACATGTCATGGCAAAAGCTGTGCTATTGTGCTAATGCACAGCAGAATTAGTCCACTGCAAATTAGTGTCACTATAAAGGCATGTGCTGGTGCTACTGTGCAGTAACATTGGTTACTGTGCATTCAGTCTGTACCTGTTATTACAGATACTAAACGTAATGTGCGGTAACTATGGCACATTAATGCACATGTAGATGTGCCTGCTGTGGTCAGTGCAAACTGTAGAAAATGCTACTGAATCAGAATTTTGATGTCTTATGCTTGCTCAGCTTGAGTGGAAAGGTAAGCATGAGCCAAGTATACATTAAAGAATCATACCTGTGGGCAATCCTTCATTCCCAATTCAGCTAAGGCTCCCAGTAGTACTTCATTGCATTCCTAAAATTTATACTTGTCTTTATTTATTAAGATTTATTTATTATTCCATTAAAACAAAGTATCAAACAAATATCTATTTTTTAATGTCATGAAATTGGGTTTCTTTCTTTTCATAAAATTTTGCATGCACACAAACTGCTGTAACAATTTGCACTGAGCATTAAAAAACATGCCAGAAGTCAAGATTTGTGAGGTAAGGTAATAGTTTTAATTAAACCAATTTGGAGAGAGAGGACACACGCTGTGACAGGGGGCCACCTGGGGCCAAACTCTGTGGCCCGCCCACCTGTCACCGTGACAGGGGGCCTACTCAGGACCGAGCTCTTTGTGGCCCGCCCACCTGTCTCTGGGCAACCGCCCGCTTATCTCGCCCGCCACGCCTTTGATGATAATTGATTTCTATATCGATGTCAATTAAGCGGGAGGCTGCCCATTGTAATGCCCCGATGCCAGGGGGCACTCTGCGGCTCCGACCTCCCCTAATACCGCAGCCCAAGCCTCGCAGATGGCATCATGGTGTTACTATAATCACCGGCCCCACACTGGGCCCCAGAATCGTCCTACACGACCCCACTATGATCCCTCCTGATCAGGCAGCCACTCCGCCTTCATCCGGGCTACCTAGCCCCCCCGAAACTGTTCCCCTCTCAGGTGTGGTTCCCCCAGAACCTTCGGCCTCTTGCCCTGGCCCACCTCAAGGCCAGTCGGGACCCCAGGCCCCCGGCTCTTGGGCGTCCCTCGCGGTGGGCCCCTGGCCCTTTTGACCCTCTCTGGTCCTGGCCCCAGCATGGGCCAGTCGAGGGTACTATCCCCTTCGCACTGGGTCTCTCTAGCCGCTCACTCTGTCGCTGGGCCTCACCATGCCACTACTCCCTGTCCTCTTGGGGGCAACCGCAGCACCACGCCCACATCACTGCCACTCTCGGGGTCCGCCCTCTCTGGGCCCCCCCACAACACTGTCAGGGTTACCCACCTGGTGGTGGTGGGAGCTAGGGGTTAAGGCACCCCAACCCGCCTTTCACCGGGGTGATAACTGGTCTGGCATTTCCTGGGGGCTCCCGCACCACTGAGAGCCCCACCAGACCACCCGCTCCTGGCAGGGTGCAGTTTCAGGTCATGCCCAGGACCAGAACCAGGAGCCTCCTGCCAACCCCTTGCAGCTCCCCCTTACCTCCAGGACATCCACAGCAGCCCTACAACCAGGCAATGTTGCTGCCTGGCCTCCAGCAGCCAAACTGCCTTGTTTATATAGGCCTCAAAATGGCTGCCCTAATCAGGCACCTGGAGGCTGCCAGCTCCAGGCCCTTGAAGTGGCAGAGACACCCTGTGCTCTGCCACACACGCTTTTGGACTTCAAATGTTCTGTACCTGGTCTGGTAAAGAAGTTTAGTACAAGCTAAATACAAGTTAGAGCAATTATTTTAGTTTAATCTAATTATGTTAAGAAATTTGATGACTTAAAACAGTGAAAAGGAAGCAAGTATAAAACTGAAGGTACTGTTAAGCCCAGGTTTTTTGGTGCTCAGTAGAGGTATGCATTTCAGTTCCCAGGACCATCTTCTGAGGATTTATGTAAGGTTATTTTGAGGACAAGGACTGGGAACTAGTTGTTCAGTGAAAAGTTTACTTCCATTGGTGATTGGATGTTTTTGTCTATCATTTTTCTGTGAGCATTAGTTTTTGAGCATGGTAGTTGTTGCATTGGCTGAGGTATATTGCATATTGTGATAGGCTTGCATAGGATCCATAGATTTTGATGGTTTTGTTGTGGGGTGTGTTGGCAGGTTTTACACTGGTTGTTATGGTACAGTCTGGTTCCATTTGGGTGCATGTCAATCCGTGCAGAGTTTGCTTCTGATGTCTGATGAGATTAGGTAATTAATTAAAAAATTGTGGGGAAGAGGAAGTAGGGGAAAATTCTTTCAAGATACAATCTTCAAGTATAGGTGGTGTTTGTTTAATGATCTATCTTTTAGGTTCAAGTGTGGGATGGTTTGTGACAAGGTGTGGTCTTTCAGGTTGAGGTTATTTTCATAGCAAAACAGAGAACTTCTCATACTATGACAAGAAAAGATCCCGTCTCCCACTTTGGACTTAAATATGTTTCATAATATACTATCAGTGACAGTACTCTAAGTAGTCATTATGCATTTGACCTCTTCTGTATTATCTGCAAGAGAGGCCTGAATGTCATGAATATTTTCACTGGGGTCTGGAAAAATGAAGGGATTATTTATGCTTAATGATTTAGAGCAGGGGTACCTCGCAGTATGCCCAGCTGCAGCCCATGCTGGTAAATTATCAGGTGCTTAAGAGTCGAACATGAAGTAGAGAAAATTGCAGTCGCTTCCGTCTTGAACGTAGTGGTGCAAAATGCAGCCTGTGGAAACTACAGATCCCAGGATGCAATATATGTTTATAAAAAGCCTTTGCTCGAAGATCAAGATGAAGCATTGCATGCTGGGACATGTGGTCTCAGCTGGCCAAGCCTTCATACTAAAAATAAGGTTGGCTATTGGTTGTGATTGGAATGCAGATTACCTAAGCACCAGAAGGATAGTGGAAGATTCTGGCCTAGTATCCTCCCTGTGAAGTTAAAGGGAGAAAAATTGCATTAGATTACAGCTGGTTCAGTTGTTTTATGTGTATTAATAGTAGTTCTGAAGCCAGAGATGGAAATGGGACCAAGAAACTCCAAAGACACTGGACGAAGGAGATGAAATATATTTGTATGATGCGTTTTGGATAGACAAGAAAATACTCTAATTAGGGGAATTCCAGTCATGTACAGGAAGCATTTTTCAATAACCCGTGATTATGTTGCATTTTGTGTAAAGCTATTTGTTTAGCTGCCAAAGTGTTTTGTGGTATTTTGCCAGCTGTAATATATTCAGACCACAATCTAAGAAGCTTAGATGTTTGATGATTTCACATGATGGAAACATACAGACAAAGAATCTTGAAAACCTCAATATGACTGATAGACATACTGTTCTGTAATGCGATTAAAACATAAGTAACTCTTTTCGGCATTATACAGTACTTAACAATTTACATTTTAATCAATGATCAAATACTTTTAAGATTATATCAGATGTAGGAGCTGCTTATAAAGATAATCCATGGAGAAGCTGGGTCTTGCCTTCTTTTCCATTTTAAGGCCTGGCTAGTATATACAACCTGTGCATTTAGAAATATACCCTCCCTTGTGATTTTACAACAATGAGGATGACAGTGAGTAAGAAGTCTTAGTCCGCTTAAAAAAATCAGTGGTATCTTAGGTCTTTTTGGGACACCCTTTCAGTTTTCTCAATTTTTCCCTTATCTTTAGCAAGAACGGTTTTCTCCATCACAAGTCATGGAGCCAGCAGCAAAAAGAGAAGCCCATAAGAAGACCAGTAGAAGCTGCAAGAAAGAAGAGGTATACCTTGGTTTCTGATATAGGAACATAGAAAAGTAGGGCTGGAATGGATCTCACAAGGTCATTTAGTCCAGCCTTCCACTTAAGGCAGGATCATTTCTGAGTAAACCATTCCAGCCATGTGTATGTCCAACCTGTTCTTGAAAATTTCCAGGGACAGAGATTCCACAACTGTAGGTAGCCTGTTCAAATGCTTGGCCACCCTTGTAGTCATAACGTTTCTCCTAAATCTCCAACCTAAATTTCCCCTGCTGCAGCTTGAGGCCATTGATCCTAGTCCTGTCCCCTACAGCCACAGAGCCACATCAGCATCCTCTCTACAATTTCTCTTTAGGTATTTGTAGACTCTTACCAAATCCCCCCTCAGTCTTCTCTTCTTTGGATGAAGTAACCCTAGCTCTTTTAGCTTTTCCTCAGAAGTCACACTTCCCAGGCTTCTAGTAATCTTTGTTGCTTTGTGCTGGACTCGCTTCAAGAAGGATGCAAACATTTTGAAAAATGGGGCCCAAAACTGGACACAGTATTCCAGGTGAGGCTTGAATAGTGTTGAATAGAGCAGAAGTATAATTGATTTACCTTGATTTACAAGTGACATTCCTGTTAAAACAACCTAGTATACTGTTAGGCTTTTTTGCAACCAGAACACATTGTTGGCTCATATTTAATTTATAGTCTGTTGTTACTTCCAGGTCCTCTGCAGGACTGCAGAGTAGCCAGTTATTTCCAAATCTGTATTTGTGCATGCAGTTATTTAATCCCAAATGAGGACTTTGTATTTATCCTTGCTGAATTTCATCTGATTGATTGTGGACCATTTTCCAGTCTATCCCAGTCATTCTGGTTCTTAGCCCTACCCTCCAGAGTATCTGCAACTCCACCCAGTTTGGTGTCATCCACAAATTTGTCAAGCACACACTTAATCCCATCATCTAAATCACCTGTGAAGATATTAAATTATACTGAACTGAGGACAAACCCCTGGTGAACCCCATTTGATACCTCCTCCCAACTTGACATTGACCCATTGATGAGTACTCATTGAGTACAATGATCTAACCAGTTATATATTCACCTTACAGTACTTCATCTAGTCTCTATTTGCTCACTTTAAGGAGAATGTTGTAGGAGATGGTTTCAAAAGCCTTGCTAAAGTATGAGGGTATGTCATATCCATTGCTCTTGCCCTATATCTTGAAGTCAAGAAGATAAGAGCTCCAACTCTGTCAGATAGAGTAATGCATATTTGTTTCTGACATCCTGCTAAAGTGTCATACATGAGAGTTGTCTTCAAGCCCCTAGTTCTCTCACTTTGACTTAAACAAGACACTTGGGGGCAGGGAAATGAGAGAAAGGAGACCACCCAAACCCACAAGTATAGGAGTTGTGAATTGGATTGCCTGCTTCTTTTTATGGATGGAATTTCTGGTGATGCTTCCACTACATCTCCTCTTAGGAAAATTACAAATATCCTTTGAAATTACAGGTGACTGAAGCAAAATGTCATGTTCTATAGTTTAATCTGTATATTGGTTTAAGGTTTCTTCTCTTGAGATCCAGGAGTCTATCATAGACATATTTACAATAGTAACTTTAACAAAATTGTATAAGTAGCAAAACCCTAAGTTTGAAATTTGAAGCAAAGCCATTTTTAATATCCAACTCCATAATTCCCTACCATCCTTTTTTCCAGTTTTCCAGCTCTCTGCTTCAGTAAGTGTAGGTACCTGTCACCCTTCATTCCCATTCCCTCAATTGGTCTCCAGGTCAAAAAGCCCAAAGTGGAATCTATTTAATCTTCGCTGATTTTTCTAATCTCTGTAGATTGAACCGATAACAAACTGAATTGACATTCAGTGTTTTGGTGGCCAAAGCTGGCAGAAGCCTGCTCTTTCCCAGGGCAGGAACCTGGGGGTGCTCACATGTGCCTCCCATCATGCTGGACAATGCGGAAGGTGCCAGCCCATGCTAGGAAGCTGTTTCCCACAGCCTAACAAGCCAGACTGAGAAATCCCCAGCCTCTCCCCCTCCCAGCCGGCAGCTACTCTGAGAGGCAGGGGGTATGGGGGAATGTACCCCCAGCCAGGCCCCACCCCACCCCAGCAGGGGTCTGCATGGGGAGCCCCTCCCAGGGGTCTTTTCCTAACAGCCCAGTGAGCCAGGTTGGGAAAGCCCCAGCCTGCAGCCTCTGAGAAGAAGGGGGTGAGAGGAATGCAACCCCAGCCTGGCACCAGCCCTCCTAGCAAGGGTGTGCATGGGAAGCCTCTGCAGGGAGGCTTTTCCCTGTAGCCCATGGAGTGGGGCTGTGAAAGCCCCAGCCAAACATCCCCCTGCCTGGCCAGCGGCCTCTCTGAGAGGAGGGGAGGCAGGGGAGGTTGGGGGGAATGCCCCCCCAGCAGGAGTTGGCAAGGGGGAGTTCCTGTAGGGAGACTGCTAGCCAGGGAGGGGGCAAGGCTGGGACTTTCCCAGCCTGGCTCGCTGGGCTGTGGCTGGGGGAAAAGCCCTCACCTGGTCCCCCATTGTGTAGACTGGGACCAGGGAGGTCTGGGGGTCCATTCTTCTCCCCCCATCCTGTTGGGCTGCAGGTAGCAGGAGGCTAGGGTGCAAAGACTTTACTGCCTCAGCTCTGTGGCAGGTGGGGATGGGGCCAGCCCCACTGCTGGAGCAGACAGCAGAGCTCAGGGCTGCAATGCATCTTGGGATGCTTTGGGACTGTGAGGTAACTTGAATCGGGAGGGGATCTGGGAAGTTCCATAAACTGGTTTAACCTAAGTCAGTTAAGTGTGATACTACATTCATCCAGGTTTATCTTAAACCAGGTTCAGCCATTTTGAAACTGGTTTATGCACACAGAACTTATGTTGTGTTTCAAGTTTAAACCAGTTTCCAGTCGCTTAAAGCAGTTTTTGCGTAACTTCTATTCCTAGCTCTAATGACTTTCCCCCTTCAAGGCCCTGAGTGGCTCTTCTTTGTTTCTGAACTCTGCAACCTAAACTTCATTTTGTTCTCTAACTGCCTGTTCCAGAGTGTTGCATGCTGTCCAAATGTTTGGCCCGGGTGACTAGTAGTTGGTCGGAAGTTCACAGATTATCAGGGGCTGGAAGGGACCTCGGAAGTTCGTCAGGTCCAGCCCCCTGCACCAAGCAGGAAAGACGACTAGGGTCAGGTGACCCCAGCAAGGTGACTGTCCAGTCTCCTCTTAAAGATTTCCAGGGTAGGTGACTGCACCACCTCTGGAGGGAGCTTATTCCACAGTCTGGACACCCTAGCTGTGAGGTAGTTTTTCTTAATGTTGAGCCTGAAACGGTCTTCCAAGCGTTTGTGACCGTTACCCCTAGTTTTCCCCAAGGGTGTCCTGGTGAACACTTGTTCACCGAGCCCTTCATGTACACCTCTGATGTGGCGGTAAGCTGCTACCAAGTCCCCTCTCAGCCGCCTTCTTTTCAGGCTGAAGAGTCCCAGATCCCTCAGCCTTTCCTCGTATGGCTTGCTGCGCAAGTCTCTGATCATGCAGGTGGTCCTTCTCTGTACTCTCTCAAGCTTTACCACGTCCTTGGAAAGTGCAGCACCCAGAACTGGACGCAGTACTTCAGCTGCTGTCTCACTAATGCCGAGTAGAGTGGACGAATCACTTCTTTGGTTTTGCTGGAGATGCATCGATTGATGTATGCCGGGGTATCGTTAGCTCTGCTGGCTACAGTGTAGCACTACCGACTCACGTTAATACTGTGGTCTATTATTACCCCCAGGTCCCTTTCATTTCTTGTGCTGGTCAGGTTGGCGTTGCCAAGCTTGTAGGTGTGCAGGGGATTGTTCATCCCCAGGTGTTGCACTTTACATTTCTCGATGTTGAACATCATCTGGTTCCGGGCTGCTCAACTTGCCAGCCTGTCCAGGTCTGCCTGTATCTGCAACCTGTCTTCAAGCATGACCACTCTTTCCCATAACTTGGTGTCATCCGCAGACTTGGCCAGTGAGCTCTTCACCTCCATGTCCAAATCATAGATGAAGATGTTGAATAGCACTAGACCAAGCACCGACCCCTGCGGGACACCGCCGGCCACTTCCCACCAAGATGACACAGATCCATTCATTAGAACTCTCTAGGTCCTACCCCACAGCCATGTTATCCTGGGGTAGGTATCTGGTCCTAAATTTTCAATTTGGAAAGCTTTATGTTAGTGCTGAAATTACTAGTGCCTAAGTCCACTTAATTAAAAGTGGACTGATTCAAAGCACTCACAATTCCTATTGATTTTTATCAGAGCCTAATAATTCTGAACCTTTCTGAAATCAGGCCACTTTTTCCAGGTCCTTTACTATTTATGTAGGTGCCCGAGTCTGAAAAGTTCTGGCATTTACCAATATCTAGATATTTCTATGATGAGATCACTAGAAATGCATTGATGCATGGGATTAATATCATAAATAGATTCAATAATTGGTCCTCACTCACCAGTTCAAATGTGAGTTTGGTTAGTATGTCCAAAGCAGAGAAGTTTTTCATGGCTGCTTGGTGGTCTGTATGGAATGAGGTGGTGGTTGTCACAACCCAAGGGTGTGATTTTTGTTTTTGTGTGTGCTTTGGCACCACTGAATTATTTTCCCGCCATTTGAAGCTTTCTTTGCAGGGTGCATTTCTTCTTTGCAGTATAGAAATGCACGTTGCAAGGAGTTCCCACCATTTGTATTAAAATTCGAGCCCCATTATTGGCTAGTGTTAAAATATTCCCACGTGGTGGCTAGCGATTGGCTTGCTAGCCGTATAAGAGGCTTGGGTGGTTTCTGCCCAAGTCGGAGAACTTTGAGCATGCTGCATAGTGCCTCTACGGAGATTTGACCTGCGGCTGCTGATCGATAGACTGATCACCTATCGATTCTTCTCCCCGTCGCCGAGCGCAATCCTCGACGTATCCTTCTTCCCTGCGCGCAAACAAGGATCCACGGAGCCTCGACAACTCCGTGAGAGTGAGAGTTTTGTCGAGTCCTCAAACGGGGATTTAAGCGGAGCTTTACCTGGGAAACTTTCCAGCCTACACTGCGACCATCTACGGTGTAAGTAAACAATCTTGAATCAACCACTAAGGGTCTGTGCCTAATTCTAGCATGTCGCCTGCTTTCTCCGACCCAGCGTGTCCAGGCTGCTGGCCACAGCCCGCGGCGTGAAAAAAGGGCCCTGGATCGCTCCCGGCCCACACAGTGGTCTCTGTCCAGTTTGTGTGGATAAGTGTAAAGAGCATTCTTGCTACTAATCAACAGCCTTATTTATGCTCTATGGGGAATCCGATGTTTAACTGGAAATTCAACAACCTTTACACCACTATTCTCCCTGCAGTAGAGGAAGATAGGAACATCAATGCAGAACCAATTCAGTTTGTAGATGATGCCATTAATGTTCTGTCTTCTAGGAGGGGAGCTGTGGTCACTGAGGAAAATGCTGAGCTGAAAGTGTGCCAGGTAGGCCTGGGATGTTTAAGCTTAGGTTTGAACAAACAGCTTTTTATGTTCTTGGGAATAATTTATGGAGAAACAGGCAGGTGTGACTGTGATTACTATCACCTTGACGGCTGCTGAACCTTCCGGGTACAATACATCTGGCTGAACGCACTTTTTCTGATAAACGTGCCAGGTGTTACACCCTTAATGTTCCAGCAGAACATGTAGAAGAGGGTACAACACAGCACGTAACCTGGAGGACTAACCATGAAGAGGTTAAGGAGTAGCTTCTTGCTGTGAGATACAGGGGCAAAGTAGTTAAGGTGTCTTGCTGTGGATCTAAAGATATGGGCTTGAGCCTTTCACTGGACTCATGCCAAAAGCTACCCCCCCAGTCAGCTTGGCAGTAACTGGTTATCAGGGGATTCAAAGGCGGGAGGCTGAGACACACTCACTTATTATTTCCTTGTAGGCCACTGGCTACAGAAAGTGCTATGCTTGAACCACACTATTCTGATACGCCAAGTAGGCCTGGGTAGACCATTGATTTTAATAATGTGATTACTATTACATGTGATCTATAGGAATATAAATCTGGGGTAGTTTTCAGTGCTCCTATTCTAGGGATTCAGTTTTTGGGCCCTGTATCTCCAAGTCTTCACCCACGTGAGGAAACTCAAGTGCAGAGTAACAAAGAAATCCTCAGGGCCGTGAAATCTTCCCAACACTGCTGGAATAGTTCAGAACCAGCTTCTTCCAGCAGTCTCCTCCTTTCTCCCCTCTGGCTCGGCACAAAGGTACAGCAAAGCAAAAGAACTGGATCGAGGTGTTTTGATGTGGCATCTCCCAGGTGCTAAACTGATTGAATTAGGCTGGTGGCAGCTGGAGTTCTGTGGTGGCCCCAAAAATTCATAATTCATGATGGATTGTGGAGATGAGCACGCAAATAAATTAGCATGAGATAAACGAGGGCAAGGATTAGATACTCTGCAGTAACTACCTCCTGTATATGTTCTTGCCCTGTGGTAAAAAAAATAACAGCTAATCTATCCTAATGGCTTCTTCACAGAGGGATGGAAGGTGGGGGGACTGTAATGGGTGTTATCTCCAATGAAAGAAGAATAAACTATGACAGGGTAGCTTTCATTTACCCCAGGTAAGAACATGTACATGGGCATTGACTGCCAAGTAGGCCAATGTGTTGCAAATCCCCACTGCTACTCTCCTTGCAGTAACTTGCTTTTGTGCCTATGCCACAAGATTGGCACTGACCATCTCCAGAATTAAGGAGCTACAAGAGTGGTCTGCAGCTCCCCATATATCTTCCTCAGCTGTACTGAGTGTTGCTTTAATGCAGCTGAGACTGAACCTAGTTTATACATATAATCCTATGACCATGTATTTAACTAGAATATCATTGGCCTGCTCTGAGCTGGAATATTGAATAAAAGAAGAATTCTGTTTATTGTGCCATTCTCAGGATTATTTTTTTCAGTTTACAATCTGTTTCTTTAGTTCATTTTTTCATTAATCTTTCAAGTGTGTCAAAGCCAGTTTTACAGATTATTTTGGTGTCTGTCTTCATTTCCTTTGCTTAAAAAACTGTATGTTTCACAGCATACAGTATCAGGTAAGTGATTCCAGGAATTCTGTATTTCAGCAAGAAGATACAGGATTTACTAAAGGGAGGATTTACTACAGGCATTTATTTAAGGGCATACCTTACACTAATGGTTGAATGTGGGTGAAGCATGGCTGCGGAAAGGGGGTGAGACCATTGGGAGGGATGGGGGTGAGGTGTGGCTGGAGCCCCCAGCTGGCAGGGGATACTGGGGAAGCTGGGCATGGAGTGGGTGCATGAGTGGGGAACTCAGTTGCCACTGCTGCTACTGTCCTTGGATGACCCAGGTGTAAGAGAGCCCTAGAGTCACTCCTTCCCCACTCCAGCCTGTGCTGCAGGGAACAGCTGTATGGACTGCAGGGAACAGTGGTGGCAGCATGCAAATCCCTCTTTCCAGTGCTTGCACCCTGCTGTCCCCCAGCTCTTCCCCCCTGCCTGAGGAAGAAGGAACCTGTACACCACTGCCACTGCCCCCAGCTGAGTGCAGCTCCCTGTGTAGCTGCTCCCTGAAGCCTTGGCCTGAAGCAGGGTAGGAGTGGCTTTGGGCTTCCCTTTGCACATAGATCAGCCAGGGACAGTATCGGTGGTGGAAGGAAGTGGGGGTGGAACTGCACCACAACACTCTCCTTTGATTTGCATATCAAAGGATAGTGTTGGGAAGGAAGCAAAGAACCAAGAGATCTGAAATCTGTTCCTGTCATTTTTGTGTGTTCTTGGTGTGATTTTGTCCAAGCCATTTAATAGCTTTGTGCCTAAGTGTCTGTGTGTATAAAGGTTGAGTACATGCCTTAGAGAGTGCACTTTGACTCATAGTTCATATCAAGTTTTCTGGTGAAAGGTGCTATTGAAGTGAAAGATAGTGGGTGCTGACAGATGTACAGCTCCCTGCCATAACTCTCAGCGCTTTGCAGGAAGTGCCATGAGTTACAGCAATCCCCTGGACGCAAGAGACATTTGCTGTTGTGTCCAGGGGGTTGGGGGATTGAGCTGCATTTTGGAGCAGCTGCATGTCTGCAGCCAGTTTTCCCTGGCCCCCCTTTCCCCCCCACCAGCTTTGCTGCTGTCTTCAGAATTGCAGGGGGGAGGGGGAGACCTTGGTCTGGGTTTTTCCCAGCCTGTGCTGGAGGGTGGGGCAGGTGGATTGGAGGCTCCCAGCATGCACTGACAGACATTAATAAAGGCACTCAGCTTTGGAGCACCTTCATGTGAATCCTCATGTAATGTCATGCTATCAGACATTTTTAAAGTACTCTATAGCCTTGCACTTCTGTCAGTGTATGGCTGTAGAGCACTTCGAGGGCCTGATTGTGTGACAAACCATCATTTCTGTCAGTATCCAGTTATTTTAAATTTTATTGTATCTTTGAGTGCTTGCTGATTGAAAAAGTTGTTCTTACTTCTGCTTTAGTTTTCCCCATTAGGTTATTATCTGGCATAGGGATGAAGGTAGTTGATAGGTACCTATGTGTCTGTAGAAAGAATGAGTGTTTTAGAGCAAAACACATTTGCTGTTGTAACAGGATGGGCTATGGCTGTCCACTAATGTATCTTAGGATGGAAGGAGACCCTTACTGCATTTACTGAGCCTCACAAATCTCATTTACGTGCTACTAGTTTTGAAAAGTACATGCCACAGAAGAGAGGGGGGTGATAACACAAAAAAGGCAAGAAATTCTGTATGTTTTGAGATTTTAAATATTTTAAGTAAATCTGGAACATAATGAAGGTGACAAATTTAACAACCCTGCACATTGAGATACTGATGTGCACTGCACTGCCCTGTGTCTGTGAATGGTGCATCACATTTTGCACAAATGTTTAATTAATTTTTCAAAGGTGTGGGTGCCTAGACAGGGTGCAAAAAGAGGGAGCCAGGTCCTGAAGCTTTCTCCCAAAGACAGCTGTAGTTCTACAGAAGCAATTACTGCTTGCCTCATTCCTGCTCTGGAAAGAGCACTTGTGAGGATGAGAAGGTAATTCACTCAATGTCATTCATTCTTTGTTTTTTCCTATGATACTAGCAAAAGGGCAACAATTAACATCTGTTGTTGTGCAGTTGGGTTGTTTTTTTTTTAATGTGGGAGCATTTGCCAGAAACCAGACTGAGGATGCCAACTTTCTTCGAACTACAGTCAAAGGGAAATGACTTTTTCTAACTTACTACCAGTCTGAACTGGTTTTGATTTGCATAGAGAGTTAGTTACTAACCACCTTTTAAAGATCTGGGCCTTAAAGATTAAAGGCTCTGGCCTGAAAAGTTTAAAGGGGCCATAGTATAAATCAGTCGGGGCCAACCTTTTTGGCAGGTGTGCCACAGATTAGCCCCTCACCCTCCCCAGGTGCCACTCTGATCCCCTTCACCTGCCTGATCTGCTTCTCTGCTTTCTACCCTATGTTCCCTACCCAATCTGCTGCTCTGCTTTCTACTTCCTGCCACTGTGCTGCTTGTTCCCTCCATGATGTGCCATGTGCCACATACACAGACTGCCAGTGCCACTTGTGGCAGCTGTGCCTTAGGTTTGCCACTCCTGGGCTAAGTGATGGTCAGATCTCTGTATTGCCATTACCTTCTACTGAGCCAGCAAGAGTTCGTTTTGCCTTTAATTATTGAAGTAGAGTCGGTCTCATAGCTATTTCTTGGCTTATTTATCACTACAGTACAGTCAGTGGCATAACTAGGGCTGGATGAATAGGGCAACTGCCCTGAGTGCTGACTTTGGGGGCATCAGGGGTGGATAAAAATGGCAGTTGTCACAGCTGTGCAGCTGGAATTGCAATTGCAATTGTAATCATAATCATAATCATGTAGTGCAGCAGCAACCAGAAGCTGTCCTGTGTGTGGTTGCTGCCTTGAGTGCCTGGGCCATGGCATTATACTTCTGAGTACAGTAGTACTTGTTCACAAATCATAGAACTTGCTGGCGATAGTTGAACTCATGCAGTTTCTCAAAGGAATGATTTTTACCACTGGCCAGAGTTGTTCATGTAACTGCTGCAATCATTAGTGTTCAGCAAGTTGTATAATGAGGGAAATAGTATGAATAGTGCAAAAGCTTTGGACACCATCTTGCAAAGTGCATAGTAAACTTCCAAATCCTGGGCTTTTGCAGCACTGTGCTGATTCTGCTTTCCACCACTGCTATTACCTTGATTGTAGTTTTGCTGTCTTATTGTATCATAAAACATTTGAAGATGTGCCAAAATTGAGGTCTGTGAGAGATCCCCAACAATGCAAAACTGCTCAAAATTCAAGTTTTGAGATTTCAAAATTTCTTTACTTTCTTTTTTTTTTTTTTTTAAATATTTCAGTTCAGATGGACATTTTGTCTTACGGAGATGTCCTCCTGGGTACAAAGGGGCCATAGAAAGGGATTCAGCAGGCATGATGGAACATGCAGCCAAACTGTATGGTGAACTTTGTGGTTTTAAGAATGGTAAAGGCATGATTTCAAGGTCTGTGATCTGCATGGCTAAACTAACTGCAAAGCCTGGACTGGGTGGGTGTGTTAGAACGGTGCAGCCAGCTGTGGCCGCTATTCCTGTTTCTGACTTTTAATACCTGGAGCACTGCCAAGATTACACATTACTGGAACTCGTGAGGCAGTAAATATTCAAGTTATAGCTCTTAACTTCCTAGAACATCTTGCATGTTTGTGTACCTGCAGTAGCCAGTTATTAAAGTGTTTATAATTCTGGCACCCTTCCTACCTTGCTGATGAGAAGGAAACTTCAGCCCAAGAGGGGGTTACCACTGTGTTGCAATAACTTCTTTTTTATGCATCACCCAGGTTCTGTCAATCAAAAAGTTCAATGTCTTCATTATTCTGTAGGTGCATGTCATGCTTCAGGGGAACACTAGCAGGATGAAGTGTTAGGACTTGCCCAGTAACTGCAGCAGAGGTATCTACACTAGGAGTCCACAGAGGCTTATCAGCACTATTGGTCTTTTCTGGAATGCCTAAGCAACATATTAAGTTCAGAAGCCCTTAATGAGCACCTTGGACCAAATTGTATTCCTGAATATGCATATGCGGCTTCCACTGAAGTAATAAGATGACTTCTTATTTTGAGATAAGAATCTGGCTCATAGCAAAATTTAAAGAGAGACGCACTACATTTTAAATGTGTTAGTGCCTATTAGCGATTCTTTTTTTTTTTTTTTTTTTAAGCTAATGATAGTTGCTTCCAATGGACCCTGCTGCAGTCAGTATATTTCCTCTTGTGTGTTTTCTTTCTTTCTTTTTTTGTTGCTACCTCTCGTCCATGCTAGTTTAATAAGGGCATAGAACTGCAATTAAACAATCTAGCCAAATAGTTTATTGCAGCTTTTGTAAAACAATGTCAAGATATTTTACAGGCTTATAAAATTGCATTTATTATACTCCAATCATCTGGCAGATCATAAACACTCCTTAATATTTCTGTTATAGAACTGACTTTTTTTCAAACCTAGATAGAGAATATGAGTTTGTCTGAAGAATGAATGGATTTGCTTCGACATCTTTTCATTTTCCTTTAATTTGGCCTGTTTGGCCTTTAGGAGCTGTGTCTCTGACATCTGTTTTCTCTTGGCTGACACCATTTGGCCAAGTAATCAAGGAAAAAAGTCTGCCATTACTTTCCTCTGCCATGTGTGTGTTTGTGCTTTTTGAAATGACAAACATTAACAGAGGAAAATCTTAAGGTTCAGGAAAGCAGAAATGGAAAAAAACTTAAGGGTTAAAGGATGAATAGTAAATAAGCCCCAAATATGTTATGTCAAAATAATAGACGGTAAATAAAGAACAAGACCAAATACAATGGAGGAATAAAGGAAAATAAATATAACATTTAAGAGTAAAATTATGTTATTCGTCACGAAGTCTGAGTAAAAAAGGCTGTTTGGGGGACCAGGCCAGAGCCTGAGAGCTGACATCAGCTAGAAAGTAGGATAGGGGGCCTGAAGACCACTGTAGCTCCTGTATCATCTTTGGGACCAGGGGATCCTTGTTGACCACTTGATTCAGAGGGTGCGGATCTCTGTCATCTTATAGAAACTTTGTAAGTCCACCCCCGGAGAGATGACTAATTAGAAAATTCAAGTCCAGTCACTTAGCAGCATTTCAGCATGTAACATCTTTAGTACACACACAGCCCAGGGGTTTTCAATCTTTTTAAACAAGTGTACCCCTTCTGTCTCCAAGTTGCAGCTCATGTATCCCTTTACATATTTTTTCTTGTTTTTAAGGGGGGTGGCAGATTGAGGCCCTCATGGTGATGGAGGGAGTGGGGCTGGGGCTGAGGCTGGGGTAGGCACTGCACAGATGAGGCCAGGCATGGGGCAGAGCTGTGAGCAACTCTTCTGGTGGGGGCAGTTCCCACCACTGCATGCACCCTGGGAGGGCATGGGGGCTGTGTGCCCCCAGATCTGTGCATGGGGCAGGGGAGGCTGCTGCTGTGGGCTGGGGCTGGGGCAGTGCTGGGCTCTTCCCGGCAGCAGGGTTGGGCCACGCTGTGCTCGGGGCAAGTAGTGGCAGCACTAGGAAGGGGTTGGGGAGGCTATGGCAAATTCTGGAGTGGCTGCAGCCCCGTGGAGGGGCTGGGGCAGGGGCAGGGGATGCACACCCGGGGCAGGGTGCAGGATGGAGCTGCACAGTGGGAGGGTAGCTCCTGCTGCTACACACACGCCTTGGAGGGCATGGGGGGCATGTGCCCTGTATCTGCACATGGGGCAGGGCAGACTGCTTCTGTGTGCTGGGGCTGGGGTGGTGCCAGGCTCTTCCTAGCAAGGGACTGGGCTGCACTCGGGGAAGGTGGCAGTGATGGCACTGGGAGTGGAGCTATGGGAGGGGCTGCAGCCACCCCAGAATCCACTATAGCCCCCAACACCCCCTCTAGGAAGAGCCTGGTGCTGCCCCAGCCTCAGCCTGCAGTGGCAGCCTGCCCTGCCCCGTGCACAGTTCTGGGGACACAACCCCCACTTCCTGGGGGTGCGCCTAGTGGTGGCACACCCCCCCCACCCTCTTCCCAGAGGTGCGCCTAGCGGTGGTGAGGGGGAGGGTGGGCTGAATGGGGGGCTCACATGCAGCAGCTGCCACTGCCACCCCCCTTTGCTGTGCCCCACGCCACTTTCCTGTGGCTGGTTGCACATGTGGCTCCCCAGGCTGCTGACAGGCCTTTCACCCAGCCAGTCGCACACTGCTGGGGGTGGGCACAGAACATACTTCCTCCCCTCACCCCATTCAGACCATCCTGGCTCTGCGTGAAGGGGGTGGCCGTGGTGTCTCCTCGCCATCATCTGTTGGCGGTGGCCCAACGGCCAATCAGGAAAGCGAGCAGGGGTGGGGGATAGGGAGGCGCGATGTACTTTGTGGGGCTGGTGGTGTCTGGTGCACCCTTCCCTCTCCCCTGGGTAAGAGGCAAAGTGTGGGAATGTGCCAGGAAGATGCTGCCAACGCACTTTGTCCCCACCTGTCCATATCACCTACAACCTTTCTAAGTACCCCAAGGGGTATGCATACCCCCAGTTGACAACCCCTGCCATAGACAGTTGCTATCCCAAATCTGTAAGAAAAATGTTGGTTGATGCAATCCTTTGCTTGGTGATTTGATGAGATGAGCATGAACAGAGTAAGTTCTTTTTTGATGGAAAGAAAGTCCTTAGTGGCAGCTTTGTGTGGCAACTCTTTCAAATGAAATTGAGAATATGAAAAAAATTGTAAAGACAGCAAGGGTATAACCATTAGGGCTGTGTGAGGCTTTGGATCGTGCTTCGGATCTGGGGCCACTTCGGACACTTTGGCGTCCGAAGCAGCATGCCCAGAGTGAAGCGTGGGCTCATTTAAGCTGTCCGAAGCACTTCGGAGCTTCTGAAGCATTTCAGAAATGGTTCGGATGATTCAGATGCTGAAAGAAGAGGGAGAGGGAGCAGGGGAGGGAGGGAGAGCAGGAGGTGGGGAGGGGGACCTGGGGGGAAGACTGACATGTGTAGGTGGCGAGTGAGAAGGCTTTCTCTCTGGCTGCCTTTCCAATGACAGCGTCTGGGAGGAGGGACCTAGAAACAGCTTAAAAGCCTCTGTTTGAAGGTGTGCTGTGCCTTTTGCTAGTTTGTTCCCTCAGGAACTGAGTGAGAAAGGTATCCTAGCAGACTCAAGCATCTCAGCATAGTTACTTTACTCGGTAGTTGAACTTGCTTGCTCCTTTTTGTTGTTAGAAAGGATGGGGTAGGATTTAGCTTAGCTTATCTTAGCTATTACTATTACTATTAGTATTACTATTACTATTTAATACATTTCTTTCAATTTATATTTGCTCTTTTTTTTCTAAGTTTGCAAAAAAAAAAGCTATATTTTCCCCGCCAATGTGATCCATCACGCACACACATACACAATATAAATAAGAAAAATCGGATATTCATAGGAGAAGAAGACAGACAGTACACAATTTTTACATAACTCTTAACACTGAAGCAAACAATCAAAGAAGAGTCCAGTGCACACACGCAACAGAGGGAATAAAATGCATAATGCAAAAGGATTGACACACACACAGACCTTTTAAAGCACAGGAAAGATCAATGTGAAGTGTGCTGGAAAGGCAGGTGCCAGGTCTTCTGGCAGGGGAGGGACAGGGGTTAGGGGGAGAGCTAGAGCTGCAAGCCCCCTCACCCCGAACACAAATGCATTCTCTTCCCAAGCAGCCATGACAGTCGTGCTGCCAGTGGAAGCAAGGAGGTGGGAGCAGTGTCTGCAACTGATGTCCCTGCACCTGCACCACCTCCTCTCAGTCTAGAAGTAGGCACCAGCAGTGGAATCACTGTCTCCTCCACCCCAATGTCATCTCTCAGCGGGAGCCTCCCACTGCCAGAGGAGGAGCTGGAGCTGGAACCAGGGATGCTGAGCGCACTGGCTCAAGCAATTCTGGGGACTGAGGGGGAATCAGAGTTTGTGTTCCACACCCCTCAAGTTTCTCCTAGACCCAGCTCTCCTTTGGAAAGCAGCATCTCAGAGGAGGCTGAGGTTTGGAGGCAAGTGACTCAGCTGAGGCAGCTCCTCCTGCTGTTGAGCCTCAGCCTGCTGAGGAGTGGGGTAAGGCAGGATCTTCAGCCCCAGCCCAGAAGTGGGGGAGTAGTGTAGTGTGGGAGCATTTTGAGCTGCCAGATGATTCCAGGTTTGCCATCTGCCACCACTGCCAAAGGCACATGAGCCATGGCAAGGATGTGAGACACTTTTCCACCATGGTGATGCTGCTGCATCTGAAGAGGCAGCAGCCCCTTGCCTTTCTTCCTGCTCAGCCTGGCACCACTGCGAGTGTGCCAAAAGGGAAGTCCCCCACTCGTTCCAAAGCCCTCCTCCCTGCAAAGCAGAGGCAGGCCACCCTGGACCAGTGGGGGAAAGGTGTACAGAAAGGGGGGCATGTTCCCAAGGTGAACAAGATCACCCAGAGCATTGGGGAGATGCTTGCTCTGGATAGCCAGCCCTTCTCCCTAGTTGAGCGGCCAGGGTTCAGGCAGTTCATAGCACTTCTGGCCTCATTTTACAAAGTGCCCGCATGCACCACCTTTAGCAGGATGGTGGTGCCCTCCCTGTATGAGGCATGCAGGGAATACTTGAGGGAGGAGCTGCGCAAGGCAGGGCCACAGGTAGCCTTGCACTTCACCTCCGACATCTGGAGCAGCCAGGGTGGCGATCACACCTTCTTCTCCCTCACAGGGCACTGGTGCGATCAGTCAGGCTGTTGGTGGGCTCTACTGCAAGCTGAGGTACTGGATGAGTCCCACACAGCAAGGGAGCTCATGGGGACCATGAACCATATGGTGCAGGGGTGGCCTGTTGGGCAGGCCGGGCTCACCTGCGGGTTCATGGTCACTGACAATGGGGCCAATATGTTGAAGGCTGTCCGTGATGCCAACTTTGTTGGCATCCGCTGTGCGGCACGCAGGCTGCACCTAGTAGTGAGGGATGCCTTGGAGGGGGACAGGGCTGCCAGTGACGGCGCTGTCACCACTACTGTTACAAGCCAGCTGATTTCGAAATGTAGGAAGGTGGCAGGCTACTTCCGCCGCAGCATCAACAGGGGCAAGATGCTGTGGGAGAAACCGGCAGAGCTGAGCATCCCGCAACACAAAATCATGTAGGTTGTGGAGACTTGGTGGAACTCTACATACCTGATGCTTGAAAGGCTGGTGGAACAACAGAAGGCCATCCATGAGATGGCCTTGCTTGGGGAGATTGGGATCAGCAGCCCCCTGAACAGAGCTGAGTGGGGTACCATCTCCCAGATCTTGGAGGTCCTCAAGCCCTTCCTCGAGGCCACCGAGACCCTTAGTGCTGGCGATGCCCTCCTCAGCCAGGTGATCCCCCTTCAGAGGGAACTGGAGAACCAAATGGAGAAGTTCCAGGGGATCGATGTTCCTGGCTGGGGAAGGCCGCTGTCACCAGACGTGCAGGCACTGGTGAGGCGGCTGAAAGAGGGCATCAGAAGATGGCTGGATCCCTTGCTGTCCAATACGGTCCACATGATGGCAGGCATGTGCGACCTGAGGGTGAAGGGGAGCACGTGCACTGGCAGCCCCAAAACCCTTTATAACTGAATGCAGCTGCTGGTGAATAAGGTCAGGGAGGCCAAAGTGCAGAGGCGAGGGGATGTGGAAGAGAGGGATCCACTTTTCCGTACCAGCACCAGCCAGTCTCTTCCATTCCAGACACTGCCAATGTGGGCCATGGGTATGGCTTCAATGCTGGGGTCCAAATGCACCAGACCCCAGCCTTGGGCAGGTAGTGCCGAGGCTTTGGTGGCTACCTATCTCGCTGAGGAAGTGGAGCCACTGGACTGTGATCCCTTGGCCTGCCGGGCAAACTGCAGCCAGATGTGGCAGGATCTGGCCGCGGTTGCCTGGCAACACCTGTCCTGTCCACCAACTAGTGTTCCAAGCGAGAGGGTGTTCAGCATTGCTGGGGATGTTGTGACACCCCACCGCACCTGCTTGGATCCTGCTTTGGTGGAGCAACTGGTGTTCCTAAAGGTGAACCTCCTGCTGCTGGGGTTCCCCAAGCTCGACCTGCAGACAGACTGAGTGCCACCTGCACGTATTTCCTTTTTTTGAGTTTTTTAAAAGCCGAGTAATGCCCTGCTCTCAGCTGGAGGCAACACTAACTGCGTCACCAGACAGCAGGGGAAGAGCATGTCCCTGCTGAGCTCATTCCCCTGCCAGGATGAACTTGGAGGTATGGGACTGGGGCTATGGGGAAGAAGGAGGCCCCAGGTCCTGGGCATGACCACTAAAACTGCACCCTGCCAGGGTAGAGAGATCTGGTGGGACTGCTGGCGGTGTGGCAGCCCCATAAATGCCAGGACCAATGATCCCCTGGTGAAAAGTGGGTAGGAGGTGCCATAACCTCCAGCTAACGCACGCACGCACAAGTCCCGGTGGGGAACGCCCAGACCTGTCATGTCTTTGACAGGCCTGACGCTTGCTGGTTGCAGTGCAGTTGTGAGGCTCCTGGTTAGCTCAGCTTAGCTACCCGGGATGCCAGGTTTAGGGTTGAAACACCCTTTGTCAGGCTTAGGAAGTACCTGCAGTTGGTCCTGGATGGAAGGTATAGTAAAGAAGCCAGAAGCTGGCCTGGCCTGTAATGCAGGCAAGAAAGCCAGTCAGTTAACATGGGAATGGAGGTGTCACGGGGTGAGGGACAGGCTGGGGTGAGGGGCTGGGGGAAAGGGGGTGTAGCAGTGCTGGTAAAAGTGTAGCGGCGTCTGGGGTGTTAGGTGTCCAGCAGGTCGCAGTGTGCCAGAACTCCACTGTCTTATTGAGTCCATGAGTTTCTGTACCTACTACCTAGGAGGCTGATGAAGTGCAGTTCATAGGCCCAGCTCTGAAAAGTGGTTTGCATTGTCATTTGTTCCCTCTCAGGATCGGGCCTGAGAGACTGGAGGCAGAGTGTTTTTTTCATGAGGAATGTGCCCCCACAGGTAGTTGGGGTTTGTTGTCTTTGATAGATTCTGGTGTGCAGTTTGTGGGGGTACTGGAGATAGTTGGCAGGTTTTGTGTTTTGAGCTGTAGGAAGTTGGCTTCAGTTCTGGTGATGAGGTTAGGTGCTTGTTTGAATGTACAAACCACTTTTCAGAGCTGGGACTATGAACTGCACTACATCAGCCTCCTAGGTAGTAGGTACAGAAACTCATGGACTCAATGTAGATTAGACAGTGGAATTCTGACACACTGCAACCTGCCGTACATCTGACTCCCCAGGCACCTCTGAAATTTTACCTGTGCTGCTACATCCCCCTTCCCCCTCCCCCCCCCCCCCACCTGCCCCTCACCCCCTAACACCTCCATTTCCATTTTTACTGACTGGCTTTCTTGCCTTCATTGCGGGCCAGGCCAGCTTCTGGTTTCTTTACTATTCCTTCCATCCAGGACTAACTGCAGGTGCTTCCTCAGCCTGACCAAAGGGGTTTTCAACCCTAAAGCTTCCAAAGATACATTTTTTTAGTACTCCTTTTTTTTCTTAATACACATATAGACATAAAAACAAGATAAACCATCACACGCCATGAGTAACATCGTATGTCCAACACAACACAACATCTTTACTTCTTGCTGTCAATTCCTTTATAGAATTGACAGCAAGAAAGGCTCTGTGACAGTTCCATGTGGATACCTTTGATGCTTCTGGTGATGCTACTGGTGTTGAGCCAGCTAAGTTATTTTACCTGTTGTCATGTAAAGTGGTGGACTGGATGTGAGGCTGTAGGGGAGGAGGAGACCTCACTGGGGCACACTGCCGTGTTGTGCACAGGCCCCAGTGCCAGGCAGGGCACACCTTAACACACACACAGTGTCACCTACCCACATCATGAGTTTTGCCTGTTAGCAGCTTGAGGTGCAGGGCCCCAGAAGACAGACTCCCCCAGTGAGACACACACACACAGCTGGCAGGCTTTGTGGCCTGGCAGGACCCAGCACCCAGGCCTGCAGTAGATTTCACCCCCCTGTGCCCCAAGGCAGATGCAGTCGCCCAAGCACCCACCTACATCACGAGTTTTGCCTGTTAGCAGCTTGAAGTACAGGGCCCCAGAAGACAGACTCCCCAGGAAGACACACACACAACTGGCAGGCTTTGTGGCCTCAGCAGGGGGCGCCACCCCTGGAGTTCTCACCCCCCTGTGGTGTAACACATACACGTGACATGAGTTTTGCTTTCAAGAATTTGGGGTGCAGTTCCCCTCAAACCCCTGCACCTATCTTCTTGAAACTTGGCAGACTTCCTGCTCTCAGGAAAGGCTACCACCCCTGCAAGATTTACCGAAATCAGAGACAAAACAACAAAGTTATAGATATTTCATTGATCCCCCATTATACCCTATGACTGGATCTCCAAGGCGGCTCTGAAGCTTCAGAGCTGCTTCGGCCAGATCTAAGCGGCAAACCAATCCAGAGCTCTGGATCAGATCACTGACATCCAAAGTGGCCAGATCCAAAGCCGGATCCAATACTTGCCTACTCGCACAGGCCTAACAACCATGTCCCCAGTGGTCCTGGCAAGGGCCACTCTCAAAATACACCTTGCCACTCAATCCTGCTTGCACATGCTGAACCTGGAAATGGGGTAATAAAACCACTCTGTGGGCAACCCCTGCTGTCACATTCAAGCATGCCAGAGACAGGGGGCTACCTGGTCATGAGACAGGTGTAGAAATGAGGTGTTTCAAGTGTGTCTATTCCAAAAACATAGTGTTTGGAAAAGCTCTTCAGGAATTGTTGTGTTAGTTACATATTACAGCAGATTAGATTAATAAGGTTCCAGGTTAAATTAAAAAAAATCCAAATTGTAATGGGTTGAAAAGATAATTGGGATTGGGGGAAATAAATTTAAACATGGCAAGGGGTATATCATGTTTGGGTGTCTCAAGGTGTCTGAAAGAAGGTTGATTGCCCAGAAATGCTGAGAATGAAAACAAATGAAGATATTGGAGGTGATAGAAGAGCACAGATGGATGTAGACAGTGGTTAGTCTAATAAACCCTGTAAATTAGTCCCTTTTCAGGAATTTCAGACTGGGAATCCAAAAATTAAGGCATCCACAATCACAACTCATTGTGGAATGTCTTACTCTGAATTCAAAACAATTTTCGCTTTGAGGAAGATGGGATGGTGAGTCCAATGACCTCTTATAATGAGAGAATTTGAGGCAGAGTGGTAACAAGATAGATAAGCATTGCTGCATGCTTTTTTTTTTGCAGAGGCCATGCCATGGAAGTGCCTGGGTCTGTACTCTGAATTCTCAGTAAAGATGTATCCATCTGGAGCCTCTGATAGAATTAATACCAACAGGTGGAAATTATACAGGAGCTTAGAAACATCATTGTTGAGACTAAAAGTTTATGACTCAAACTGCTTATAAAAGAATATGAATAGAGTTAAAAGCAGGTGAAATAAGCACATTGCAAATATAAAAAAAAACTCCAGGCAGAAAAGTTCTTCACAAAAAAGGTTAAAAAATTAATAAGGTCTGCATTAGAGACCTGAATTACCCATAACAAAAGCTATGGAAAGTAATGAGGAAGCAGAAAGGAATGACAAAACTTAAGACACAGTTGGAACATAAAAGCTGTCCAGTTGATTTAATGGACTGCAGAAAATAAGGAAAAAAGTTATTGTAAAACAGTTTTACCCCCAGCGTAATCCACAGAAAAAAAAGAGGATGCACATTTCATGAAATCTTGCTCCATACAACCTCTTTGACTTCCTTGTGGTGGGCTTCTGATGAGTTGTACAGGTTTATGTTAGGACATGTTTCACCTAGCAAGTTGTGTACCAATGTTTCAGATACCACTCTCACAAGTTCTTGCAAGGGCCTGGAGACCCACACCAAAGACTGTTACTTCCTCAGCAGGTTTAATACAGTCCATGGCCTAGAATTCCCACCAGGAAATATAAGAGCAAAGTGGAGAAGAAAATATTTGTTTTTCACCCACGAAGAAAGGTATTTTCATTCGGAAGTCACAAACCGAAAGCAAAATTGAAACACATGGAGGTACCTAAGAAGACAGAAAGGAGATGTGAACTCATTAAATGGTTGTAGAGGGTGGTTATTTTGGGTAAAGAGAATGCTGCTTTTTTTTTTCCTAAATGTACTTTGCAAGGTCTCAGAGAACTATGAAAAATGGATTCTCGGTGCCTTTGTGACAAACTTTACCTAATTGACACACAAAGATTAATTCAGTTTTTTTAAATTAGGTTTTTCAATTAATAAAAAAGAAGAAAAATTGCAGCCCAGCAACAAGCTCTTCTTCATAATTTATTTTTCATTAGATAGATTTAAGATAGGTTCTTTTGTCTTATAATTAAGTTAGATTGCCGATATGAACTGATCATACGAAGTATACATTTCAAAGCCTACAGATCTTGCACGTACAATGCCTGCAAAGGTTGAAAAACCTTTGTTTTTCAAAACAGGTATCTTTAGCTATGTCACTACATTGTGTAGAGCTAAATGCATCATGCTAGCAAGAGGACATCAGCTCCTTTACAAAATGCTGAATAGAGTTTTAATTTTAATGAGTGGCCTATAAATGACTGTAGCTTTATCACTATTTAAACTGTATTTTAACATGAATAACTAAAATACAGACAGTTGAAACTCCAAAATCACCCTAAACATATGCAATTAAAAAGGGTACATTGAAAATTATGGCCCATTATTACCTATAATGCCATTGATCAAGTATGCAAAAAGTAATCAAGATTGATGTACTTCTACATGTTTTACACATTCATCAGTGATAGCTGCCATTATTCTAACAAGAGATTCCCATAATAGTATTCCTTTAACTAGGGTGTAATAACTAGGGTTTCATATACTGAAAGGGCTATGCATATTGAAATGTTATATTCATATATAACAAATATATTTCATAGGAGCATAGAAAATTAGGGTTGGAAGGAACCTCAGGAGGTCATCTAGTTCAACCCCGTGGTCAATGCAGGACCATCCCCAACTAGATCATCCTAGTCAAGGCTTTGTCTACCCAGGTCACAAAAACCTCCAAGGATGGTGAGTCCACCACCACTGGGTACCCTGTTCCAGTGCTTTACTACTCTACTAGTGAGAAAATTCTTCCTAATATCTAACCTAAACTTCCCTTGCTGCAACTTGTGTCCTTGTTCTGTCATCTGTCACCACGGAGAACAGTCCAGCTCCATCCTCTTTTGAACTCCCCTTCAGGTAGTGGAAGGCTGCTATTAAATCCCCCCTCAGTCTTTTCTTCTCCAGACTAACTAAGCTCAGTTCCTTCAGCCTCTCCTTGTAAGTCATGTACCCCATGTTCCTCACCCTTTTCATTGCTCTCCACTGGACGCTGTTCAATTTGTCCACATCCTTTCTGTAGTGGGGGCCCACAACTGACCACAGGACTCCAGATGTGGCCTCACCACTGCTGAATAGAAGGGAATAATCACTTCCCTTGACCTGCTGGCAACACTTCTACTTATGTAGCCCAGTATGTCATTAGCCTTCTTGGCAACAAGGACATTGTTGGCTCATATTCAGCTTATTTTCCACTGTAACCCCCAGGTCCTTTTCTGTAGAGCTGTTTCCCAGCCAGTCAGCCCCCAGCTGAATAAGCCTCGTTCCTTCATCCTCTCCTCATAAGTCATGTGTCCCACCCCCCTAGCAGTTTTTATTGGCTTCTGCTGGACTCTCTTTCCAATTTGTCCACATCCTTTTTGCAGCAAGAGTCCCAAAACTGGACATAGTACTCCAAATGTGGCCTCACCAGTGCCAAATAGAAAGGAAGAGTCAGTTCCCTTAATCTGCTGGCAACATTCCTGCTAATGCAGGCCAGTATGCTGTTAGCCTTTTTTGCAACAAGGGCACACTGTTAGGTCATATTCAGCTTACTGTCCACTGTAACTCCCAGGTCCTTTTCTGCAGAACTGCTGCTTAGTTAGTCAGTCCCCAGCCTTACTGGTGCATGGGATTGTTCTATCCTAAATGCAGGAGTTTGCATTTGTCCTTATTGAAACTCATGAAACTTCTTTTGGCTCAATCCTCCAATTCATCGAGGTCCCTCTGAATCCTAGCCTTACCCTTCATTGTATCTACTACTCCCTCCAGCTAAGTGTCATCTGCCACCTTGCTGAGAGTGCAGTCTATCCCAACTTTCATGTCATTGATGAAAATATTGAACAAGATTGGCCTCAGGACTGCCCCTCTGGGGACCTTCCACTTGATATCATCTGTAACTAGACAACAAGCCATTGACTACTACCCTCTGAGCTCAATGCTCCAGCCATCTTTCTATCCACCTTACAGTCCATGCATCCAACCCATACTTCCTTAGCTTGTTTTGAGAATATTGTGGGAGGCCATATCAAAAGCTTTGCTAAAGTCAAGGTATATCACATTCACTGGTCTCCCCACATCCACAGAGCCAGTCATCTCATCACAGAAGGCAATGAGGTTGCCGTTTGCGAATCCATGCTGACTGTTCCTAATCACCTTCTTCTCCTCCAAGTGCTTAGAAATCAATTCCTTGAGGATCTGTTCCATGATTTTTCCAGGGACTGAGATGAGGCTGACCAGTCTGTAGTTCTTTGGATCTTCCTTCTTCCCTTCCTTAAAGATGGCTACTATATTTGCCCTTTTCCAATCGTCCAGGATCTCTCCCAATCACCATGAGTTTTCAAAGTAGCTCTGCAATCACATTGGCCAGTTCCCTCAACACCCTCGGATGCATCCTGTCTGGCCCCATGGACTTGTACACATCTAGCTTTTCTAAATAGTCCCTAACCTGTTCTTTTGGCACTGTTGACTGCTATTGATTGACTGAAATCTGGGAAGTCTGTAGTGTGCACATTGGAGAAGCTGATGGTGTGCTGGTGGTTTTTTGTCTATTGTTAATGTGCCTTTTAAAATGCTATTTGCCACTTTCATTTTTCCCCATATTTTATACAAGCCAGTTGGCTGCACTGAGAAATTCCAGTAGCTAAATTTGCCTTCTCCAGAGAGGATGTTAAAAGCATTTTGTAGTTGCTTTTGGCTCTACTTCTGGAGGTTTTTTGCTTTCAGAGTGCCTGAATAAAAGACCTAAATGAAAGCTAGCTATATGAGGTCAATCCAGACAACGATGATGGTGATAGGGTAAGGCAGGGCTGTGCCAACTTCTAAACGGTAGGAAGCCATGCACCCTGTGGGCCATGTTAGTAGAGACCTTGGGCCCTCAGATTGTATGCTGCATGGATACCCGTCCTCCTAGCTGTGGTAGACTCTAGAATGTTTCTCCTGGCACGTTTCTGGGATAGTGGCATGTCTGTGGGGTGTGTTGGGGGCTATTTCAGCTCAGATGTGTGACAGTAGCAGTACAGACATGCTCAAGGAAACAAATCTGACTAAAGAAGATGAGATAATGTTAAGTAACATTTCAAACGTTAAAGAATGTCCCAAATGTCCAGTCCATTTGGAAGGCATAATTGTCTTTTAGAAGGAGCTGGGGTACCTGTGAATGCCTCCTTCCCTGTGCATTAACTATACCACTATAAATCTCTTGATGACTGTCTGCCAGTTTGTATAATAGATAGCAGGGAATTCTTACAGGAGAACAGTCCTCCAGGTCCGGAATCTGTGACTTTTGGTATCCCATACGCCTCCCTTCTCAGTTCGATGGTTTTAAGAAGCAATGCAAAGTAAATTTGTCCATGCTGGCTTTTCACTTGCATTAGGATTGTGGTCAAAGACTATTATTCCATCATGCATTGAACCGTTTGTCTGATTCAAGCTAATTACTGGCAACATATATTCCTTTTTAAGTACTCAAATCTGTCTAGTTACTACAGGGATGGGTGATATGGATGCACAATAAGGGAATATTCTAAAGGTGTAGGAAGCGTGGAGCCAAATTCCATTAGATTCCTTTATAAATCCTAACTTAAATGCATGAACAAACGAATCCTTCAAATCCTGTTATTTCACAAAAAGTAAAGAGTGGATTGCTTTCTATTTAGCAGGTAGAAAATAGGCCTGTGTAATCAAACCCTGAAATTCCTTTCTGAGCTGCAGGCACATTTGTGTTCAAATGCTTCATTCTTAATGAATGTACTGATTTAACATGTCTAACACAACCTTCTGGCTCCGTCCCATCCAGCTGTGTACCCAGTTGGCCTGTGTTAATGCATATTCCCAATTGTGCTTTCTTCTCCTGCTCTTCTTCTTGCTATTATATTGACTGCTTCAAGTTGTCTAAAATCATAACCTCCATCAGAGGAAGGGTTAGTCTGTATTTCTACAGCCCCCAGCTCACTATACCTAGAAACCAACTAACAGTTGTACAGGTTGCTGGTCAGTTTTAAGGTCAACTTTTTGTATTGACTTAGGCTAGCAGAGACTAAGGGTACATAGCTAACTGAAGGTACCCAACAACACGCATCATAGTTCCCAAACGTTGTAGGACAAGTAAAACTTCCTGTTGGTGTGAACTGCAAATGGTTTCCACTAGGCATTACAAGACTTGTTGTCTTACGCTTACTATAGCCTTTCCATGTTCAGTGAAACTGCAAAAAGTTTAAATCAGCATTGAATTTAGCCCAGCCTAATATGGTGGTGCTCTGTGCTGAGTTAAGTGCAAACAAAACATCATCTCTTAGATGTAATGTGGCCACGAAAAGCAATTATTCATAGATGGCAAGAATTTCCAACCTTGTTTCATAGTATTTGACAACAAATCAGGGAGGGGGTTCAGGTAGAGAAAGAAGAACAGTGGTTTCGGTTCTAGGTGGAACAGATACAATATTCATCAGGGCACCAAAGAGGTCAAGGAAATAAAGCGATCTTTTTTGCTCTGTCCATTATTATCACAAATAATAGCCAGTTGGTAGAAAACAAGTTTTAATTGATTGTTGTTATTGATTTTACAGGAAGCAAAGCAGAAGAAATACAACTTGAGTATTATAAGCAATGATGACTTGAAAAATACAAAGGAGAAAAAAGAAAATAGAAAGCCCCATCACATTTTGTCCAATCATGTGGTCTTATGGTAGAGTACTCCAAGGCAGGCATAAAAGCTCTCTCCATTAATTTTCTATTTATGTATTTTGATCATATTGATTTTTCTCTTTATATTTCTCCTTCATGCTGTCAGTGCACAGATCAGGAGTATTTATTATGGCCAGAAACTTAGATAAATCTCTCCCTCCTGCCTCCCTCCCAGTACCAACCCTGCATGGCAGGTTTTGCTTGTAGAAAAGCTACACTTAAGTTTGGTTGCAAAACTTGCTCTTTCCAAGTGATCATAACTTTCCAGGAAACTTTTCTATTGGTGTCCAGCCCAGACCATGACACTTGCTGCTTTTCTTCTTGGTGTGTCAATATCAAGATTTGGTGGGTGTCATGACTTGCTGCCAAGTTTACCTTGCACTAACTCAGTAGAGTTGGAAGCTGATGAGGAGGAGAATGAGACAGAAATCATTTGAGGTCAGGCATTATATTTCAGGGCTCCTTTCCTGCAAAGAAATGCATGCAGGCAGACCTTATATTACCTGGGTACATAGAGGGCATCATTATAGGGTAAGGTAGGAGAATAGTGCAATACTCATTTGATTTGCTAAATTAGCAGCCTAATGAGTTAAACAAAAGTGAATTGACACAAGGCGCTGTCAGTAAGGTGATGTGAACTGGGGCAGTTATTTCTCTCTTGGAAGTGTGGTTGTGCTGTTCTTAATAAACCACTTACCTGGTGTAGGTTCTTCTGGAGAACAGGTGAGTAGGAGAGATGGGGTTGGCTTGGGGTAGAAGATTTTTTTTGTGGCAAGTAGGAAAGTTTGTCAGTAGTGAATGACATGAAAGGGAAGAATTTTGCCAGAAGTCATCTGGGATATATTAACAGGTGTTAATCCTATGGAATTCTTTTGGTATAGGACATGAAATGGAAGGCAGTGGGATCTGTGGATGTTCAGTACCTTTTCAAATGAGAGCCATTGGTCCTCTATGCTTTAGATGCATCCTAAATCTATGTGCCTGCACAAGTTAATTAAATCAGATTAATAGCATCATTCTGTAGATTTCTGAAATGCTTGGCAATGTTGAAATGGATTTTAATATTATTTTTAATTGTAATTTGTTTTGTTTCAGTGATACAATAGGAAATTGGTAACCCTGGGGTAGGTAGTTTTAAGGGAGTGTAATAAATGATCGTCTGTGTTCTGAACACACCCTGCTGTTGCTTGAGATCTTTCTACAGCAACAAAGCAAGCAGCACACTCTCCAGACCAACATAGAAAGAAATATTTTATGTTGCTTCTGCAGCCCCCACCGCATTTTCCCACCAAGTGATCTGTTGTTAACGTGCAGGAAATCCCAATGAATGCACATCATTTGGTGAAAGAATGACAGCAGATACCACAACCATCCTTAGCAAGCATCCACCTGTTCCCGGGGTGTCTTTTTAAAGCAAGTTCAGCTTACCTCTTCTGCTCTTAGTTTTCCTTTGCTTAATTGCAGGTGATGATTCAAAAAAAGCCTTCACCTGTTTGAGAGTGCTTTCATCTTTCTCAGACAAAGCAGGCTTGGGCTTGGTGCTTGATCTGTGGCATAGTTAGGGCCTTTGGTATTAAAGGCGTTGGGATCACCCGCAGGCTTTTAAGGTTTTAGGGTTAAATTGATGAGCATGTATAAAATTTAAGCTTTGTTGTTTGGCAGAGTTTTTCAGCATTTGTTATGCTTTTTTTAGTTAAGAATCCAAGGGACTATATTACATTTTTCAACTGCCTCTTACCCATTAAATGATGCTGTCAAATAGAGACATCTTAGACTTACTTAGAATTTATGATTTGTTGCACTGCCTTTAATCCTAGATCACTATCTAAATGCACTACCCATCTGTCTATCCAGGCAGTCGGCTAGCTGACTGGATAGATGGTTGCCTTGCTATTTCTGTCTATCTACGCAATGCATGTATGATTATAGTAGCTATTTGATAAATGGCAGAGCTGCATACAAAACTGTCTTTTTAATGTTCTTCTCATCACCTGATGTACCTCTGACTACCTCTCCTGTACTCTGCCTCCTGATCTGGTAACATTCTAATATTTCACACCTCTGGGTCTTTCCTTATAACCCCTCCTCAAGTAATCAACCCCAAACATATTTCCTTCTTTACCCCAAATGTAGAATCTTCATCCTTAGATGAAGATGAATTAAATTGGCTTGAGGCACGTAAGAGACAGAAGTTTAAATTTTGACCAGTAACAGGTTTAAATTCATGCTGCCCATCAGTCCTAGATAGGTGATTATTCAAATTTCTAGCTGAGATACTAAGACTGGCTGGTTATACACATTCTCTCTTTCCCTCAGTATTGCATAGCGCGAATGGCAGAATTAAAGGAATTGTCTTCCCATGTAGAACGTGAAAAGTAACGGCACCAATATAAACATGTTAAAACTCCTTTAAACATTTCTAAAATTGTTTTTGTTTATGCCTCTGGTATAATATGGAATACGAGGTAGTACCATTCTCTTGTTATTGGTCCTTGGTAATGGCCTATGTAATTGTATGCTCATGGGTAATATATTCACACCAAACTCATGGTACCAACACATCTACATTGTCTTTCTAAAACCATTGCAAAGCCTTGCTGCTTTGTAAAACAGCAAATGCCAGACTGTGTTAACTTCCAAGGATACCTATGAGGAGAAAAAGGCGGTAAAAAAAAAAGTGAGTTACAAGGAGATGGACAAGACCTGAATGAAAGATGCAGAACATATTAGTATTGGACAAGTGGTACTAGAAGCTTCTCAGATTTGCTGTTCAACTCCTTCTGTTCTTACTACCCTAAAATGTGAAGGAGCAGCGTAGACCAACCTGCTGTTTGCAGGGTTCAGTCTGGTAGGATGTGTGCTCTGCAAGACAGATTTGGCTCCAAAAGCCATTATTGGGGTAGAGCTCCCCCTCCACATACCAACATTATAGTTATTTCTTACTAAATAGATAGTTGACCTTCTGGTTAAGAACAGATATAATCACTTAGACTGTCTCTAGTTAAGAATGAGGTTGTAGCAGTGATGGTACAGAAATTATGTGAGAAGTAGAGGTGGTATCTTTTATTGGACCAGCTATGTAATTGGGATACAGTTTAGACAAGTTTTTGAAAGTAAGGTGTGAAAAATACGTTCTTCAAGACATTCTTTAGGAGTGAATGACCTGGGGCAGCAAACAGGACAGTTTGCAAGGGGAAAGACAAGGGGAAGAGGAAGAGGATCCAGGCACCAGGTGCCAGGAATCAGATCCTGCTCTGGGAAGGTAAGTGAGTCAGGGCTGCCTGTGTGTTTGACTTTGAGTGTTTGTTTGGTGGGCTGTGTTTTTGGGTGTGTGCTTGAAGCAGCTGGGAGGCTGCTAGCTTGGTAATTGCTGTGGGACTAGTGCCTGCATGTGACAAAATCCCTAAAAAGGGGGTGGAGCCAGTCCAGGACCAGGTGAGTATAAAAGGAGACTCCCTGAGCGACCAGGGGCAGAAAACAGGGCAGTGTGCAAGCAGTTCACTGGGAGCAAGAGGAGGAAGGGGAAGGAGAAGAGGAAGAGGAGCCAGGCAGCAGATACTGGTCCAGAAAGGTAAGTGAGCCAGGTCTGCCTGCATGTTTGACTTGCTGAGTATTTGCTTGGTGGGCTGAGTTTTTGGGCACATGCTCTGAGCTGCTGGAAATGCTGCTAGCTGGGTGATTTCTGGGTGATTGCTGCTTGTGTCTGACGAAAGCCCTAACAAGGGGGTGGAGTCAGTCTAGGCCCAGCAGGGTATAAAATGAGATTTCCAGAGCGACCAGGGAGGGTGAAAACAGGGGCAGCAAATGGCAGTTTGCTAGCAGTTCTCAAGTCAGTTCACAGGTCAGTTCTGCTTGCACTTGTGAGGTGTCTGTCTAGGTTGGACTGTTCACCTTTTTACTAGGCACTAGTAAAAAGAAGGCACTGGGTAACGTGGGGCCCCTGCAGGACACACTTGGAGATCTGGTGGTTGCACCAGATGATAAAGCTGACCTCTTTAATAAATTCTTTGCCTCCATTTTTCTGAGCAGGGACCGTGTCATCCCCCTCACTGGGATTCCGGACGGACCCAAGAGAGGCACAGCCAGGCCCAGGGTCTGTGAGGACCTAGTCAGGGAACTTCTGGTGGGATTGGGATTGTTCAAATCAGCAGGTCCAGATGATCTCCACCCCAGGGTGATGAGGGAATTGGCAGAGGTCATTGCGGGACCCCTGGCACAGCTTTACGAGCACTTGTGGTGCCCTGGCGAGGTGCCAGAGGACTGGAAAAGGGCCATTGTGGTCCCCATTTTCAAGAAAGGGAGGAAGGAGGACCCAGGAAACTATAGGCCTGTTAGTCTTTCCTCTGACCTGGGGAAGCTCTTTGAGAAAATTATCCAGGAGCACATCTGTGAGGGGCCAGCAGGGGAGATTATACTTAGGGGCAACCAACATGGGTTCATTAGAGGCAGGTCCTATCAGACCAACCTGGTGGCCTTCTATGACCAGGTCACAAGATCCTTGGAGGCAGGTGTCGCGGTGGATGTAGTCTTTCTGGACTTTAGGAAGGTCTTCGACACTCTCACCCCATTCTCATTAAAAAATTAGGTGACTGTGGTGTCGATGCCTACACAGTCAGATGGGTCGCAAATTGGCTGGAGGGCTGCACCCAAAGAGTGGAGGTGGATGGGTCATTTTCAACCTGGAGAGATGTGGGCAGTGGAGTCCCCTAGGGCTTGGTCCTGGGGCCCGCACTGTTCAACGTCTTCATCAGCGACTTGGATGAGGGGGTGAAAAGCACCTTGTTCAAATTCATGGATGACACTAAGATGTGTGGAGAAGTGGGCACGCTAGAAGGGAGGGACAGGCTACAGCTAGATCTGGACAGGTTACAGGGGTGGGCGGATGAGAATAGGATGGGTTTCAATACTGATAAGTGCAAGGTACTGCACCTAGGGAGAAAGAACCAGTAGCGTTCCTACAGGCTGGAGATCTCCCTTCTTGTCAGCACAGAGGCAGAAAGGGATCTTGGAGTCACTATTGATTTCAAGATGAACATGAGCCGCCAATGTGAAGATGTGGTCAGTAAGGCTAACCGCACCTTGTCATGTATCCACACGTGCATCACGAGCAGGTCCAGGGAGGTGATCCTCCCACTCTGTGACATTGGTCAGGCTGCAGTTGGAGTACTGCGTCCAGTTCTGGGCGCCGCACTTCAGGAGGGATGTGGACAGCATGGAGAGGGTCCAGAGGAGGGCCACTAGCATGATCAGGGGGCAGCAGGGCAGGCCCTACGAGCAGAGGCTATGGGTCCTAAACCTGTTCAGCCTCCACAAGAGAAGGCTGAGAGGGGATCTGGTGGCTGTCTATAAACTTACCAAGGGGAACCAGCAGGGAACAGGAGAGACCCTGTTCCCTCGAGTACTACCAGGAGTAACTAGGAATAACGGCCATAAGTTGACTGAGAGTAGGTTCAGGCTAGACATCAGGAGGCACTACTTCACAGTCAGGGCAGCTAGGCTCTGGGACCAACTTCTAAGGGAAGTGGTGCTGGCTCCTACCCTGGGGGTCTTCAGAAGTAGGCTGGATAATCACCTAGCCAGGGTCATTTGACCCCAGAATTCTTTCCTGTCCATGGGATGGGGTCGGACTTGATGACCTGCTCAGGGCCCTTCCGACTACCAACTATGAAACAACTATGAAACCATCTAGGCTTCCATCCAGGTCCTGGTTTGGTGCTGTGGAGACTGCAGCTTGCAGGTTCCTTTCAGGTGGGGTAGTGCCTGCAATGTGAGCAGTGCCTTCTGGTGGTGTTCCTCAAGGAGCAGAGAGCTACAGGAGGCAAGTGAGCTACAGGAGTAGGAGGCAAGGCTCCTCCACCATGAGGAGCATGAGGAGAGTCCTCCGCCATTAGGATGGAGAAGCACAGTCAGACAGGGGCAACAGGGGAGGCCTTCTCATTCTTGCTGAGAAATTAGGGCAACTGGCTAGTTACCTTAGGTGCCTGTACACGAATGCACGGAGCCTGGGAAACAAGCAGGAAGAACTGGAAGTCCTTGCACAGTCATAGAGCTATGACGTGATTTGAATAACAGAGACATGGTGGGAGCTTGCTTGCCTGGAGCACTGTCATGGATGGGGACACACTGTTCAGGAAGGACAGGCAGGGGAGAAGAGAAGGAGGAGTTGTGCTTTATGTAAAAGAGCTGTATGATTGCTCTGCTCCAGTATGAAACTGGAGGTAGGTCTGTTGAAAGTTTCTGGATTAGAGGAGAGAGCAACCGAGTGATCTCATGATGAGTATGTACTATAGACCTCCAGGAGGGAGTGGTGAATGAGGCTTTCTTCAAACAGCAAACGGAAGTTTCTGAATCACAGGGCCTGATTCTCATGGGGAACTTCAATCATCCTTACATCTGCTGGGAGGGCAATACAGTAGTGCACAGGCAAACCAGAAAATTTTTGGAGAGTACTGGGGACAACTTCCTTGTGCATGTGTTGGAGAGGCCAACTACGGTCTATGCTCTTGTTGACCTGTTGATCACAAACTGGGGAGAATTTGTAAGAGCAGGGGAGCTGGACCCAATGATATCGTGAGGTCCCTTCCATCCCTAAACTTCTGTGAATCCATGAGTTGGTGGGGAATGTGGTAGTGGATGGCAATTTGGGCAGCAGTGACCATGAGATGACTGAGTTCAGGATCCTGAGGAAAGGAAGGATGGAGAGCAGCAGAGTAAGGACCCAGGACTTTAGGAAAGTATCATAGAATCATAGAAGTAGGGTCAGAAGGGACCTTGTAGATCTTCAAGTCCAACCCCCTGCCTGGGCAGGAGGAAAACTGGGCTCAAATGACCCCAGCCAGGTAGGCATCAAGCCTCTTCTTAAAGACCCCCAGGGTAGGAGCCAGCACCACTTCCCTTGGAAGTTGGTTCCAGATCCTAGCTGCCCTAATTGTGAAGTAGTTCCTACGGATGTCTAATCTAAACCTACTCTCCAACAACTTGTGACCGTTATTCCTTGTTGTCCTGGGGGGCGCTAGGGGAAACAAGGTCTCCCGCAAACCCTTCTGGTCTCTCCTAGTGAGTTTATAGACGGTCACCAGGTCCCCCCTCAGCCTTCTCTTGTGAAGGCTGAACAGGTTCAGGTCCTGTAGCCTCTCATTGTAGGGTCTGCCCTGCTGTCCCCAGATCATGCGGGTGGCTCTCCTCTGGACCCTCTCAATGTTGTTCACCTCCCTCTTGAAGTGGGGTAGACTTTGACTCACTCAGGGAACTGATGAGCAGGATCCCTTGGTAGGCCAGACTGAGAGTCCGGGAGATCTGGTTGTATTTTAAAGAAACCTTACTGAGGGTATAGGAACGAACCATACTGATGCACAAGAAAACTAGCAAGTATGGCAGAAAGACCAGCTTGGCTTAGCAGGAAACTTTTCATTGAGTTGAAACACAAAAAGGAAGCTTACAAATGGAAACTTGTACAAACAACTAGGGAGGAGTATAAGATTATTACTTGGGCTTGCATGGATGAAATTGGGAAGGCCAAAGTGCAACTAGAGTTTCAGCTAGGAAGGGTAATAACAAGGGTTTCTACAAGTATGTTAGCAACAAGAGGAAATAAAGGAAAGTGTGAGTCCCTTACTGAATGGGGGAGGCAACCTAGTGATAAATGATGGGAGAAAGGCTGAAGTATGCAATGCCTTTTTTGCTTCAGTCTTCACAGGCAGGGTCAGCTCCCAGACTACTGCACCTGGCAGTACAGTTTGGGGAGGAGGTGAGCAGCCCTTAGTTGTGAAACAACAGGTTAGGGCAGGTATTGGCAACCCCTGGCACATGTGCCAGAGCATGGCATGCGAGGACATTTTCATTGGCACACCAGAGCTGGCCCAAGCTCCGGGCAGCTGCTGCCAGCCACGGAGCTCAGGTTGCCTGCAGCTGGTGGTTGGGAGGCTGTAAGCAGCTGCAGGGGGCTCTGCAGCCCCAGCACAGGCACCAAGGTTGTGGCAGCTGTGCACACACCTCCAAGCGCACGGCCAGGAACAGGCCTGGGGCTGTGCAACCCCGGCCTCTCTCTCACTATCTGCTGGAAGGCGCACATGTAGCCACCACCACCATAGAGCTGGTGTCAGGGCTGTGGAGCCTGAGGTAGTTGTTTGCAGCCTGCCTGCCACCTGCTGCAGCTGCCCAGAGCCTGGGCCATCCATGGCAGGCAGCTCGGAGGCTGCAAACATTTGCATGGGGCTTTGCAGCCCTGGCACTAGCTGCAGCCAGCGGGATGCTGTTCTACTCCCTTTCCCTCCAGTGGCAGCTCCTCCTTCTGCTCCTGCCCCTGCCATGCCGCTCTGGAGGCAAAGAGCAGAGCAGCACCTGGCCAACTGGGAACTAACCCCCTGCACTGGGAACAGCCCTGCCAGAAGCTGTGCGCTGGCTGGGGCCAGGGCCAAGGCAGCAAGTGTGGGTGGGAGTGCTCTGTCGGCTGCCCTGGGTGGGGCGAGGCCCCATGCAGAGTGCTGCGGGGTCAGATGCGGACTGCATCCCCTGGGTGAGCTCTGCTACACGTTCTCCCTACCCCCTCCTCCCCTCATCCCCAGCTGCCTTCCAGGACCTAACTCTCAGGTAGCCCGCTCCCACCTGCACACTCATCTGTTGCGTCCCCCCACACCTACACACATCCCCATACATACACCCCACACCTTCCCCACGGGGCAGGGTGTGCAGGGAGCGGGTTGCAGCTTGGCCCAGGCCCTGGTCCTGAGTTGTCATTGCCCTGTGACCCAGCCCCATGATCCCGACCTTCAATGCCTGTCCCGTTCCTGAACACTGCTCCCTGCCCACCCAAATCTCCATAGGGAGTTTGGGTGAGTTGTTACAGGTGGGAAGGGAGGCATACAGCTCATCAAAACTCATGACAGCTCATCAAAACTCCCTATGTGAACTTCAGGCTCAAATAATTTCCCACCCGTGGCCAGGATTCACTCCAAGAATTCAAGTGATAGAGAATCTTAGGATATTCCAGTTGGTGCTTGCCTTTATATACTGAAAAAATCAGCTGATAGCCTGAATTTACTTAGAATCAACTTTCATTATGCTGCCGTTCACTGCTGTCAGAAATCTTATTTCATAGGCATGTAGAAATCCTGATCACTTTTTAACTTTCTATTCATTAAGTAAACTAGATAGAGATCCCCATGTCTTTCCTTTGTAAGGCAGATTTTCAAGAACTTGAATTGCTCTTCTAGCTCTGTTCTGATTTCTTTCCAATTGTTCAATAACCATTTTGAAGTCCGGGAAGCAGAACTGGGCACAGTTTTTTAGCAGTGATCTGACTGATGTCATATAGGCATGCAGCATTACTTCTCTACTTCCACGTGACTTTTCATCAGAGAATCATGTTAGTATTAGCTGGACATAATTAGTTGTTTTTGGTCCATGATCCATAAGACCTTTCCCCTTGTCCTGTAGGAGTGAGTGTTTGTACACCAGCCCCCCTCTTATATACATGTAGGAGTTAATTATGAGTAACATAAATTGCTGTTTAGCAAAGCTGTGAAAAAAAATTTCCTGAAGAAAATATGTGATGACACATCAATACCATATTTTAAAAATATAATTAAAAATGCTACCAGTCATGACTGCTGGCTGTAATTCTGTCACCCTGACTACTAATAACCTTTGCTGTTACATATTTCCTCTAATCCTCGTTCAACATATGGGGCCTTTGGGCCAAAATGTTTCCTGACTTAAACACTATGTTCTTCCATGGATTTCAGTGAGGGTGAATGAGATGTGCAGCAATTCAGAGCACAATATGAGCCACATTATTCCTGTTAACTATGGATTTAATGTTGTAGTATATGCCATTCTCACTGGCCTACTCTTACAGTTTTCTGTTGATGTTTACTAAAGTTTAAGGGTTTTGTACTGTTGTTATTCTTTTTCCTTTGTAACTTGGGAAGGATATTTCCTCCCTCTCCCTTGTTATATTTACATTTTCAGTTACTACCTATACAACCTAATCACATTCCTTGGAAAGTGCATGTAGAAAGTTGTGTTCTTTTATTCAGTTAGATTTAATCAGTTTGGATGAATTCCAAGTACTAAGCATTAATCTCACTTAAACCAAACTCCTGATAGTTCATCTACCCTGAGTAGTCATGTCAAAGACATAAAACAATCTCCCTTAATGCCCACGGTACTTTTTAAATTGAGCTCTCACTGTCTGTTAATAAAACCTACTTTGTATTGGTGGTTGTATTTTGTGGAATGTCAGGGGCAAGTTTTCCTTTTCTTCCAATTGTTAAAGGCTTTTTTCAGATTTGTAGGAAAATTATGCAATACAGTAACAAGGACTTGGTTGTGCCTTGGCCGAATCTCTGTTACATCAAAGGGAGAAAGAGAGCAAAGCATGGTCTTTACAAGTTGACAACATTCCTTTGTCTTAGAGTTCCACTCCGTGATGACAATGACATTGGTCACTGATATTTGCCTATTTTTCAGCATGTGAGTGTAAAGCACATTGCCTTGTATTCAGCCCCTTTCATCCTGGGCCCAGTCCTGGAGACAAGTGAGACATTCTTGGTTGACTTCAGCGATTAAAAGAGGAGTCCTGCCTGTCTGAGAGAGGGCTGAAGCTCATCTCCGTTGATTCTACCTGCCTTTCAGCTTTGTACCTATTTTAATACTGGAAATGGCTTTATGATGTTTATTTAAGGAATTACTGAATACTTGTTGATGTACAGTTGATACAGTGCTGCCCTTAGACTGCTGATGGGAATGGAAGTGCTAGTTACCATCAGAATTCAAGAGTCTTAAAGGGGTGAACCCCAGCTAAGGATGATAATATTTTATGTAAATTTTTCCGTTTCCAAAACACCCATTTTCAACAAGAAACTGCCCTTCCCAGCAGCAGTAAGGAGAAGATTATGAGGACAAATGGGATGAGATTATTACAGGAGTGGAGCATATATCACTCATTAGGACCCACCACAATACAGACTTGATTGCCTATTGACTCAACAGGTAGCATTGGGGTCTTTAGACAATAGATGGTCTAAAGACCCCACATTTGGGAGGCCACAAGGGGTATGTGCTCCCCCAGATTTCTGTGCCAATGGCAGAGCATGGTGTGCAGGGCTGCAGCCTGGCAGGAGCCAGGGTCCAGTAGTAGCGAGGGTGGCAGCAGTGTGATTTCTGTGCTGACGGCAGGACATGGGGTGCAGGGCTGTGGCCCAGCTGGAGTCAGTACCTGGCCAGAGTGGGGGTAGAAACAGCAGCAGCATGGAGTTGTGTGCCACCCCCCCCCCCAGTCAATAGTTGCACATTGTCTATAGATCACAGACATCCATGCCCCAAATCCTGCTCTCATTGAAGCATTGGGAAGGAAAGGTTCTGGGGGGAGTGGGACATGGATTATTGGGCAGATTTTTACAGCTGGTTAAGTCTCAGACTGCACCTTGAACAAATAGCTGTACCATAGTAAGGCTGACTGTGGTTCTAAGCAACCGCATGCCAACTGTGAGTTGTCCGAAGACAGCAGAACTCAGCCGTGCCTTGACCTGCTTCCTTTGTTCCTTGATATGCCTATAGGCTCCAACTTTGTTTTTTTGCCAGTGGATGCTTGAAGCTTAACCCCCCCCCCCCCCCGCCTCCAAAAAAAAAATTTAAAAAATGGAACCTTACTTTTAACTCAGTGTGGCAGACTGGCTGTTAGGCTCACTGGCAGCCGGGATTGTTAGCTTGAGCCTGAAGGGCTCAGGCTCTCATTGGTGGTGGCAGTTTCCCTTTTTCACCAATTGGGGAATGGCAGAAAGAAGGCAGCCTCACTGTGTCCCAGGGGTGAGGTGAGAAAGAGATCCTGAAGGGAAACTAGCCTCTCAAGCTCCCTGGTTGGTCCATTCCCAATCTGGGGGCAGTGTCTTCAAAAGAAATAAAAAGCCAGCATGCCCAGTACACGGGTGGCTTTGACAATGGACGACGAAGATGGCTGATGAAGAGCTGGTGTAGCTGACCAGCAGGGTGGAGTAGTTGCCTCAGACACACCCAAAGGACATCTTTGCTGGATGAGAAGCAGCAAGTGGCTGCATCCCAGTCCTGCCATGGCGAGAACCACGATGATGGTGCATAGGTCGGTGCACAGAGAGTCTGTTAGCAGATGGAATTGCAGCAGCTGCACAAGGCAGTGTGGGTCCCCAACCCTGCACGAGGCAAGAGCAGGAGCCCTCAGTGCACAGACTGGTGCACAGGGCTGAAGAACCAGTGCGCAGAATGATGCATGAAGAGTCCAGGAGTGGGCGGGACCATGACAGCTGTCCAAGGCAGCACAGGTCCCCAACCCTACATAAGGAAGGAGCAGAAACCCTTGGTGCATGGACTGCTGCACAGGGCTGCAGAGCCAGTGCACAGAACAGTGCACGGAGAGTCTGGGAGCAGACAAGACCCCAGCAGCTGCACGAGGTAGCTCAGGTCCCCAACCCTGTATGAGGTAGGAGCTGAGCCCCATATGGTACGCAGGGCTGATAGAGCTGAAAGGGGCCTGGCGACTGTGCAAGGTGGTGCAGGTCCCCAATCCTGCACAAGGCAGGAGTTTGGCCATTGGTGCTTGGAGCGGTGCATGGGGCTGTAGAGCTGATGAGCACCAGGGCTGCACTATGCAGCCCAGGCTTTTTACCTTCTGCCAGGGGCTGGTGCCCTTTCAGCACACAGGGCAGTGCATGGGGCAGAGAGTGGGCCAACAGGTTGGAAGAGCTGCACGGGGCAACTCGGGCCTTCTCACCAGGAACAGCATGGGTTGAACACCCTAGTGAGGGGTTGGGGATGCCTCGCCCCCCCCAACACACCACTGGAAATTAGTCCAACCCCTTCAAAGGCCACATTCAAAGGCTGCAGGAGTTGTGAGTCACCTAAGAAGGGCATTCCCACGGGGGAGGAGGGGTGGTGCCGTATTAGGTGATGGGGACCCTGCTTGGGTTGTTATTTCTTCTTTGGGCACAGCAGCTGTGCCTCTGTTGGGTTCTGTTTCTTGTCCCACGTTGCTGGAATTCTTGTTGTTATCTTGTGTCTGTTGTATTGGATTATCAGTGTCATGACCCAAAGGGTATGATTTTGTGTGTGCTTCGGCACTGCAGAATTATTTCCCGCCACGAGGAGCTTTCTTTGCACGGTGCAATTCTCAGTTGCATAGAGAAAACCCTGGTGCAAAGGGGTTCCCACCATTCGCATGCAAATTTGTGTCCCACTATTGGCTGTTTCTAAATTATTCCCACGTGGCGGCTAGCGATTGGCTTGCTAGACGTATAAGAGGCTTGAGCAGTTTCCGCCCAAGTTGGAGATCTCTGGGGAGGACCTTATTTAGGAGGACTCCATATCCATCTCGTGGAGAACTCTAAGCGCTGTGGAGCCTAACAAACCCCGCGTGTGCCTTAGAGGAGGATACAGGAGCCTGATCAACCTCTAGCCTCTCCCCGTCGCCGCCTGATCCCTCGACGTACCCTTCCCTGCAGGCTTTCGTGGAGAGTCACCTTTTGGACTCTCATCGTGGTATCCAGAGCTCTGTCCGGGTTTAAGAGGCTCAAGTTTTCTACGGGTCTTGTTCGTGCGAGTTTTCTTTTTGTTTGTAACTGCAACTTAAGTGAAGTTTTTCCTGCCTGCACCACGACCATCTACGGTGTAAGTAAAATAATCTTTAATCAACCTCTACGCGTCAGTGCCTAATTCTAGTCCGCTGTGCCGAATTCCCCGAACCACGTGCCAGGGCTGCTGGCCACAGCCCGCCGCGTGCCCCCGAAAGCCTCGGACCGCTCCCGGCCCGCACATGGCGACGAGGATGGGATCCGGGGAAAGCACAATGGAGCTAGAATTAGTTAAGAACTGCCCTTGGCGCAGTGGAAAACGCCAAGTAGAGAACTTCATGGAACTGGAGGTGCATATCGCTTACCACCAGGCGGGCGGAACAGGTGAAAGGTTTATCAGCGGACGCCTTTCGCTGAAGGGAGAAGAGGGAGCTTCTGAAGACGGAGCCCCGAGAGAGAGGGAAGTATATCTTCACCCTGCGGCATTCAGATGTATAATGAATAATGAACGGGTCCTGTTTAGGCCCCTCGACACTGTGTCCCTCACCAGAGTCAACCCGGCAGGCGCAGTAAACCCGACCCTCACCCGGGAGTGTGCCCGTTGCCTAAGATGTGCTCGGGAGAGTGAAGAACCGGTGCCGATTGACCGGTTCGCCCCCTTTATAGTAGCGTCTAGATTGAGGGGTCGTGAGCTTCCATCCGAGCTCTGTGAAGACCTGGAGACGGAGGGACGTGCCGCAGATGAGAGGGTGGCCCCAAAATGCGACAAGGGGGGAATGCTAACTGCAACTTTTCGCACTGTAACCGATTTAATGCAAAAGAATTTAAGTTTGAAAGCCCAGCTGCGTATGGCCGTTCAAGCGGTCAAAGAAGTGGCTGCGAAAGAAAATCTTGAGACGCCACGCCAAGATGGCGCTGAGCAAGAGAGAGACCACGTGGAAGAACCGGAAGAGAAGGGTGGAGCTTCGGAGGAACCCGCGAGAGTTCAGCCAGCGACCCCGCCCACCGACGCAGCGTCGCTTCCGGCGACCACGCCTTCTTGCCGACGAAAGGGAGAATCGAGCGGAGGAGTGCATCCGCCCCTCCTGCCTGAAGCAATAACAGCAGCATCAACTCCCGAAGTAACAGCTCGTCCTGTAGCCAGGATCAACCCAGTGACTGATGCACAGGGTGCAGTTTGTGCCGCCACCAGTCGCATTCGTGCTTGGACGGAGTTACAGGAGCTGTACAGAGAATCTGAAATGGAATCTGACGAGGCTATAGTCTCATGGCTGGAATTCATGTCCATGGAGTTTGAGTAATGTTCTTCATCAGTTGTCATGACTGCGTATCCTGATGGAGCCAAGAATATCTAGTGGTCGGGAACATCGACACCCGACCGAGGCTCAAGGCGCAAGACATTCTCGAATCCGATCTTCCATCGTTGCCACAGAGAACACCAGAGGAGCGATACATGTTTAGATTCCTCCTACAGCGTTCTGGACTCAATAAGCGGCAACTTCGGATTTTAGGGGACGCAGGCCAATGGCAACTGGCCTATGAGTTAGGTTTTCATTATCTGGAAGAGCTAGACGACGGCTCCTCGACGATTTCATCCAGTTAAGTGTGCAAGAGACGGTTGTCCGGAGTAGCAAACACCTGTATTATATGTTTTAGAAATGATCGTGTGGTTCCATGTGAATTTTGTAAATATTAGTGAAATAACTGTTTTAAGAGAATTCTTTTCACAGATCCGGAATTCAGAGTGCATGGCGGAGAGAAGCCCCAAGAAGGATAACATCATCGGCAGAAGTGAGGGCTTGACGCCCTCCGAGTCCAGAGAAGAGCCACGTGCATGATCAGAGGTCAAGAAAACAGACCTTATGACGACAGGCTGAGAGCTATGGGGCTCTTTAGCCTGGAAAAGCGCAGGCTTAGGGGTGATCTGATGGCCACCTATAAGTTTATCAGGGGTGACTATCAGTATCTGGGGGAACGTTTGCTCACCAGAGTGCCCCAAGGGATGACGAGGTCGAATGGTTATAAACTACTGCAAGACCATTTCAGCCTGGACACAAGGAAGAATTTCTTTACTGTCCGAGCCCTCAAGGTCTGGAACAGCCTGTCACCAGAGGTGGTTCAAACACCCACGCTGAACACCTTCAAGAGTAAATTGGATGCTTATCTTGCTGGGATCCTATGACCCTAGCTGACTTCCTGGCCTTCGGGCAGAGGGCTGGACTCGATGATCTTCTGAGATCCCTTCCAGCCCTAATGTCTATGAAATCTATGATGCGCGACTTCGCCATGACGCCCACTGAAGCCCTGATCGTGCAGTTTTGTTATGAATCTAGTTATGTGTGTATGTATTTGTGCCGGCTATTATTTAATTCGATCCCTGGAGGACGAACTTCTTATGTTAGCTGATTTTGTGTTTACCCGTTTAGTTCAACGCCCCGTTATAAGAGCTACTGGCGACCCGAGTGACGAGCATGTGGTATAATTCAGCTGTGCCTTCAGCAAGGGGGGATGTCATGACCCAAAGGGTATGATTTTGTGTGTGCTTTGGCACTGCAGAATTATTTCCCGCCACGAGGAGCTTTCTTTGCACGGTGCAATTCTCAGTTGCATAGAGAAAACCCTGGTGCAAAGGAGTTCCTGCCATTTGCATGCAAATTTGTGTCCCACTATTGGCTGTTTCTAAATTATTCCCACGTGGCGGCTAGCGATTGGCTTGCTAGCCGTATAAGAGGCTTGAGCAGTTTCCGCCCAAGTTGGAGATCTCCGGGGAGGACTTCATTTAGGAGGACTCCACATCCATCTCGTGGAGAACTCTAAGCGCTGTGGAGCCTAACAAACCCCGCGTGTGCCTTAGAGGAGGATACAGGGGCCTGATCAACCTCTAGCCTCTCCCCGTCACCGCCTGATCCCTCAACGTACCCTTCCCTGCACGCTTTCGTGGAGAGTCACCTTTTGGACTCTCATCGTGGTATCCAGAGCTCTGTCCGGGTTTAAGAGGCTCGAGTTTTCTACGGGTCTTGTTCGTGCGAGTTTTCTTTTCGTTTGTAACTGCAACTTAAGCAAAGTTTTTCCTGCCTGCACCACGACCATCTACGGTGTAAGTAAAATAATCTTTAATCAACCTCTACGCGTCAGTGCCTAATTCTAGTCCGCCGTGCTGAATTCCCCGACCCACTTGCCAGGGCTGCTGGCCACAGCCCGCCGTGCGCCACCGAAAGCCTCAGACCGCTCCCGGCCCGCACAATCAGTTGTCCTATATCTGTATCTGGTAGCCGTCCTATATTTGTACTGCGTATCTTATGCATATTTGTTCTATTTGATGTAACCTTATTGTATATGTTTATATATTGTCCTTTTACTATCAGGTATTCTTGTCATTGGGTTGTATGGACTATCTTTAGGTGCACGCTGATGCCAGCTTGTCTGTGCTCAGGGCTGTGTTATATGAGAGGCGTTGGCAACCTGTGGGTTTTGCCAATAGGGGATTGTTGCCTAGTGAGACCCATTATCCGGTGCATAAATTAGAATTCGTGGCCCTTAAGTGGGCAGTCACCAAGAAATTTAGGGACTGTTTATGTGGGACCACTTTCCAGGTATGAACAGATAACAATCTGCTCACATCTGTGCTCACTTGCACTAAGCTAGATGCTACCAGTCACCACTCGATCGCAGGCCTAGCAAATTATACCTTCAGCCTACATTACTGAGCGGGGCAAAGGAACGTAGGTGCGGATGCCCTTTCCTGACAATTAACCCATCCCTCCAGGAGTGTTTGGAATCCCAAGATGGTGTGAACAATTTGTGACTTACAGATTCAAGATCCTGTGGGAAAAGGGCAAAATGCTGTTTGCATGGCTGAGGTACTGCAGCTGCCTCCTGAAGGGATTCCACAAACCTGGATCCAGTATACCACATTGACACCCTTGGCACTACCATAGATTACTGCTGCCAAATGGCGGGTCACACAGGAGCAGGACCCAGATGTATGGGATGTGCTACGTGTCTGGTGGCTGGGAACTGATTGCCCCCCAGGGATAGTGATATTGCTCCGGGAGGGACCTCAGGAGGTCATGTAGTTCAACTCCCTGCTCAAAGCAGGACCATTCCCAACTAGATCATCACAGTTAAAGCTTTGTCTAGCTAGGTTTTGAAAACCTCCAAGGATGGAGATTCTACCACCTCTCTGGGTAATGTGTTCCAGAGCTTTACTACCCTCCTAGTGAGAAAATTATTCTCAATATCTAACCTAAACTTTCCTTTCTGCAACTTGAGAAGGTTGCTCCTTGTTCTGTCATCTGCCACCACTGAAAACAGTCTAGCTCCGTCCTCTTTCAAACTCCTCTTCAGATAGTTGAAGGCTGCTATTAAGTTCCCCTCTCTGTCTCTTCCCTAGACTAAATAAGCCCAGTTCCTTATCCTCTCCTCAGAACCATGTTTCTTGCCCTCCACTGGACTCTCTCCAATTTGTCCACATCCTTTCTGTAGTGGGGGGCCCAAAACTGAACACAGTACTCCAGATGTGGCCTCACCAGCGTTAGATAGAGCGGAATAATCACTTCCCTTGACCTGCTGGCAACACTTCTACCACTGCAGCCCAGTATGCCATGAGTCTTCTTTGCAGCAAGGGCACACTGTTGGCTCATATTCAGCTTATTGTCCACTGTAACCCCAGGTCCTTTTCTGCAGAGCTGTTGCTTAGCCAGTCGATCCCCAGCCTATATTGATGCATGGGATTGTTCTGTCCTAAGTGCAGGACTTTAAACTTATTCTTGTTGAACTTCACGAGATTCCTTTTGGCCCAAACCTCTAATTTGTCTAGGTCACTCTGAATCCTGACCCTACTACTCCCCCCCCAGCTTGGTGTTATCGGCAAATTTGCTGAGGGTGCACTCTGTGCCATCTTCCAGGTCATTGATAAAGACATTGAACAAAACCGGTCCCCGGACTGACCCCTGGGGCACTCCACTTGATACCAGCTGCCAACTAGACATTGAGCCATTGATTATTCCTCTCTGAGCCCAATGCTCTAGCCGGTTTTCTATCCACCTTACAGTCCATTCATCCAGCCCATACTTCCTCAGTTTGCCTGCAAGAATGTTCTGGGAGACTATATCAAAAGCCTTGCTAAAATCAAGGTACACCACATCCACAGGTCTCCGTGCATCCACGGAGCCAGTCATCTCATCATAGAAGGCAATCATGTTGGTCAGGCATGAGGTTCCCCTGGTGAATCCATACTGACCTCTTCCTAATCACCTTCTTCTTCTCCTTGAGAATCTGCTGTATGATATTTCCAGGGACTATGGTGAAGCTGACTGGTCTGTAGTTCCCTGGATCCTCCTTTTTCCTTTTCTTAAATACGGGCACTATGTTTGCCCTTTTCCAATGATCTGGGACCTCTGCTGATCGCCATGAGTTTTCAAAGATGATAGCCAATTGCTGTGCAATCACATCATCTAACTCCGTCAGCACCCTTGGGTGCATCCCATTGGGCCCCATGGACTTGTGCCCATCCAGCTTTTCTAAGTAGTCCCTAACCTGTTCTTTCACCATGGAGGGCTGCTCACCTCCTCCCCAAACTGTGCTGCCCAGTGCAGGAGTCTGGGAGCTGACCTTGCCTGTGGAGTCTGAGGCAAAGAAGGCATTGAACAGTTCAGCCTTTTCTGCATCCTCTGTCACAAGGTTGCCTCCCTTATTCAGTAAGGGACCCACACTTTCCCTGATCCTCCTTTTGCTACCGACATACTTGTAGAAACCCTTCTTGTTACCCTTCACATCCCTTGCTAGCTGCAACTCCAATTGCGCTTTGGACTTCCTGATTTCATCCCTGCATGCCTGAACAATGCTCTTATATTCTTCCCTAGTTATTTGTCCATGGGTCTGTGGAGGAATAACCTGCTCCCCCACTCCCCCCCCCCCCCCCCCGATCTGCAGCCCCTTCCCTGTTTCATTTACCACTGAGCTGTGACCCAGGCTGGAGACATTCCTGAGGGAGGGGGAACCCACTCCCTTTGTCTCAGTTTCCTGCCCTTGCAGGTCATGTGACTAGTTCTCTCACCTGGTCAATCTGATGTCATTTGGAAGCACCTGTCAGCAGCCAGTGGGACTGCTTCTGGTGTGAACTTAGCGATGAGGTCACAACAGGTGTATAAAACAGCCCTTCTATGAGGAAGTAGGGGGAGACATATCTGGGAACATGAAGCAAGCACACGGCCTCTGGAGCTCTTTTAGACTCCAGATGAACATGTGAGTAACCTACCTTATACGTAGACAGTAATGTAGGACTGAGTGTTTTAGAAGTGTATCAAAATGCTTCCATGCCATTTTGGTTTACTCGAGTTATTCTTTTGATACTTTTCTGACTTGTACTCCTCCCCATGCCTACCCTCTCTACTCAATAAAGCTATCTATTATAGCAAGCCTTATTATACATGCTTGAGAGGCATTGAGCAAGCCTATTTGCTCCCTTTGCTCAACTGACTAAGGGAGGCTACCTTCTATGCTTCAGGCTATAAGTATCACCCAGATATATCCTGCTGGGGCTAAGCACCCCTTGGTCTACAGGGCCTGTGTACTCTGAGCAGCATAGGGCCCTAACAGAGACTGGAGCTCAGGTGGTGGCAGCGGTTACCCCAGGCTTGTGGGTGTGCTCCAGGAAGGGGGTTGGCTAGAAGTTGGCACTCTGGGGAGGCATCCAAAGCTTGGTTTTGGGCAGGTGCAGTGAGGTGGGTGGCTCGGTGCTGGAGTGCCCTCTGCTGTCCCGCCACAGGTTCCACTTCGTATAAGCTTCCTTTTTGTGATTTGTTTACTGAAGAGTTCCCTGCTAAGCCAAGCTGGGTTTATGCCATGTTTGCTAGTCTTCCTGCATGTAGGGATGGTTTGTTCCTGCACTCTCAGTAAGGCTTCTTTAAAGTACATCCAGCTCTCCTGGACTCCTTTCCCCCTCAGTCTGGCTTCCTTGGGATCCATAAGTTCCCTGAGTAAGTCAAAGTCTGCTTTTCTGAAATCCAGGGTCCTTACTCTGCTGCTCTCCATCCTTTCTTTCCTCAGGATCCTGAAGTCAACCATCTCATGGTCACTGCTGCCTAAATTGCCATCCACTACTATGTTTCCCACCAATTCTTCCCTGTTTGTGAGCAGCAGGTCAAGAAGAGCATGGCTCTTAGTTGGCTGCTCCAGCACTTGCACCAGGAAGCTGTCCTTAATACTCTTCAAAAACTTCCTGGATTGCCTGTGCACTGCTGTCTTTCCCTCCCAGCAGATTGAAGGGGGATTGAAGTTGCCCATGAGCACCAGGGCCTGTGATTGGGAAGCTTCTGCTAGCCATTTGAAGAAAGCCTCATCCACCACTTTCTCCTGGTCTGGTGGTCTATAGCAGACCTCCACCATGACATCACCCTTGTTGCTTTCCCCTCTAACCCTAACCCAGAGACTCAACAGGCCTATCTCCAACTTCATACTGCACCTCTGAGCAATCATATGGCTCTTTTATGTAAAGTTTAACTCCTCCTCCTCTTCTCCCCTGCTTGTCCTTCTTGAACAGTTTGTCCCCATCCATGACAGTGCTCTAGTCATATAAGCTCCCACCATGTCTCTTATTTCAGTCATGTCATCATTTTGTGACTGTGCAGGGACTTCCAAATCTTCCTGCTTGTTTCCCAGGCTCTGTGTGTTCATATACAGGCACCTAAGGTAACTAGTTAACTACCCTGATTTCTCAGGAAGTATGAGAGCACGTCCCATATTGCCCCTTCCTCCTTGCTCTTCCTCCAGGTCTCCCGCTTCCCCACTTACCTCAGGGCTTTGGTCTTCATCCCCAGGTGAACCTAGTTTAAAGCCTTCATCACTAGGTTAGCAAGCCTGTCTGCGAAGATGCTGTTCCCTCTCTTAGGTAGATCCCATCTCTTTCTAGTAATCCTTCTTGGAAGAACATCCCATGGTTGAGGAATTCTGAGCCCTGCTGGTGACGCCATTTGTGCAGCCTGGTGTTGATCTTCAGGACGCACCTGCTTGTGCCTGGGCACTTTCCCTGGATCGGAAGGATCAATGAGAACACAACCTGAGCCCCAGACCCCCTCATCCTTGCACCCAGAGCCCTGTAGTCACTTTTGATATGCTAAGGGTCTCACTGGTGCCCACATGGATGAGCCCCCTGGCAGTCTCAGTGGTGCCCACATGGATGAGCAACATGGGGTTTTAGTCAGAGGGCCGAATGAGCCTCAATAGTCTCTCCGTAACATCTCACATATGGGCTCTGGGCAGGCAGGAGACTTCCCGAGATAACAGGTCAGGTTGACAGATGGCTTCCTCGATTTCCTGCAGAAGGGAGTCTCCAACCACCACCACCTGTCGCTTCTTCTTGGTGGCAGTCATCTTAATCCTTTCCACTTTGGTGAGGCCTGGCCTGTCTTCCTCCACCAATGGAACATGCTCCTCCCTCTCTGCTGCTACGGCTGCATATCTGTTTTCCAGATGAACAACTGCTTGCTGCCAAAAGTCACAAGCCTCCAGCTTCCACCTTCTTGGGTGTCCATGTCCTTTCTCTCCTCTAGCGCTGCATCTGGTATTTCTTCCTCCACAGTCCCAGAGGTGTCCTCTAGCATTGAATCAATGAATATCTCATGACAGGTGTGTGTGTGTGTGTGGGGGGGGGGCGTTGTTTTGCAGTTTTTTAACCATCTACAAGTGTGGCTCCATGGGTGCTGAGCACCCACTAATTTTTTTTTTGTGGGTGCTTGAGTTCTGGAGCACCCACAGGGTTGGTGCTTATGGATATGTCCCTTCTGCCTGATAGGATGGGTGTTGCCATAACACCTGGCTCCTGGCTTTGCACTTGCTATGAATTCCTACCAACAAATTCTAGAACAGTAGCAGGCACTTTTTTAAGTCCCCAAGGAAGATAAGAATAACTCTTCTCCCTTCCCCTCCCTGCTTAGGATCAGATGCAGGGAGGGGGAACTTGCCCAGCAGCCATATCTGCTGCTGCCGCCATGGTCCCACTCTGAGCCCACCCCCTGTCCAGCCCAGCTGGAACAGCTCTGGAGCTCTTACCCCCGGGAGATGGTGGCAGTGGCAGATGGAGGGGGAAGGGAAGAGAGGGGAGGCAATGTGCCACCTGGGCACATCCTTCCTCCTCCTGGGCAGGGAGGAATTCTTACCTGTTTGGGCATTTTAAAAAGTCCTTAGCTGCTGCTCCTGTTGTGTGGTCTGCCTGCCCTGGTGGGGGTGGGGAGAAAAGGCTCAGAGCAGGGAATGCAGCCACCCCTGGAGTGTGGGTTGCTGCTCCCATGCCTTCATTTGTAAAATATTCGATCAACTTCTGAGGGTGAGCTAGGCTAATCGTATCATGCCCAGCACCAGTGCCTTAAAAAAGCTGTGCTGTTGCTTGCAGGCTGTCTCCTGACCCAAAAGCAGGAGAGCCGTATCCACATGGGGGATCAGCTAGGTCCCATGGAGTCAGGCTAATGGGCGCTGTCAGCCAGCAGTGCTAAACAGCTAGTCTGCAGTGCTGTGTCAACATGGCTATAATGCTTCTGGTTCAGGGTGCAGTCTAAGTAGCATGGCTTGGTTGTGTTGCTGCCAAGCATAGTAAGCTTTCAGTCTCTACATAGCCCAAGAGTGCCAGAACCTGTCCCTTTGTTTGAGCAGTGCCTTAAGTATTTTGTTGTTTCTTTTAAGAATGTCTTTTTCAACATGGTGATGCCTGTTCTGCAGTAGTGCAGCAAACCCAGTTAGAGCCTCAATGGCAATAGTAAAGTGTTTCTGGGTAGAGACTGAGATCCACAGCAATCTGTTTTCAAGGCAGATTGCTGTGAAAAGAAAGATAAAACTCATTTGTTCTTGGAAAGTGGGCAAGGTATCTATCCTCTCTCCCTCTTCTCCCCAACCCCAGCATATATCAACTGTATTTCTATTCTTGATCAACCTTTCAGAAGCCAGTGACATGAATACTGATTGTGACAAAGCTATTAACACTGGGGCTGACTTCATCTTACAGTCCAAGTGTGTCATTTATCCAGCAAAGTTTTAAAAAGCTGTCCTCTAGCTCATCTTTAAGCTTTTTTAAAATTTCTTTTTAAATCTTCTGGTCATTGGAGAGTTAAGAAAAGGGCAAATTCTGCATTCCAGGTAGAATGGTGTAAATTCAGATGAACCCTGCTGAAGTCAGTGGAGTGATTTCAAGTTCAACTAGAGCAGAATCCACTTCAGGGTTTGTGTGTTTATGTGCGTGTGTGTATGTGCCTTCCAAAATGTAAGTTTAATGTGAATTTCACTGGCAGATGTGTAAATAATAAAATACATCCAGGAAGTCAATTTGTATTTGATTGCACAATAGCTAATTTCTTCAGCGATTTTCTTAGCTGCTTCTTAGCATTTGTTCTTTTATTTAAGGTTTTTGTTTGGCTTTAATGAGGCTTTGTGTCTCTTGGCTCCCTATCTTATGTGGGTAGCAGAAAATTGCTGTAGTGCTCCAGTACTTATGGTTAAGGGGGACAGGTGGTTTCAGGCAAAGCTGTGCATGAGTCTTGCATTAAACACAAAATAAGGAGAAATATCCCTGACTTGGGGCTTTATTATAAACCTCAAATTAAAACTAGTTTCACTAAAAGGCAGCAAGGATAGAAAAAAAGCCTTTCCCCAAACTGGAGCCAAGTATCCAGGGTACCCGAATTGTTTTGCTTTGCAGTTAAAGGAACAGGTTTGCTGTGGTAGTATCCTTTCTGGTACAGCCCAGCACTAAGGATGCCAGCTGCATCCCACCCCTCCTCAGCCCTTTTGGGCTCCATTGGGCTCTTCCCCCTCTTTTAAGACTGATGCAAGGAACAGGTACAGACTACTCTTGTGAGTATTGGACTCTCTTCAACTGCAGAGCTCAGTGGACTATGCCAACTTAACCCATTTGCTTCCTCCAGCCCCCCTTAAAATTAGTTGGGGGGGGGGGCTCCTACCACAATCAGTGTGTTGAGGTTTGCTCAGTTTGTGGTTCAAGTGCACAGATGTATTCTGGGTACATGTCAGTTGGAAAAAAGAAAATATATTTGAACACTCCACTGGGTACCCTGAGCCAGTTCACTGCTGGTGGCTGAACAGAGGAATAATACATACAAGGAAAATAATGTTCAGGGTCACATAAGACCACCACTACAATGGCATGAAGAATTAAGGTTTAATATACTGTACTTAATCACTTAGGTCACTATGCAACCCACTTCAGTGACCTCTACATGATAAAGAGCATATGGGGGAGGAAATTCACCTCACCAAACCCACAGCCCATGGAACAGCATGATAATCCTCCTGGGACTGCAACTCCAGTTCACAGGCTGGAAGAGTACTTGAAGGAGGATGGATCATTCCACACATGCCCTGTTTCTGGCACTCTTACTTTAAAGCATCCACTACTCGCTAGTGTCAGAGAGAGATTAAGGTAGGGGTGGGCAATTACTTGTGTCTGGGGGCCACATAGGGATTTTTGATGAGTTGTCTCAGGCTGGATCAGCACTCCTCTCCCTCCCCGACCCCCAGCCCCAATAACTCACTAAAACTCCTTATGTAGGATGGGGCCATGGGTGGGTGGGGAGCATTGTTCAGGAGTAGGATAGCCAGGAAAGGTTGGGATCATGAGGCAGAGGTGCAGGGCAGTGACACAGAGCCAAGCGGGGAGGGGTGCCCCGTGGGAAGGGTGCACTGTGCATGTATGTGTGAGCAGGGGGCTGTCTGAGTGCTAGGTCCTGGGAATTGCCTGGGGTGAGGGGAGGGAGAAGGGGCCAGGAGGTGCATGCAGCAGACCTTGCTCAGGTAGTGTGGTCCATAGCTGCCCCCGTGATGCTCTGCATGAGGCTGAGCCCTGCCTAAGACAGCCTGTACCATGCTCCACCCTGTGCCTGCTGGCCTAGTCCCTTCCAGTACACACAGCTTCCAGGGTACTGCCTGCGCAGCTGCTTGGCCCCTTTGCCTCCAGCAGCAATTCCTTCTCCTGCTACACTGCTGGGGGGGGGGGGGGGGGGGGGGGCTCCTGCCCCTGCCCCAGCATGCAGGGCTCTGGCTTCAGCTCCAGTTCCACCTCCCAGCAGCTACCCACTCCTCCCACCTTCAGCCAGGTGGTTCCTGCCCCAGCATGGCTGCTCATCATGCCAGGTGGGCAGAATGGGTAGAAGGCAGCCAGGAGCTGGAGCTGGAGCCCTGCAGGGGCAGGAGCTGTGTGGCTGATGCTTCCCCTACAGGCTAAATCCAATCAGTTGGTTGGCTGGATCTAGCTCATAGTCTGTATTTGGCCCACCACTGTGTTATGGAGTAGATGGCCCCGGGTCTGGTCCAGTAGGACAGTTCCTGTGTCCTTGTGCCTGTTGATCCATCCTTCTCAGCACATGGCCTTATGGCCTCTGTATGTTCAGGCCTTTATGGGGCCTATGTGGGGATCTTTCAGTAACTCAGAAATTGTAAGGGCCCCTTTCTCACCCTCACCTCCTTCCCCAACAAGGAGCCGTAAGGCTCTATAACTGAAGATACACAGTGTCTTGGTATTACTCCAGATAGGAAGTAAGATTATGGTTTATACCAAGATAGTGCTTAATAGATGCTGCAAGGCAAGCAGTGTTCTCTACAACTTACACCCTTGTTTTTGAGGGCGGTATCTGAACTTTAATATTCTTATATCAATGCTCCATTATATATCATTTATTTGTAATTGTAAACCATGCGTTTTAAAGTCTTGTGGCTAACTATAGATTGGATATCCATAAAAACTTCTTCACTGGGAGAATAGAATAGATTGCCTAGGGAAGTTGTGGACTATCCATCACTGGAGGTGTTCAAGAAGAGGTTGGATAGCCACTGGTCTGGAATGATCTAGACATAGCTATACTTGTTTTCTACCATAGGTCTTTCCCATGCTGCTGGGCTTTGCTGGTTGCTCCCACACCCCAAAAAGCCCCACTGAAGCACCTGATCTATACAAACTGTACTGCTTCTTCTGGTAAGGTGCAGGTTTTTTTGGGTTGTTGTTTTTTTTTTGGGGGGGGGGGGGGGAGGAGGCAGTTATGTCAGCAGAAATCCAGATCAGCATGGGAATTATTCCTAATGCTGACTAACACAGATGTAGGAGAGTCTTTATTCCAGTGGCTGACTTACTGCTTCCTTGGCCAGAGGTGGACATAGTCATAAACATTTATTTTTGTGTGCTGTCAGGTTCATTTTGAAGTGAACCTGGGTAGCTGCCAAGAGATGGACTTTATCAGTCAGCAAAGAGATATGTTAGGAGGACACTATAGGAAAGTTTCCATTGCAGTTGTATGAGCTGTGCCTTCTCTGTGGATAAAAAGGATTTGGTGTCTGAACAGCCTGCACTGCAGTGTTGATGTTGTTGTGGTCACAAGTAGGAATACAGATATCTCAGCATTTAACTACTTTATAGAAAGTAGTTCTTTCTATATAGTAGTTAAACTTGTAGTATTTCTATATAGTTTAACTTGCTGTGAAACTTAACAGTAGTTTGGGTCTACCTATATGTGGTATGCATACATAAACCACATGCTGTAGTGACATCTATTTGATGGATTGCAAAACATGATCAATTGTATTTATTATATACGTTTGACCTCTTCATTTGCACTCTAGCTTTTACAACAGGTCTTATTCTTAACCCTGAACTTCTGAATGGATTCAGGTACTTTTAAAAAGAAAAAAAACCACAGCAACTGCAATGTCTTAGAAATGGGAAGTTTCATCCACTTCCTCAGAATCAAAGGGGCAGAGATAGTCCACAGTATAGGGAGGCCCATATTCAATCTTAGACAAGAGATTCAGTGACTGGGAGCTTTGTATTACTAGAAAGGGGGTTCCCAGTGAGATATGGAAAACTTTTTTTTTTTTTTTTTTTCCTCCATAGAATGACCTGAGATATTGGATGATATAGTCAATAAATGAGCAACAGAAAAATCACATCCATGGGATGTAGGGGCAATAGATAGATTTTAAAATGTAAAACGTTGACATGCTGTAAATGTTTTTATCTAGGCTAGAACTTCCTTTACCTATAGCAAAGCATTTAGAATTGTATGATCATGGTTGACAAATCTCTGAGAAGCTCTTTCTCCTAGGGTATATGTATATACTATTCATCAGTATCAATATACAATTTCAATTAAATATACTTTAATTGATGCTGGCTCACATTTGAGAGAACTATAATAAATCAGAACTGCAGGTGCATGTTACAATAAGAAGCAAAGCTCTCATCTCTTATGGGGGAGGGGGCATTCCTTGCCAGTGAAACAAAGAAGTTAGTTTCTTTCTGAAAATCCACCTTTTTCTCAGGGCCATGACAAGTACAAAGCATGGGTTGATCAAATTCATGCGATTCCTGAAGGTTTGGATTCCCTTGGACTCCTGATTTTGGCAAGATTCCTTGTCATCCTGAAGAAGATGCGAGGGGCAGGTCTGTGAATGCCCACGTGCAAACTGATAACCCACACATACCCTTTTCTAACCTGTAGATATTATCTTACTAAAACTCTGGAGTTCTCTGGAGATTTTAGCCTTCTCTACACATTGGAAATCAGGAATTAATTTGGTTCTTGAACAGTCAAAGTGTCACCTTGCAAACCTAGAAGTCAGATTGACTCCATTAATCCATTGGCTCATGCCTCGGTTACCCATGTGCTAATATTTGGTAGAATCCTGCAACAAATAAGCAAAGAAATGAAATATTCCCTTAACAACCCACTGTGTCTGTCAATTCCTGAAAAATATGCCTAAATCGTGCATCCATATGCAAATAACCCCACATCTGGGGTAGGAAATGTTTAAAATTAAGATCTTCAGATCCTTCTTATGTACTACTTGAGTTATAGGCCCTAGATCAGGGGTGGGCAATTATTTTGAGCAGAGGGCTGCTTACTGAGTTTTGGCAAGCCATTGAGGGCTGCAAGACAAGCAGCCCAGGGCAGATAAATATTACTTTTCTACATTTTTTAGGGGCCCCATAGGACAGGTAGAGTGGCCTGGCAGGCCACATCTGGCCCCCGGGCTGCATTTTGCCCACCCCTGTCCTAGATTCTAAACATGACAGGCCAGTACCAGTAACCTGGTCATGCTCCGCATCCCTTACAGGCTGCATCTACCACTGAGCCGAGCCATGTCTCCGCCCACACTGGTACCAACCTTTCCCCATTAAAAGGCATATAGAAGGTAGTGATGCAACACTCGGACTTCCAACCTGCCCCTCAGTTTGTAGCAGCTTTCTGATGTGCCAAACGGTAATTCTTTCCTGGTGGCATCTTCAAGGTAGAGTAGAAGTCAAGGGTTCCTGGGGTCAAGGGAGTGGCAATAGGTCCTCTTCGTTGCCACTTTTTGCAAGGGCAATAGATCCTCTTTGTTGTTACAGGGGCCTCCTCCGACAGCTGTACCAAATACTGATGAATCCTTTTTCTAAGAACATTCTAAGGAATTGTACACCCCTGTAGTTCTCATGATGCATATGAGGATTTTTTTTATTTAAATGTCTTGTGAAGATCTGGACTTACAGTAAAAGGAGGAACAAAAAGTTTATTTGTTTTTGGTACATTTGGTCTGGGGGGTTGTTTTCATTTTCTTTTAATTGTAACATTTGAGTGAAAAAAAAAATATCTTTTTAAATGAAAATATTTTTTGCCAAAAATATGTTGAGAAGCTCTAAGTGCCAGGTTCTTGCACTCTGTAGAACAGCCAGTAGCACTTCTAGAAGATCTTCAATCATTGACATTGAACCCCATTCATATATATGAATCTTTTTTCCCCTCAATAGCCTGTTACAGGAGATTAAGTTTTATTCTCTAGCGTACACTACCTGCATTGAAATTTCCACCCCCCACTATGTATGAGAATCTCCGTTTATCTAAAATGCATTTAATTTTCCATGTCTTTGTTCTGTTCATATGAACATTTAGATCCATTTTCACAAACCTGATAGCATAGCATCAATGGGAGTTGCAGGTGCACAACCCCTCTCAAAATCAGGTGCGTGAATGCTTTGATAACAGGGTGATGGCTTCAGAGTGAGAACTAGAAAAAGAGTAGAACAAAAGGCATTTGTTAGTACTGTAATCAAGGTCTTAGATAAAAAATAATATTAACCTAATCTGCAGTACTTCTGTGCTGAATGTCCCCTTGCTACTAGATGATCTCTTTGCATTTTAGAAAGCAAAAACTACCAGAGAACCAATATATAAAATATATTCCTGGCAGAATATTCTTGGTGGAAGAGATTTCCAAAGGAAAAATGGCTGTTAGTTTTCTAATCCTCACTGGTTGTCATGTGTGCCTTAGGAAATCTCTGCCAATTTCCAGCTAGTAATAAGCAAAGCTTGTATATGGCATAAACACTAATACTCTTTTAGAGAAAGATATTCTACTTGCTTAAATCTGCCAAGTGTATGTGTGGCTGTGAAATCAGTATGGAAAACCATATGGGTTCGTATAGCATGTGGCTGGCTCACCCAGCTCTGCCCTGCTCCAGTCACTCCTTGAGCCTTTCAATCTGGTCCCAGTAACACAGCCTTTCTCTGGGCTTAAACCCATGGGCTGTAATGCCTTGGTTTCCTCTGCTTCTCAGGGCTTAGCCAAGAGCAAAACAGTCCAAATGAGCATGCTTTTATCCTAGTCCCAGCAACACAGGCTTCAAAACCCTGGGGTTGATCTGCACCATGGGTTCCACTGCAAATACGACACAATCCACGCCCCCCCCAAAAATCCACCCAGCATGAGTTAGCTCTCACCCTGTCGTCTTCCTTTGAGGAGTTCTCCTTCTCCATCCAAACAGCTCCCCCTCTAGCTCCTCTACTTACTTCCTCTTCCTGTTCTTTTATTTCAGGTCAGTCAATCACTTCCCCTCATTATTGCTAATTGCCTGCCAGCTGAGGCCCCTTACACGGACAGCTTGTTGCCGGCAGGCTATTTGATCCAGGCTGCCAGCCTGCAGCCTGTTACAGTTTGATTCCTACACCTTGTGCCATGATCTACACTGCTGCCCAATGTATTCTGGGTTGGTACTTGTGTACATTGTGTCTTCAATTCTTCTTGCATGGGTGTGATTGACTACACCAGAGAATAACTGTATTCATCTTCAGTATGGAATATATAGGTTGCATTCAGTTACTGAGAGCTGGGAGGGTCACGCTGCAATTTGTATAATGATTGCTAAGTAGTAGGTCTGTGAGAATAGGGAAATATTTGATTCAGATTCGGCTGATTCGGAGGACAGTGATTCAATTTGGAGATTCGGATCACTGTCCTGAATCAATTTGGCCAAATCAGCTTTGGAAGATCACTGGGAGTGGGGTGATCTTCCGATTCCGATCACTTGGAGCGGGGTGATCTTCTGGGGTGATCTTCTGATCTTTGATTCAGCCTGTTTAGTCTATGGCTGAATCTCTGAAACGGCCAAATCTTTTAAAAAGATTTTCCGAATCAATTCGGATGCTTCAAATTGATTCAGAGCTTTTACTTGGTCTCCCAATTCTATTTGGATTTGAAGATTCAGTCCCCCAATTGGGCTGAATCTCGTCCAAATCAAATCAGCTACCAAAGTTTTCCACAGCCCTACTAAGTAAGTTCAGTCCATTGATTAGAGTAGAACTACATAGGTCCAAAACTGCAGAGCTTAACTTGGTTTCTATTAACTCATTCAAATGATTCTACAATGCTTTTGATGTTCTGTGCTAGTCTGGTCACATTCCTTTGTGCTTTATAACCCAGTAATAATGACATTCTTGTAAACAGTCATATAAATGCTACCCTCCATATTGCCCTGGTTGTTAGCTGGGGCTCATCTGAAAGTACCATGGTTTGCTTTTCTTATCTTGTAAAGCATACCGGTTCAAGTCCAACACTATTAATGTATTTGATCATTGAAGTTGAGGTAGAAATTATGGAGACAAATGACTATTTCTGAATGGTCATTTAGCCCATCCAGTTTGGTCAGCCAATCCATCCTGTGGCTGCAGGTCATTATACAGTACAGAAAGGATTTTCATCCCTTTTCAATGGAGATGCTTCTGCCACCAAACAGCTTGTTCCTGTCAGAGGTTTTCCTAATAGCCAAACTCTCTCTTCTAAATGCCTTTTGTTCCTACCTTTCTCAGTTGCTGCTGACAACTCAGACAGCCTATTTGTTAGCCAGTTTCACAACAGTGGGGTGATCTTTGACTTATGCTTGAGATTTGTAGATAACAATGGAGAACAGCAGAACTAGAGGGTAGGATAAAAAAGAAGCTTTAAGCCATATTAACCTTTATTGGCCAAACATAAACGAGAGCATAAAATTAAGATCACTGATTTTAGTCACTGAAGAATATGGTGAATATATGCTGCAGGAAGCCCTCTCCAAATGTTCCTGGCCAGAGGCCTGGCACTCAAGTATTTAATCAAAGAACAGGGTGAAGGATAATGGACACGGGTGAATCCAGGACTTTAAAAGGGGTGTGTGTGTGTAGATGGTTGGCACATCATCATATATAAGGCAACACACATTTTTTCTCCAGTTATAGAAGAACTAGAAGCTTTAATATGCTATGGGGCTAGCACTATAGTATTCTGTTTAAGATCAAAACAACAATATAAGTATTGTGATATGCACTAATTTGCTAATTTATATATTAGGAAACCGTCAATCCTCTGGATCATGGTGTGCATACATATAAGAGGTCTAGTCAGGTGCCTGATGAATCCATTTGTGGCTGACAAGCCCAATTTGAGAGCGCCACAAATTGTTACAAGTTTCACAGATCTGTATGTTATCTAAGTTAGAGTTCAACTTTATAGCTTGCTGCTTTCTTTTTTCTCACTTTGCTTCCGTCCTCTGGATCAAAGCCTCTTTGCTTTGGGTGGCACCCAGTGCCAGATGTTCCCTTCAGATCAGATGGGGTTCAGTGTGATCCTCCCAGTTTTCTATGTTGATACTGAATGACTTCGAATAATTTTTGCACACATCATGGTACCACCATAGAGGGTGACCCCACTTTCCAGAGCCATCTTGAATCTCTCACTATACACAATATTATTGGGGAAACGGTTTTCTCCCGCTCTCCTGACATGGCCGATCCATTGCCCATGATAGTGGGCGATGGGTAGATTATCTTGGATGAATAGTGAGCAATCAAGATTTTCTTCTTGATAGTGGTTCCTAACTCTGTCAGTCCTGCACACTCCAGTATCTCTGTGTTTGGTATTCTGTCTTCCCACTTTATTTTCAAGGTCTTGCTCAAACATCTCATATGGATGCTGTTCAGTCTCTTGATATGCCTATCATATGTAGATTATATATTAGATATATAATATCTAGATTATGCAGATTTATATTTATTTATTTATAGCTAGATTATATATACGGTTTTAAAAAAGAACAACTAACTAGGTAAAAAATAGTCAAAATATATTGTTTCATTAATCATTATAGTTAAATGTATGTCTCTTATTCAGATTTATAAAACACAACCTACCTTTCTTGAGCATCTTGATAGTTCCTACAGCTTCACTGTCTGCCCTTTCTACACCCGAGTTAATATTACCATGCCTGAGTTAAGGTTTTTAGTTAGGCTAGAAACAAGCTGCAGGGCTGTGAAATAGAAGATAAACATCACCAGGAATGGCTAACAGACAGCACAATTGGAGAAAGAAAAGTTTGAAAAGTGGGATATGAAGCCCATTAAAAAAGGATATAAAGTCATAAACACCTATGGTGTTGAGAGAGATTAGCAGGAATCAAGGAGATGATTATGGATTATGCAGTCAATTGACTGACATCAGTGTCACAGTAGAAATGACACTGCCCTTCTCAGGCTCAGGTTTTAAACTTTGGGTGCAGCAGGAATAAAAAAAAGGTGGGGGGGTGCAACTGCCACAATTAATCCCTCTCCCCCCTCCCCCAGCCTGGATGCACCACTGATAAGGGACAGGACCTATATAAGTGCATACAAATGCAGTGACCTTATGTAGACAAGGTTCTTTGGGTAAATCTGATATAATTTATTAGACCAACTCAAATAGTTGGAAAAATACTTCCTTGCAAACTTTCAGGTACAGAATCCCTTCGTCAGGTAGAGGAAGTGTCTGCAGTTGGTCTGTGCTCTTCCTGGATGGAATAGTAAAACAGCCAGAGGCCAGTACCTATGCAAGAAAGCCAGTCAGTTAAAATGAAAATTGAGGTAGTCAATAGGTGAGAGACAGGTGCAGGGTGGGGAAGGGGAATGAAGGTAGCTGTAGTCAATGGATGAGAGATGGGGGGTGGGGGAGAAGGGGAATGAATATAGCTGTTAAAAAGTGGAGAGGTTACCTGGGGAGTGTTGGAATGTTAAATGGTGTTGGCGTTGTTTCTCTGAAGGCTGTTTTGTGCCTGGGAAAGTTGTTCCTGGAGTAATTGGTTCCATTTCTTCTTTTTATGTTGGATGGATGCTGTATAAAATCTTTGGTAGTCTCTTTTGTATACATTGTATAATGTTTGGGAAGATATTTGGAAGAGGAAATTGAACACTCTGCTAAGCAACCAGTGGCTGATGTTTTCTTTCCTTCTCCATCCAGATATTTGTAAAATACTTTCCTGCAAAGAAATGGATGGGGAAAGTTTTAAAACTTGCTTGCATTTCCTAAGGTTCCACATCCCCTTCTCTTTTCTGCTCTCATTCTCTCTAAAATGTTCTTTTATTATTTTTTTTAGTCACTCTTGTATTTTGATCATCCCCTTAGAGAGTAAAAACTAAATTGTGTGATTTAGCTGACCAATCATACAGTGTAAAAAAATGAAGAATGAAATGAATGCAAACACTTTTCAAATAAGATGGTTGAAATTTGCTCTTGCAGCACATCTGTGGAATGCTTTTAGATGGCTGAGACATTTATGACCATCATGACCTATTGGAGGATTATCTGCAGTTACTAGATTTGACTGATGATTTTTCACAACACTAGCCTTTATGTATGGCCCTTCTTTCCTTCCTGTGTACTCTACAGCTACTCTGCTGTGCATTTTCAAAGTGCCATGCTATCATTTGACTGAAACATTATTATACCTTCTCTCAAGTTTGATTAAATTACTTGGCGCTAGAACAACAGTTCATACTAATATGAAGGTGTTGATCAAGGGAGCAGATGTGCTGGTGTTCTACTACTGACAAATAACTAATTCTTTAAAATATGAATATGCTTTTTTGAAATGATACACTCCATAAAATGAGAATGTTGCAGTACATGTTATCAATTGGGTTATTGAAATAGGATCAATAATTTATGGATAAAATGTAAAGAAAGATTGTGTTTTAAATAGCTTGATTTTTAGTTTGGATTAAGTACATTCGGGCTGGTCCAGATTAGAATTTTAACATGTTGGCTACAATGGGTTTTAACTAACATATTTTAACACCCTTCTGAAGACAGTTCATTCTGTATTTTAACACACAAATTAATTACTTCAGGTATTTAAATTCTTTAACTGGTGGAAGTAATAGGGCTCACCGTGACCACCTCATGTGTTACTTACAACTTGCTCTGATATGTGTTTATGCTCAAGTGATATTCCACTATTCCATCAGTGTATATGGGCCTGACAATGCTCGTTAGGGCTGTGCAAAACAACACCGTTTTGTTTTGACTTTCATTTTGCCGTTTCGAAGGGACAGTGTTTTGTTTTGTTGTTCCATTTAGTTTTGAAGCGCTGTTTTGTTTTGTTTCATCGAAACTGTTTCGCTTGTTTCAACGCATTTCGACATTTTACCCATAGGCTATAATGGAACATCATGAAAATGCCTAAAACTTGGCATGTCTTGCCTGATTCAGATGGAAATTGCAGGAATGGTAGTCCCTTCTGGGGGCATAAAACAAGGAGACGGGTGCAGAGGTTTCTGGGAAACTGCACCTCAAACTGTTCAAACCAAAACTCCTGACTCTTGCCAGCAGCAGAAGCCTCCTCATCCAGCGTGCAGATCTGGGGACTCGCACCCTCAAGAGGGCTCCAAGGCTATGCCAGACTCCTCCCAGAGATGCAAGCCTCTGGATCTGCATGCCAAATGAGAGGAGGCTGCCTCTGCTGCCTGGCAGCAGCAGCAGCATCAATCTTCCCCGGTGCTGAGTGCTGGCTGCGCCCAGTGCCGGTCCCAGGCAGCAGCGGCAGCCTCCTGACATCTGGCACAGATTTGGAGGGCCTGTGTCCCCAGGAGGAGTCCGGCACAGCCCTGCAACCCTCCTCGGGGTGCAGGCCTCCAGATCTGTGCGCTGGATGACAGGAGGCTGCCACTGCTGCCTGGAACTGGTGCTGAAGCCAAGTAAGCCCAGCTTCGAAAGTTGAAACGTTTCGAAACTTTTGCAATGTTTTGAGTGCCCTCATTTCATTTGGAAGCTGTTTTGAAGCCTTTTGTTTCATTTCCATTTTGCTGTTTCGAGCTCGAAACGCGTTGAAACAGCTTCAAAATGAAACGCGAGGCAAAATTTCGCACACACCTAATGATCATGTTAGGGTAAAGCTGTAAATGTTAGAGTTCCTTCTATTACTGCAGTAGTGTAAGCTGGCCTTAGTGTAATCAGAGCCTAGGGACTTACAGGCTGCTACAGACATGAAACCCCCCCCACCAAAAACCCACACTTTAACTCAGCGTGCTTCCGTGCTGAGCCCAGTTCATGCCCAGAAGAGGCATTGCATTAGTTCAACCCAGCTCTGCAGCGTCTGTAGACATCGGGTGCTTTAGTGGGGCCTTTTTGGTACTTTTATCCAATACCTAATTGAATCAGCTATTAGATAAAAGTACCAAAAAGCGCTGCTGAAGTGCTTGACCTACACAGATGTTGCAGAGCTGGGTCAAACTAATGCGCTGCTTCTTTCGGTAAAGCACTTTTTTTTCCCCATGTCTGCAAGCAGCCACAATGTGTTACCTAAAATGTTTTGAGTCACACATTCTAAAATGATCCTTTTATCTTAAACCAGAGAACCCTTAAAAAGTGAGGAAATATATTACAATAAAAATAGGAGCCATGAAATGCCCTTAAGTGAGTTTCATATTGGCGACCAGGGTGGACAGCTGGAGATCCTCTGGGTTAAAATCCGTGGGGAACACGGCACAGGGGACACAATGGTGGGAGTCTATTACAGACCTCCCACCCAAAGTCCTGAGCTAGACCAGGAGTTTGCCCAGGAACTGGCTGAGGCAGCTTGCTCCAGGACCATGGTTGTCATGGGTGACTTCAATTACCCAGACATCTTGTGGGAGGATCGCTCAGCAAAATCTGAGCGGTTGCAGAGCTTCCTCTCGTACGTGGATGACCTCTACCTGACTCAAGAAGTCTATGGGCCAACGAGAGGCAAAGCGCTGCTCGACCTGGTGCTGGCTACTGGGGAGGACCTAGTCGGCGACCTAGTGATGGATGGGAAGCTGGGTGACAGCGACCACGAGCTGATCACCTTCACCATCCGCCGAAAAGCTGGCAAGTCAGTCAGCAACACGCAAGTCCTTGACTTCAGGAAAGCCGACTTTGACAAGCTCAGGAGGCTTGTCAGTGAGGCCCTAAGGGACTGTGACCACAGGGAGAGGGGAGTTCAAGAAGAGTGGTTGCTCCTCAAGGGAGCGATCCTCAATGCACAAACTAAGTCTATTCCATCTCGGAGGAAAGGCAGCAAGAGGGCACAGCAGCCCCCCTGGCTCTCCAGGGACCTAGCAGACCTCCTGAGGCTAAAAAGAAAGGCCTACAAAGGATGGAGGATGGGAGTCACGTCCAAGGAGGATTATTCTGCACTGGTCAGGTCCTGTAGGGAGCAGACCAGGAAAGCCAAGGCTGCAACTGAACTCCAGCTAGCTTTGAGCATCAAGGACAATAAAAAGTCCTTTTTCAGATATGTGGGGAGCCGGAGGAAAAGCAGGGGCAACGTTGGACCCCTGCTGAACCAGATGGGGCAACTGACAACTGACGCCCAGGAAAAAGCCAACCTATTAAATAGGTACTTTGCGTCGGTCTTTCATCAGCCCCATGGGACGGCCGTGCCCGCTACAGGGCCGGGAAGTCCGGGTGAGGGTGATCCCCTCCCCTCCATTAATGCTGACTTTGTGAAGGAACATCTTGAGAAGCTGGATACCTTCAAGTCAGCCGGCCCTGACAATCTTCACCCCAGGGTACTCAAGGAGCTGGCGAGCATCATAGCCCAGCCTCTAGCGCGGATCTTTGAAAACTCTTGGCGCTCTGGTGTAGTGCCCGAAGACTGGAAGAAGGCCAACGTGGTGCCTATCTTCAAGAAAGGGAGGAAAGTGGATCCGGCTAACTATAGGCCCATCAGCCTGACTTCTATCCCGGGGAAGATCTTAGAAAAGTTTATTAAGGAGGCCATCCTTAATGGACTGGCCGACGCCAACATCTTAAGGGATAGCCAGCATGGGTTTGTTGCGGGTAGGTCTTGCTTGACCAATCTCATTTCCTTCTACGACCAGGTGACCTATCACCTGGACAAGGGAGAAGAGATTGATGTCATATATCTTGACTTCAAAAAAGCCTTCGATCTGGTGTCCCATGATCGTCTCTTGGAGAAACTGGCCAATTGTCGCCTTGGGTCCCCCACGATCCACTGGCTGGAAAATTGGCTCCGGGGTCGGACCCAGAGGGTAGTAATTGATGGAAGTCACTCATCGTGGTGTCCTGTGACCAGTGGGGTCCCCCAGGGCTCTGTCCTTGGACCCTTACTGTTCAACATCTTCATTAATGATGTGGACACTGGAGTCAGAAGTGGACTGGCCAAGTTCGCCGATGACACCAAACTTTGGGGCAAAGCATCCACACCAGAAGACAGGCGGATGATCCAGGCTGACCTGGACAGGCTCAGCAAGTGGGCGGATGAGAATCTGATGGTGTTCAACGCCGATAAATGCAAGGTTCTCCACCTTGGGAAAAACAAACCGCAGCATCCTTATAGGCTCGGCAGTGCTATGTTGGTTAGCACTATGGAAGAAAGAGACTTGGGGGTCATCATTGACCACAAGATGAACATGAGCCTGCAATGCGATGCTGCGGCTAGTAAAGCGACCAAAACGCTGGCTTGCATCCAAAGATGCTTCTCAAGCAAATCCCGGGACGTCATTCTCCCCCTGTACTCGGCCTTAGTGAGGCCGCAGCTGGAGTACTGCGTCCAGTTTTGGGCTCCACATTTCAAAAAGGATGTGGAGAAACTTGAGAGAGTCCAGAGAAGAGCCACGCGCATGATCAGGGGTCAGGGAAGCAGACCCTACGATGACAGGCTGAGAGCCCTGGGGCTCTTTAGCCTGGAAAAGCGCAGGCTCAGGGGTGATCTGATGGCCACCTACAAGTTCATCAGGGGTGACCACCAGTATCTGGGGGAATGTTTGTTCGCCAGAGCGCCCCAAGGGATGACGAGGACGAATGGTCACAAACTACTACAAGATCGTTTCAGGCTGGACATAAGGAAGAATTTCTTTACTGTCCGAGCCCCCAAGGTCTGGAACAGCCTGCCACCGGAGGTCGTTCAAGCGCCTTCATTGAACACCTTCAAGATGAAACTGGATGCTTATCTTGCTGGGATCCTATGACCCCAGCTGACGTCCTGCCCTTTGGGCGGGGGGCTGGACTCGATGATCTTCCGAGGTCCCTTCCAGCCCTAATGTCTATGAAATCTATGAAATAACAAACAAATGCTTCTTTTAGTCCCTCCAATTCCCTCTTTGGAGAAATTACTGTATTTTAGGTCTGGTCTGCACCTGGTTTCTGTACCAACATAACTCTTTTTGCTTTGGAGTATACTTTTGGTTGGGCTACTATATTTATACCAGTACAAAACCAACTAGAAAGGTGTGCCTGCATCTACATGAGGGAAGGCTATGCTGCTGGAACTGTGGCAGGGCAACTCTGCTGGGATGACTTTCTTGTGTGTAGATAAAGCCTTATGCATTAAATAGACCAGAATTTCCATAGTTAAGAAAAGGCTACCATCAGCTTGGCCCTCTTTTTATGTAGGCTTAAACTCAGTAGCATAACTAGAGATGGGTGCAAAGGGCACCCACCCCTGGCACCAAGTTAGGAGGATACACCCCCAGCTTCCCCTCTCACAACTACACCCCACCCTGATGTTGGAACTGTGCGCTCACACCCTGCTCTCAGAACCTGCACGGATCCCCCCTCACCCACCCCAGCCCCCAGCTCTCCCACACCCTTTGCCTAGGGGGCATCAACTCTGCTTCTTATGCCCTTGCTCCAGCTGTAATTTTTTTACACAAAATCTAGATCCAAGGCTCTGATTGGCAATTTGCATATCTTGTAAGTCAATTGGGAATTGAAACACCTTGAAGTTAGGAAGCTTTCTGATCTGCAATTTTTTTTGTCTTGCCTTAAGATGAAATAAGAAATTTTAGCTGTGTGGGCCAGGCACACATTTAGTTGTAGCTGTGTGGGCCAGGCATTACCACTTATTACATGTACATTTAATTTGTTTTGAGTACTGCATGGACAATGGGCCCCTGACCTTATGATCCAAACCCTACTTGCATGATTTTTAAGGTTTCAACAAATCTGGAAGCATTGATTCCAATTTTTAAAGGTCTTTCAGCTGCAGGTTCTGGTCTAGATTGGAAGAGAAATTGATGGAAAAACCCACATGTGCCTTCTTATGAGATTTTTAGTAGTGTCACAGATTCAAGTATTGGATAGTCCAGATAACTCTCAGAGAAACATTGGTTCTTTACCTAGCCCAAAGCTCCATCTCTACTTGCTATATGAGAAGTTATATCTTGGGGTATATAAGAATATAAGTGCTCTGTACTGGCTTAGACCAATGGTCCCTCTAACCCAATGGCAAGTAGTAGATGGATACGTCTAATGTAATCTATCCTCTGTCATTCTGTCATCCATGGTAAATACCTCATGGCTGTAGCTTGTATTATCACATGGTAACTTGGGTATAGTGGCAGCATGAGACTGCTTTTAAAAGTTAAGCTGATGTGCATATTTGATGTTACAAGTTTTTACTTCAAAGAAAAGAAACATCTGGTCATTTCTAATTGGAAAATGGTTGTGAAAGCTTCTTCAAGCAATATTGAAGAGTTTAATGTAAATCAAAGAGAAAGCTTTGAGATTCTGAATATCAGGGCCTCTGATTAGGCGTGCCTGACTGGGCCAAGCACCTGAGTCATCACACCTGCTCCTGATCCCTGGTTAATATGACTGTCCCAGTGTTCTGCAACCGAATTGGCTGCTGCAAGTGCCACTTACCCCTTATAAGTACACCTGCAGCCTCAGGCTGCAGGCATGTCTTCACACAACCTCAGTCTGTTCTGGCAAGCCTTGTGTTCACTGCTGTCTGGTTCTCCTGGCTCCTGACTTCGCTTTGGTTTTCTGTGACCCTGATCTTGGATTTCCCTTGAACATCAGTGCTGGCCCTGCTCTCTCTGGTTTCCCCAGCATCCTGACTCAGCTTAGCTTCCTCGACTCTGACCTTGGATCTTCCCTGGAACTGGGCACATGTTCTCTGACTGCTGGCTCCTGACCTCATCTTACATCTTGGACTGTGTCTCCTGGATCTCCTCTTTTGGCTCAGATATAGGGTGGTCATCAAAGAGGACATTCTGGTTTTCTGCTACTCTGTCCTCTGTTGATACGAAACCTGACACCTTTATGTCCTCTATTTTTCTCTTCAAGAGGACATAAAGTCATCTGGTCATTTGGTATTTTTCTCTTTAAGAGGAAAATAGAGGACATAAAGGCGTCTGGTTTCGTATCAGTAGAGGACAGAGGACAACTGAACTGTCTTCTGTGATAGCCACCCTACTCAGATAGCCTGTTCTCTTGCCCTGCTGACCCCCAGGTTGCTCCTAGTTGCCTATTGAAGGCTTGGCGACATATGTCCTGGCCAAACCCTCACAAAGAAGCATGCATATCACTTCTGCAAAACCAGATGACTGCCCATAAACAAGGCTTGGGGCCAAATCCTCCACTGGTGCAAACTGACAACTCCACTTTCTTTAGTAGAGCTGCATCAATTTAAAACAGCTGCAAATTTGGGGTAACATTCTGATTCCATTGATGTCAATGGGATTTTTTCTATTTACTTCTATGCTATTCCAGGCCCTACTATTTCTTGGAGTAAATAATAATCCTTGATAAATCGTAGGTCAGATTCAGTGATAATATAAATATTGAGGCAGTGTACATCTTGATAAGTATATGTCAATGGGGCATCTACACATGCAATTAATGTGCATGAATAAACTCTGGAGTGCCTTGGGCTGATAGGATGACCCCCAGGTCTCCTGCTAGCCCAGCTTTCTCTGACCAGGCTCCACACACTGTGATGGGCTAGCTGGGGCACAAGCGTGCTTCAGCACAGGGCTAATTCTGTGCTGAAGCACCCTTGTGCCCCAGCCAGCCGGCCTGTTGCTGTCTACATGTGTAGTGTGGCACACAAAATAACACTGCTGCAGGTTAGTGGTTGTGTTTAGCCAGAGTACCTTGCAGCAGTGTTTATTTGTCTACTGTGACCTAATAGGGTCGCATGTGTAGACGGTGATGTTTTACAATGGAGCTAATTAGTCAGCTCTGCAGTAGACATCTTGTGTAGATGCACCCAATATGTAGGTTTGTGATGTTTATAAAATGAAGTGGGGGATCAGCTACCTCTTACAGCTTCTTAGGTCCTCCAGCTGGCACTGACAAACTCACCCTTTCAGTCCCTTGATTGAAGGGGACCTTCTTCTTTTTCATGCCAATTACTAGGGAAAGTTATAGTATCATTCAAACTCTCTGGCTAATCTAGGTATAGCTATGGCATCCATCACTGACCTATAGGAGCACATTTCTGTATTTGGGGCTGCATGTCAGGAATGTTGCAATGACAACACCCAGCACTTCACATATAAGAGGTATACAAACATTACAAACATTTTAGGCATGTCTATGCTGCCTCCATGCCACACCTGGGAGTGATGCTGTGAAGCATGCTGCACCCACTTATACCTGCACATGTCCTAACTGAAAATGAGGCAAGGTAGCCACCCTGGAGTGGACCTGAGTGCATGCCCAGAGCTGCTCTAAGGCAGTCTGCCTTGGGTGTGCTTACTGGCATGCTCTTAACAGTGCTCTAAGGCAGCTACATTGCCTCATCTCTAGAATCTGGCACTCAATGGGTGGAAACAAGTAGGCAGCAATGCTCCTGGGTGTGGCACAGAGGTGGTATTGACATGTCATAAGCTATTAAACCTCACAACAGTCCAGTGAGTTGGTAGGTAAATATTATTGTGCCCTTTTTACAGATATATGTATTAAGGCTAGGAGGTTAAGGGAAGAAATAAGTCACCATTGGGATGTAGAAGGTTCAGGAATTCTGCTGTTAGCTATCTGTGTAAGCTGTTAGGTGTCCGTGTTAGCTGTTGAGCTTATAAGACCCCGTTGACACAGTGTCTGAGTGCCTCTCATTCTTTAGCCTATGTATCTTCATAACACCCTTGTAAAATGAGGTAATATCATCCTCATTTTGTACATGGGCAACTGAAGTGCAGCAAAATTAAATGAGGTGCCCCATGGTCAGAGAGAGAATTTGTGACAGAACAGGGGTGCTTGTACTGCAGCTGCAGCTCAGGCAGGCAAGCAGGCTGTGGGAGGGGAAAAAAAAAGATCAGGCTCCTTGCCGCTTTTTTTCTTCTTTAGCTGAACCTGCCTGCATGAGCTGCCTCCAGGTCGCACAGTCCTTGAGCTGCACAGGGCCCAGTGCTTCCCGCCGTGGCTGCAGTGCCCCCCCGGGACCACCTGGGCTGGGAGCCAGCAGGTGGGTGCCGCCTGGGGGGCACCACCATCACAGAGGAAAGCAACTGGGGTCCCCCACAGCTCAGAGGCTGTATGATCGATGGCAGCTAACCCCCCCGGGAGAGGCAGGTCAGCTCCAGCACCCCTGCACCCTCCCCGCTGCCTTCCTGCTGCCTGGGATCACACGGGAACAGCTTGCTTGCCCCTGGGGCAGAGCAGCAAGGTAGCAGGAGGGTGGTTGGGTGTGCTGGTGGCAGGGTTGGTGCACAGGGTGCTGGAAGCCTGCCAAGCCCGAGCTTCCTCGAGCATGTCAGCTTCCAGCGTCCTGTGTACTGCTGCACTTTGCTAGGTAGCAAACTAAAACACCTTGGACGTGTTTTCTTTTGCTACGTTACAAAGTCATTTAAAGCGGAATACACCGCCAAACGTGCAAACAGCAACGCCATTAAAGCAGAATACGCTGCTGAACGTGCAAACAGAAACACCATTAAAGTGGTGCAAAAGGGCATTTAAGCTGCTTTAAAGGCCAATTTTGTTGTGTGTACAAAGGCCCCAGGAATCTGAACTTGAATCTCCTAAGAATAGAGGAATGACCATATTGGATGATACCTGAGATCCAATGGCAGAGATTGTACAATTCTCTAGGCAGCTTGTTCCATTGTCCTACATTTCTTATAATTATGAAGTTGTTTTCTTTTATTTAATTTGAATCTGCTTTGATTCCGTTTAAATCTTTTTTTTGTATGCTGCCCTCTGTGGCAAGGGAGAACAGTTGTTCTTTCTCTTTACAGCAGGCTTTCATATATTTGAAAACTGCTACCATATCCCCCTTGATCTCTTTTTCTCTGCACTCAGAGTCTCACTCAGTCTTTCCCTGTAATCTTTGCTTTCCAGCCTTTTTGTCATCTTTGCCACATGCCTCTGGATCCTCTATAGTTTCTCTATATCCGTCTCAAAATGCATTGGCTGTAACTGTATATATATTACTCTAGTGGAGGTCTAACGTGCTGAGCAGTGTTACTGTCTCCGCCTGTATCTTGCATGCACTACTTCTTGTCAATGTAATCCCATGTTTTATTTGCTTTTTTGGTGACATTGGATTGCTGCCACATATTGAGTTTAGATCTTGTGACCACAGGCATAACAGCTGGGGTTTGTGCCCTTGCTGACATGGGCCAGGCTAGTTCCAGAAGCTGCTGGCTCATTACCCTAAGTGGGGCTATTTACACTATTGTTTGTGACCTACCATAATCCCCAGACTTGACTGGCAGTGCTGTCATCTATCCTTATGATATATATGCACACATGCCACCAGACTTTAAGAGCAAGCTCTCAATTATTGCATCCAAGTCACTAGAAGCAGGTTAACCAGCGTTGGAGCCTCCTTAACATCTGGCCTTTTATCACCGATCCATTTCTAATTATTCTTTGCTTGTTACTGTTCAATGACTTATGTGTCCACCTAACTGTAATTCTATCTAGCCCACAATTTTCCAGTTCACTTATGTGAATGTTATGTGGGACTGCATGCTTCAGAGGAAGACGTCAGAGCTACAGAGAAGACCGATGTGAGATTAAACTGTCCCCATACACTGGATCTCAACCCTCTCCTCAATAGTGAGAGATCAGTTTAAAGCTTGGAGTACTGTTTTAAGATCAATTCCAGAAATAATTTCCAGTAACCATTACAATACTAAATATTCTTGTTGGACTCTCACCTGTCCAGTTCTTTTATGGATCTTGGTAAATTCTTGTTTGCAAAGATTTCCTTTGTGGCAGTTAATTCTACAGTGCAACTATGTGTCATGAAAAAGTATTTCTATCAGTTTTTAATTTGCTATTTTAAAAATGTCCTTGCCTTTTCATTATAAGACAAGGAAAACAGCAGTTTTCAACTTTCAGGAAAGTGCTGGAACCCTTATTCCTTTCTGTCCACATCACAGCTGCACCTTAATTTGAACATGGATAACACTGGGAATCAGGAGTATTGAGTTCTAATTCTAGCTCTGACACAGGCCCCCTCTGTAGCCCAAGGCAACTCATATTACCTTTTTGCCTTGCTATATCCATTTGTGAAATGAAGATTATCATACTGAATTATCTGACAAGGATATAGAGAGGATTAATTAGTTAGTTAAAACAATTAGAAGATAAGTGTATATTGCAACTGCTACCTTGCATTTTCTTCATATCCTAAATACCTTTTTAGAACTTTTAATCTTGGTTTACCTTCTATTCTTTGTTCATGCACCAGATGGCGCTGCATTGCAGGTTTATTTATAACAGGGATTATAATTTGTTTAATACTTTATATAAATGAGCATGTGAAATTTATAATCATTCAGTTCTACTTCCAGAGGAATCTATGCAGAAAACAGATTTGGGAAAGCAAGTGAAATTATTTCATACAGTATTTTTCCTGCCTCTGATTTTCACATGGACTCTCATTCAGCAAATTTTCCTTCTTCCAAATGGAAGTTGATCCTCAGTGCAGAACAAGAGGCCCTAATCTATCTGGAAGCACTTTTCACAGAGGTCAGAACAAAAAGCATTGCTACATTATATTTCAATTGTGGAAACAGAAGAATAGGAAATATTAACTGATTTGTCTTTGTGTTTTGAGGTTAGGACAATAGGAGGAGTTGCAGGGGAGAGGAAAAACCAAAATAGTTTTTAGATTCACTCTCCTATCCTGGATGATGTTTTCTCCAGTCTAGGCAAATGCATTTACCATTCCCATGGGAAAAAAGAAGGAAGAAAGAGCTTTTAAACCCAGGATGTAATTGTTATATTGTTATATTCCTTACCTTGGGACCGTATTTTTTGTTGCAGATAATGCAGAATAATACATACTTTGAATACATGCTTTGAATTGTCAGACTGATTAAATTAAATCTTATCCCTGGCATTCTTATCCTATTTATATTTTGGAATATAAAATGATTCTCCCTACTCAACATTTAATTTGACGTTAGGTTCTATCCTTTTCATAGGATATTTTGGATGCTGCTGTTCTGAAATGGCTTGAGAGGCACCTGGCTTTAAGTATCACCCTTTCTACTGCTGAGCAGAGGAACAATAGAAAGAATGAAATGTATCTATTTGAAACTTCCAGAGCATGTGACACATTACTCAGGATATCACCAAGATTACACATAACTAAGTTTACACTGCAGCACCCCTCAGCTCAATCTGCATCCAGCATAGATATGACTTTAAGAATCTTGGTGTAAGGGATGGAGACTGAATTTGCCCATCTACATGATTCTTGGAGTTTTGGCAAGTTGCATGTTCATCCGTGAGCATTACAAAGTGGTTCTTTCCTGAGAATAGCACTCTACTAGGTCACGCCTCACACGCTTACATGATGGCACTGAAAAATGAATGATCATATTCTGCTAGAAATACAATGGCTAATGAGGCACTCCAGGTGGGATGGAAATCTGGACTCTGATTGCCTGCTGTAGCAACAGTTAAGAAATGTCCTCAGCCCAGGTTAGGATTCAAGATTTCAAAGCTGCCTGCATAGGACATTTCTGACTTTGGAGAAAGATTGCTATGCTTGAAGGTACTTAAGGACTTGCTCTACAAGGGTGTTGCTGAACTGCTGACACACAGTAGAACTTCTTGCTGGCTGGGTGCTTTCTGGAATTCAAGGTTCTCCACCTAATGTTGTCAACAAGTTGCCTGATGCTAACAGAACCTAAGGTCAACTCATTGCATCAATGAAATGTTGGTTTTGGATGAGAATTAGGGATGCACTTTATTCTGAGCAGATTTCAGGCATGACTATGTGATGGAACATCTTCAGCTCTGTGTGGGACAAACTCTGCTCCATACGTGCAAAGAATGGAACTTATGTAGGGGTGTTGATTGGTTTTTGCAGAGGTGAAGCAAAATCTTAGCCGGATACATGGGCGACTGGTGCCACCTTAGTTAGGGGTCATATGCCCCCCCCTCCCAGCAACCAGTCAGCAACTGGGGGGGGGGCGGGGAATTTCCCCCCCCGTGGCCAAATTCTCTGACTGGGGGGAGGGGTCCCCCATGGCCTATCACCCCGGCTGGCACTCGCAGGGAGGGCACCGGTGCTTCCGCTTGCCCCCTCTTCCCGTTGCCTAGTGCGGCCTGTCAGGGGGTGCACCAGCACTCTCAGGGGGTGCATTTGCACCCCTTACGCATCACCACTGCATAGCCCAGACCTGCTGCTCTCTGTGGGAAACACTCTGCCTTATGCAGGTTCAATGCACTCTGAACCTTGGAAAATTACCTCACTTCCCCACTTAGATTTCATGGACATTATGGCTGGAAGGGACCTCGGAAGATCATCGAGTCCAGCCGCCTGCCTGAAGGGCAGGAAGTCAGCTGGGGTCATAGGATCCCAGCAAGATAAGCATCCAATTTTCTCTTGAAGGTGTTCAATGTAGGTGCTTGAACCACCTCCAATGGCAGCCTATTCCAGATCTTGGGGGCTCAGACAGTAAAGAAATTCTTTCTTACGTCCAGCCTGAAATGGTCTTGCAGTAGTTTATAACCATTCAACCTCATCATCTCTTGAGGCGCTCTGGTGAACAATCGTTCCCCCAGACACTGATGGTCACCCCTGATAAAACTTATAGGTGGCCATCAGATGACCCCTGAGCCTGCGCTTTTCCAGGCTAAAGAGCCCCTTAGCTCTCAGCCTGTTGTTGTAAGGTCTGTTTTCCTGACCTCTGATCATGTGTGTGGGTCTTCTCTGGATTCTTTCAAGCTTCTCCACATCCTTTTTGAATTGTGGGGCCCAAAACTGGACGCAGTATTCCAGCTGCAGCCTCACCAAGGCTGAGTACAAGGGGAGAATAACGTCCTGGGATTTGCTTGAGAAGCATCTATGGATGCAAGCCAGCGTTTTGGTTGCTTTACTAGCTGCAGCATCACATTGAAGGCTCATGTTCATCTTGTGGTCAATGATGACCCCCAAGTCTCTTTCTTCCATAGTGCTAACCAACATAGCACTGCCGAGCCTATAAGGATGCTGCGGGTTTTTCTTCCCAAGGTGGAGAACTTTGCATTTTTCAGTGTTAAACACCATCAGGTTCTCATCTGCCCATTTGCTGAGCCTGTCCAGGTCAGCCTGGATGGCCTGCCTGTCTTCATGTGTGGATGTTTTGCCCCAAAGTTTGGTGTCATTGGCAAACTTGACTGGTCCGCTTCTGACTTCAATGTCCACATCATTAATTAAGATGTTGAACAATATGGGTGCAGGGATAGAGCCTTGGGGGACCCCACTGGTCACAGGGCACCATGATGATTGACTTCCATCAATTACCACCCTCTGGGTCTGACCACGGAGCCAATTTCCCAGCCAGTGGATTGTGGTGGACCCAAGGCCACAACTGGCCAGTTTCATCAAAAGGTGATCGTGGGATACCAGATCGAAGGCTTTTTTGAAGTCAAGATATATGACATCAATCTCTTCTCCCTTGTCCAGGTGATAAGTCAACTGGTCGTAAAAGGAAATGAGATTGGTGAAACAAGACCTACTTGCAACAAACCTGTGCTGGCTATCCCTCAGGATGTTGGCGTTGGCCAGTCCATTAAGGATGGCCTCTTTAATAAACTTTTCTAAGACCTTCTCTGGGATAGAGGTCAGGCTGATGGGCCTATAATTTGCTGGATCCACTTTCCTCCCTTTCTTGAAGATAGGTACCACACTGGCCTTCTTCCAGTCTTCGGGCACTACATCAGAGTGCCAGGAGTTCTCAAAGATCCATGCCAGGGGCTGAGCTATGATGCTCGCCAGCTCCTTGAGTACCCTGGGGTGTAGATTGTCAGGGTCAGCTGACTTGAAAGTATCCAGCCTCTCAAGGTGTTCCTTCATGAGGTCAGCTTTGATGGAGGGCAGGGGATCTCCCTCACCTGGACCTCCCTGTCCTGTAATGGGCATGGGTGTCCCATGGGACTGATGAAAAACTGACACAAGGTACCCATTTAATAGGTTGGCTTTTTCCTGGGTGTCCGTTGTCCCATCTGGTTTAGCAGGGGTCCAATGTTGTCCTTGCTTTTCTTCCGGCTCCCCACATATCTGAAAAAGGACTTTTTATTGTCCTTGATACTCGAAGCTGGTTGGAGTTCAGTTTCAGCCTTGGCTTCCCTGGTTTGCTCCCTGCAGGGCTGGACCAGTGCAGAATATTCCTCCTTGGAGGTGAATCCCATCCTCCATCCTTTGTAGGCCTTTGTTTTTAGCCTCAGGAGGTCTGCTAGATCCCTGGAGAGCCAGGGGGGCTGCTGTGCCCTCTTGCTGCCTTTCCTCCGAGATGGAATAGAATTAGCTTGTGCATTGAGGATCGCTCCCTTGAGGAGCAACCACTCTTCCTGAGCTCCCCTCCTCTTGGGGTCGTGGTCCCTTAGGGCCTCACTGACAAGCCTCCTGAGCTTGTCAAAGTTGGCTTTCCTGAAGTCAAGGACTTCAGTATTGCTGACTGACTTGCCAGCTTTACAGTGGATGGTGAAGGTGATCAGCTCGTGGTCGCTGTCACCCAGCTTCCCATCTATCACTAGGTCGCCGATTAGGTCATTCCCAGTAGCCAGTACCAGATCAAGCAGTGCTTTACCTCTCGTTGGCCCATAGACTTCTTTTATATCAATGTCCCTGATCTTAAGCAGATTTGTAATTCTTGAGATCTAAATAGCTGCCCTTTGGGACATTCCCCAAGCCTCATGTCCTTATACACTATGAAAACCAGTACAAACAGTATTAGAGGAGGAGGCCTAGTATGAGCACAGTCCAATGAGGCTGGAACTCACAAACACAGACATTTTGTGTGGCTCTGAGCAGTCTCTTGGGACTGGACCATGATATGCAGCTACACGCCATGAGCTAGAACACATTGCTGGCTAGTCAGACATTGGGTCCCAAAGTCCCACTCATCAGTATCTGTCTCCAGTCTCTGGAGATGCCTTTGGGCTGTCAAGAAGGGTGGTGTAATTTGCGAACTGCACATTACTCTGTTCCTGGAACAGCAAGGAAATTAGGAGAGGAATCGTGATTAAAAGAGCTGTGTGACTGCTAAGCCACCATGCAGGACTACTCCTGAGGTATACATCACCTTTGCTCAGGGTTGTGCCTAAAGGAGCAAGCTAGGTCTTCAGTTCTGGACATCAGTTCTCTTATTTTCAAAGTTGGATATACTATTTACTGTGTAGGAGTGTCCTTAAGATTAAAAATGTAATCGTGCTCACAGTGAAGCTAATGGGGAAACTCCCTTTTATTAAATGGAAACAGAATTGGTCAATAATAATTGAGTTGAAGAATGTGATGTACTTGGAAGAAACAAAGCATTGCATGAAAGCTCTGTTTACAAGAGCAGTGGTGTTGATAGCAGAAAAAGAAGAATTGGTTGAAAAAGAAGAAAAAAAATCCCAGGGAGAAAGCATTTTGTCCTTTTAAAATAATGCATTTCTTCTTAAAGAAATAGAAAAGCATCATAAGCTTTACTGTGTTTTCAAATATGTGGACACACACTGCCGCCCATCATAAAATACATTACTTGAGCATGGAAACTCAAACACTGATTTCCCTAAGTTTATTTAAGAAGCCCCTAAATAAACTTGGAGTCAATCACATTTATACCAGAAAGATAGTTGAAAACACACAGCAACAGTACTTACAATCTAAAAATGACTGGGGGCCAATGAAGTATAGTCACAACTAAATTATGTCTTGGACTCAAGAAGATCCATACCATTAATTGGATGTAGGCCCTTTGACCTTTTTGCAGGAAGCAAACTCAAAGTATAATAATTTTTGTGAAAATGAGCTCTCTCTACTTCCAGTAATATTTCTGGTCTTTGAAAGAGCCCTGACTTTTCATTCAAATGGCTTTGATGATCTTTGCCCTAATTTTTCAGTGCTGGTAATACACAGGTATAAGAAGAATAGAAGAAAGTGGTAATGTGACTGCTGCATTCAAAGAATTAAATTCCACTCTCATCATATCAATGACTTAAAATACCTAGATATCAGACATTACTCATACATTGTAACAGAAGTAAAATTTTGTTGCACAAACGATTGACAGCTGGAGATCCACACGTTTACATTTAAAATATTTGTAGATGTGCATTAGGAGGTGGGAGTGAACTGAAGTCTGTATTATATAAAATCAACTGTTATAGAAGACAAAGAAATATTATTTTAAATGATGCTTACAGTTTTCAGGATTTTCATTCTTCAGGGACATGTCAAAGGGCTCTGGGAGAAGCCCAATGTGTTTGAGAAATAATTTAAGGATTAATCCTATATAGGTTTTTTAGATGTTTTCTTACTTCTTTTGGGACAAACGCACACAAATCAATAAGGACCTCACTAATGTTGTATGGGTAGAACAGAAAGCTCAGTTTAGTTTTTATAAGTGTAGGCCTTCATTTTGAAAGGTGACTACTGATTTTGTGTGCCTGGGTTTTGTGCCCTAAACCCAAGATACCTTTGGTAAGCCTGATTTTCAGAAAGTAAGGTGTACCCACTGGCAGAAAATCAAAAGGCTTATCAAACCAGACACCCAAAACTACTGGTCACTGAACATCTAGATTCCAGTGATTAGATTGTATATGTGATGACTGCTCTCTTGACTGAAACAGGAGGGATCAGACATGCGGAAAATGTTTATGTAATTCCAGAACTAAACACACAAACTGCTACAGTGCATGCAAAGGTTCAGGGTCCCATAGCTGTGGATTGTAATTACTGCTGCCTTTGTGACCCAGGTACAGGGTATGCTTAATGGTTGAATGTCATAAACTTTTGGCCCTATTGTAGTTTATCTAGACTTACTGATTGTAAGCCATATATGAAATAATGGTGGTTTTCACAAGTTCATCAGAGGAAATGCAATTGTTTTTAAAAAGAACCAATTTAACATTTAGGCATCTGTGGAATACAACTAAATAGACAGGTAGTAGGCAATCACTCAAGCTTCAACTAGCTGTCAATGGTTGTTTGTAAGTGAGGTCAACAAGATGTTGACTGTATGGTTGAATGCTTTATTTGAAGTAAAGATGTGTGATCTTTGAATGAAAATATTAATGATGTGACAAAAATCTTGAAAAACTCTCATTTCAATAGTAGCTATGGTTAAAGTCAAGTACTAACAAGCTAGATGCCCAACAGAGCTTCAAGGAACGTAATATTATGGATATTTGTTGCAAAAATAGAAAACAGGAAAAGCAGCAAATCTGTTAATCCACTCACCTTTTCTTTTAACCCAGATTTGCATGGTGATGATGTATTCTCTATAATTATGATAGCTAGTGATTTTCTTAATCAAATTAAAACTTTCTTTTTGTAGTTTTATACATTCTTTGTAAGTACAGATGATGTTAAGTTATAATCAAAAGACAATTTCCTTTTAACCTAAATCCCATTTCAAAAGTATCATACATAGGCTAACCAAACTCTACTATTAGGTAGAATAAGTAAAGGAAAAGTTTTAACTATAATTGCTAGTTGAATGCTGAATTCAAAGAACATCCATTTTTTGTAGTGTTAACTCATGCAGCTCATTCTAATGACACATTCCAGTGACTTCTGAATGCTACATGCCTTAAATAATATTTATATATAGCACATTCCCCCTAAAAAGCATATATCAAAAGAATGTTAATGAGGTTAGAAAGTCAAACATTTCAAGTTAGGAAATGCCAGAGTCAGTAGCATAACTAAAGGCAGGCAACCAGGGTACCAGCCCTGGGCACCGTTTTTGTGGGAGCACAGGGATGGTGACTGTCATGGCTGCCACCACTAGCCTGGCCACTGTTCCTGGCTTGAAGCTCTGGTGTACTGCTAGTCAGAATTATGGTCATGTCTGCAACCTCAATTTGGTGCTCTTGGGTATGTAATGTGATGCAAACTTTAATGATGTGATCCCATGCTATATTTTTTTTTCTAAAGATCATCTACCTCATTCAGTGCACAGACTGGACAGTCCACCCTTAATGAACTGCTTTCCAATGGCGTGTGTCTCCTCATTCTTTAATGTGTGGCCTCAGGCCTTATTTTATACCTCTACTTAGTTTACCTTGCTTTGAATGTAGAATTATTAATTTCCTCATGGCACTTGGCACTTATTTCTATGTGATGCAGAATAGTATGATCCCCATTTAACAGACTGGGAGCTGGGACACAAATGCCATGCCCACATGAGTGTGGGCATTTGTTTCCCCAGGGACAAGAAGCAATGCCTGTACCACACATCCCCTGGCATGTGGCAGGTTAACGCGGGTGGGGTAAGGGAAGCTGGGGCCAGCAACTATGCTGGCCCCAGCAGCATTATCTGATGTCCTGGCAACCTCAAGGAGCTGTAGCTGTGGCAATCCTGCTGCTTGGCGTCTGGCTGATAGCTGGAGCATGGCTCCAGCTGGCCAGGCTCCCGTTTTAGGTGATGTGTACTGGCCCTGTGTGCACCACCCCACTTCTTTTTTGTGTGGGATTTTTGACCCTGGAGGGTTTTTTTTGATCTCCTGAGGTCAACCTCCCTCCTCCCCCTCCTCTGCACCCCTGCCCCCTGCTACCTTGCAGTGCAGGGAACACCTGAATGTGTGGTGTGGTGTATGGCACTCTAGAATGTGGTCCCTATTTTCAAGAGGAGGAGGAAGGAGGATCCAAGCAACTACAGGCCAGTCAGTCTCACCTCCATCCTTGGTAAAGTCTTTGAAAAGATTATTAAGGCTCATATATATGAGAGCCCAGCAGGAAAAATTATGCTGAGGGGAAACCAGCATGGGTTTGTAGCAGGTAGATCATGCCTGACTAATCTAGTCTCTTTTTATGACCAGGGTATAAAACACCTGGACGCAGGACTAGGGGTAGATATCGTTTACTTAGACTTCAGGAAGGCCTTCGATATGGTACGCCACCCCATACTGGTGAACAAATTAAGAGGCTGTGACTTGGATGACTACACAGTCCGATGGGTGGCAAATTGGCTAGAGGGTCATAGAGAGTGGTAGTGGACGGGTTGGTATCAACCTGGAAGGATGTGGACAGTGGGGTCCCGCAGGGCTCGGTCCTTGGACCAATACTCTTCAATGTCTTCATCAGTGACTTGGACGAGGGTGTGAAGTGTACTCTGTCCAAGTTTGCGGATGATACAAAACTGTGGGGAGAAGTGGACACACTGGAGGGCAGGGAACAACTACAGGCAGACCTGGACAGGTTGGACAAATGGGCAGAAAACAATAGAATGTGATTTAACAAGGAGAAATGCAAAGTGCTGCACCTAGGGAGGAAAACTGTCCAGCACACCTACTGCCTAGGAAATGACCTGCTCAGCAGCACAGAAGCGGAAAGGGATCTTGGAGTCCTAGTGGACTCCAAGATGAACATGAGCTGTCAGTGTGATGAAGTCATCAGCAAAGCTAACTGTACTTTATCGTGCATCAGCAGATGCATGACAAACAGAACCAAAGAGGTGATACTTCCCCTCTATTGGCACTGGTCAGACCACAGTTGGAGTACTGTGTCCAGTTTTGGGCACCATACTTTAAGAGGGATGTGGATAACCTGGAGAGGGTCCAGAGAAGGGCCACTCATATGGTTAAGGGCTTGCAGGCCAAGCTCTACGAGGAGAGGCTAGGGCACCTGGACCCCTTCAGCCTCTGCAAGAGAAGGTTGAGCGGTGACCTTGTGGCTGCCTATAAATTCATCATGGGGGCACAGAAGGGAATTGGTGAGGCTCTACTCACCAAGGCACCCCTGGGGGTCACAAGAAATAATGGCCATAAGCTAGCAGAGAACAGATTTAGACTGGACATTAGGCGGAACTTCTTCAGAGTTAGAGTGGCCAAAATCTGGAACGGGCTCCCAAGGGAGGTGGTACTCTCCCCTACCCTGGGGGTCTTCAAGAGGAGGTTAACTAGGCATCTGGCTGGGGTCATCTGAACCCAGCACACTTTTCTGCCTATGCAGGTGGTTGGACTCGATGATCTGTTGAGGTTCCTTCCGACCCTAACATCTATGAATCTATGCACTTTGGTATGGGGCAAGTAGTACCACTGCAAAATAACCCTGCCCAGCTCCTCCTGGATCTACAGCCAGGGGGAGCTACAGCCTGGGGTCAGCTACAACCTGGGGCCTTGCACCACTTATTGGGACTGCATGTTGCACCGGGCCATGCATGGAACCAGCTTGGCCCAATGGTGCAGGCAGGACCTGGCCCGGTGCAACACACAATCCCTACAAATGGTGCGGGGTGCCGGGTGACAACCCAAGTGGCCTGGAGCTGCCCAAAGGTGCACAGCACCGTCCTGTGCCAGGCCAGGCCCGCATGATGGGCCACAGGCAGCAGTGGGTGCCCGGTGACCGGGGCTGAGCCGTGCGGCCCCATACTGTGCAGGTGGGGCTGTGCCAGGAGGGCCTCAAGCCCCAATAGCCCCTGCTACTGTGGGGGGAGGTGGGGACTAGGGGGCATGTGGGGGACCCACCCTCCTGAGCAGCCCCCCCCCACAGTCCTGCTGTCCTCCAGTCCCCCAAACCCACACGGCCCCAGCTCCAGTCCTCCCCACCCCAGTCTCTACCTACCTGGGGATGGAGCCCAGGTCCAGGTCCCTGTAGCCTGCACTGTTGCTTGTCCAACACATGTTGCAGCATGCTGCAGCACCAGGGCAAGGAGCAGCCACAGAGACACTCTGGCTGGTTACCAGAGCATCTCTTTGGAGGACCCAAGCCTCTGGTTGCCTCAGGGCACAGTCTTAGATCATGCCCTGGCCCGCTTTTTTTCTGTGGGGTTTTTTTGATACCTGGATATCCAGGGATCAAATTTTAGCCCACACTGCAAATATGCAGTGCAGGGAACGTTTTTTTTGTTCAGAGTGTGCCACTTGCCACACCTCAAATGGCTTTGAGAGGCACATATGAGCTCATTTGGACGCACCTAACCATGGTAAAAAAAAAGTTTGGTTGCCAGGAAAAAGTTTGCAGTAAAAGTACATTTCTTGGGTTGGCAACCCTGCTTGACTGCTTTTGGAGGTCAGTGGGGTCAGGGCCAAGTTTTATACTGTGCTGTCCTCAGTGCTAGCCCCCCCCCCACTCCCAAATGCACCCTGTACCATTCTGTTCCCCACCCCCCAGCCCACCTTGCAGTCTTAACCCAACCTGCTCTGCTTTCCCTGTCCTGGCACGAACCCCCAGTGAAGCCTACCCGTGACCCAGTGGCTTCATAGGCAGACTGAGACACAGCATAAGCAGCACACGGCTGAGAGAAAAATCTTAGTAGGGTGCTGTGCTACCTCTCCTATACCAGGTGGCATTTCTGTGCCCTGTCTGTCAGAGCTTCAGTCAGGCTGTGGTTACTATTTTTATTGACAGCTAGCGTCTTTTTTTTACAGGGTTTACAGACAGCTATGTTTAGGCTTTTTTTTTTTTTTTTTTTTTTTTTTTTTTTTTACTAACAGGCATTACATTTACTGACAGTTGATAACCCTGAGGTGGATGCTGAGATTCAGGCATTGCTATTTCCATTTCAGGTCCTGGGGAGGGAGGGCAAGGGAAGGTGTACTCTAGCACACGCAGGCTCTGGCCCTTTCCCCCTCCCTTTTTCCCTGATCCCTCCAAGGAGTCTCTGTCCAAGTTCTGTCGCTTCTTAACCCCAGGCTGCTTGCCCACTTTCATTTTCCTCACCTAACCACCTCATTACCACTCTTCCATTTTCTCATATAAATCTGTCACTCTTCCCACCAAATCCTAGTTGCATTGGCCACCCCAGGTCCTTGCCAAGCTCATCCAATCTGTCTCTTTGCCCCCAGAGAGATGAGGCCTCCTTTTGCCTCATCCCATATTTCCCATTCTCCCCTAGCTCTTATACCTGGTCTCCTTTCATGGAGGTTCTCATCCTGCCTCAGGCTTCCTCCTGCTTATCATATTGTCCTCCAGTCCCCAACTCCATCCAATTTCCCTCCTTGTCTCCCAGTCTCCCACTACAACTTTGAGACTCAATTTCCTTATCATCCAGCAGGGGTCATCGAGAACACAGGCTAAACAATCTGCAGGTGGGAAGTCTGGAATCAGGCAGGGTCTCTAGCAGCCTAAAGCTACAGTTACAGGGAATATCCTGTTCAACCCTGGGCTGGAACATGTTTGATGTGGATGGGCTCCTAAAATTTAAGATCTCGGTACCTAGCAAAGTGTTAAGCAATTGAAATCTGTGTCTTATGAAAGGAAGTCTGAAGTAACCTTAAGAAAAGATGGTGTTATCAGCACGGCCTGTAATGCATGCACAGTGTGCTCAGTTCACCACAGTATTACCCAGTTTTATTCCTTGAGTATTGCCATGGTGAATCAAACCTAGTGTTAACATTCCTCTAGATATTTGCAGAATGGTAACACGTTCTAAAATATGCTGAAACAATTGAAGAGTTAGAATCATTTGCCATGCTTAAACAGTTAACATTATAAAAACAGTACTTCGGTTGAAGGGAACTAATCTGAGCTCATTCCAATTAAAAGGAAAGCAAAGCATTTTAAGTGGAGAGAGGGTGATGGGAACACTGGGACACCCATGACATCTGATAGGTAGGGATATTGGGGAGCGTTGACAGGTGAGATTTAAGTGAAAATGTTATGGAGTAAAGAATGTTTAAGCTAAAAAAAATCCAGTTGTTTGCTTCAATGTCATAAGCATTTGCAAGAGGATTTTTAAACCTATGCAGCTCTTTAAATATGGAGCCCCAACGATAAGCCCACCATCTAAAGCCAAGAAACCCTATTGTGGTAATAAGCTATTTATTTACTAAGTAATGTGAAAGGAAAGGTAGATTGGAACGCTAGGTATGGATTTTTCTCAATTTTGACCACAACCATCAGAAGCTAAAGTTAACATCATTTGGTTGAGATATTTTTTAGGCAGTTCAAGAATTCAAATTCCACATAAAAATGTGAACTGAAAAGCTTTAAAAACAGCTTAAAGTTATTTAGCATATAAAGAGAACATATAAACAAGCCTCATCTTCACTTCCTATTTCCAATGTCAGTCCCTCTGAAGACATCTGTGGAAACTCACGTTACACTGTCTTTATATGGGCCTGAACTTTTCCGGGTCTCCAATAGAAATGAAACTTCTTGGGTCAGAAACCATGATTCACTTCTTCTTTATGGCCATGGGTGACTGGTGCCTCTCGAGTCTGGGTGGGGGGGGAGCACTAGTGGGCGGGGCCCTCCAGTGGACAGCCGGCGACCAGGGGGAGTCCCCCAGTGGCCAGCCAGCAACCAGGAGTGGCCATCCATTTGCATTAGATGGCTAGTCCACTCAAGGGGTGGAATTTTCAGAAGCACTAATTGAACGAGAGCTGAGAATCCCACTTTAAATACCTACTTTGAAATGAGTAACAGCAGTCATCTTAAGTCTGTCTCTCTGTGGCCACGTCTACACATGCATTTAGATCCAGGATCAGTTTACTCACAAGTAAACTACTCTTGAGTAAAAGCTCCCGGGTCAGCATATACACGTGCAGGGAAGACAAAGCAGATTTGCTGCTAATGGCAGCAAACTCCTCCTGCTTCCAGGGGCCCTGCAATGGGCCCCTGCCGCCATGAGGGGGAGCTCTAGGCTTCTCCTGGGTGCCTGCCCAGGAGCGAGCACTACGCCAAGAGATAGCTGTCTATTGGCCTGGGGCTGGGACATTACACTCTGCCCCCGGGGGCTGCATGCTGCCAGGGTGGGGACAATGTCCCCTTGCCCTGGCAGCAGGAAGCTCCTGGCCCTGGTTCCCTGATCAGGGTTTTGGAAAGAGTTGCAGTGGAGGGGAAGGGCCCAGCTTCCTGCCCTGATCTGCTGGTAAGGCAGCTAGCAGCTAGCTCACTGCTGGCTGCCCCACCAGCAGATTGAGGCAGGGGACTGGGACATACCCCACCATCTCTTTCCAAGCCCTGTGCCTCGATCACCTGATTGGGGCACAGGGCTGGGACCTGCCCCTGACCAGAACAGTTCCCAGTCCCCACTTCACATGTGGGACAGAGGCTGGGGAGCCTGTTCCCCACTCAGCTCTGTGAGCATGGAGCTGGGTGGGGAACAAGCTGGGGAGCCTGTTCCCTAGCTTGTTCCCCACCCAGCTGCATGCTCACAGAGCTGAGTGGGGAACAAGCTCCCCAGCAGTTGCATGGCTTGGGATGGAAGACCCCTATCTCCCATCACCAGATCCGTAGTCACAGAGCATCGCTGGCAAATCCTTATCTCTCAGTGCCAGCTCCATGACCATGGGGCTGGTGCTGGGAAACCCTTATTTCCCAGCCCAAGCTCTGCAGTAGCAGGTCTTGGGCTGGGAGACTCTTATCTGCCAGCACCAGCTCCATGGTCGTGGGGTGGTGCTGGGAGACCCTTATCTCTCAACGCCAGCTCTGTGATTACAGGGCCGGAGCTGGGAGAGCCTTACGGTCCCATGGTTGCAGAGCTGTGCTAGGAGATAAGGATTTCCCAGCCCCACCTCCTTGATCATGATGGCGGAGTGGGGGCTAGGAGATAAGGATCTCCCAACCCCTACTCCCAAATTGCGACCTCGGATTGTAGGGCTTAGAGCTCCCTGCTGCTGGGGTAGGGGGACATAATCCCCACCCAGGCTTCAGTGGTAGAGCCTTTCCTGGCAGCAGGCACCTCCTGGGGACAGGAAGCAATCTCCCACCCCGGTGGATTGCATACCAGGAGTAGGTTTGCTCATGGTCAGGCAGCAGGGGATGGCTTACCAGAAGCAGGTTTGCTCCCGGTTAGGCATCTACACAAGTGCTACTTCGCCGTTACTAATCAAAAGTAAATTTGCCACTTGCATTTGCAGGTAGCAAATTTACTCACGATTAGCAAGGTTTATAGTGTTGTAAGCATGTGTACATGTAGACGCACATGCTAACTGCTCAGTAAACTAAGCTACTGCATAGTTAAGCGTATTGTGTAGATGTGCCCAGAAAGAACATTAACTCAGTTTAGAATTACTTTGTGTTGGGCTCCAGCTGGTGAATTCTTTTACCTTTTTAAGTGTTGTGGGACCTGCTCCTTAATTAAAGCTGTAATGAATTCCCATTAAAACCAGTTCTGTACCATATCTCCCAATCACCTCCCCCCTCCCATCTAACTGGACTTAAAATGAGTAAATTAGCTGTGCATCTGAGGTACAATCTTCCTACAAAATTTGGGCAACAGGACCAAAATTTAGTGGAATAAACTGCAAGTTTAAAAGTCAGTATTTTCTTCATACACCTCACCCAGGAAAACATTGTTTCATTATCTATGTTGTGTGTTGAACATCAGATATTGACTGGTTATATAAGATTTACTTTCAGTTAAAGACCAAACTCATGTTGGCATGGGACTTCCTCCTCCTGAAGGTTTAAGGAGATGCATAAGAAGGTAGTCAGGCAAAAACCATGAATTTTCCCCAATTCTCACCCAGCACCTTTTATCTGCAGATCTTTCAAGGTTCTTTGCTGTTAATTATTGATTTGTAGCAATAAGATTTCTTCTTGGTAAACCACAAGCCCTTTATTGCATGGATGAGGCAGGGAAGTGCCTTGTTTGAAATGTGAAGTCTTAATTCCTTATATCCTGAGATTCTAAGGGCTTTGTTACATGGTAGTTTTAGGCAGCTTCTGGAGCTCTTAACCACTGGACTGGCTGCATGTTGACACCTCTTAAGTGTCCTAAAGTGCTCATTAGTCATTTTAAAATTATGCCACCCCTGGGCAGGATTAACTCTAGTCCACCTAATTTTGCTCCTGTTCCATGAAAGCAGGGGTAGGAAAAATACAATCTCCAGGTCAGATCTGGCCTGCCAACTGCTTGTATCCAGCCTGTGGCTGCAAAATCATGGGATCTGGCCCATGGGAAGCTGGCGGCTTCAGCTGCTGTGTCATCTTTGGTGGTTAGGCATGTCCCAGCCCCATTCATAGCCTACAACAGCTTCTGCTCCACTCATCAGAAGCAGTGCTGTGTATGCAGCCAGAAGATTCCCACTGGGGGATCAGGGTGTCTGCCCAAGCCCTGCTTCAGGGTAGAAAGATGGCCTGAAGGCAGCCCTGGTGGCAGCTGGGGACCCCAGTAGAATTGCCCTTGCTGAAGCTGCCATCTGCTCCCATGCTAGCTCCCTGCCTGCCCATGGCCCTATCCCACACAGGGAGGTTTGGTGAGCTGTTGCACAAGGGGTGGAGGGGGTGCTCACCCAGCCTGTGACAGCTCCCCAAAACTTCCCATATGGCCCATGGGCCCAAATAATTGCCCACCCCTGCATTAAGGTGTGGTCACTCTCCACAGCTATTCTGCCCAATTTGAAGTCCTCCAGCATCCTAGGATGCAATGGTCCCTCCTGAGTCAGGGTGGAGATGCCATGGCACAGCAAGGCCAGGCATGATGCCTCTGCTCTGCTGCTCCTGCTGGGCAGAGCCAGCACCACAGCCCTGGAGTTCACTTGCTCTGTTTGGGTCTAGCAGTCTGGGAACATGCCTAGGGGTGTGTATGGGGATGGGATTTCCTGTCCCCACTGGGCTTGGCAGGCAGCTGTGAGTGGCATGGCCTCCCTGCCTGCTCTGTCCAGTCCCAGGACAGATGGGTAGCATTGGGCTCTGCACTCTGTACCCAGATCTGCCTAGGTGCTGTGGGGGTTTCAGGTGCCTGCCAGCCATGGCCACTGCTGGGCAAGCCAGGTGGGTGGAGCCAGCACTTGGACCCTGCACTGCCCTGTTCCAGCTACCTGACCCCACTGGAGTGTGTCTCCGTGTCTTGGGGGCCTGATCCTTTTTTTCTCCAGAGCTTCCCCCCTGTGCCACCGCTGGCTGGGCAGCCAGCTGGCTGGGCAGTGCCTGAGCTCTGAGGGGCCAGATCCTTTTCCGAGCTCAGGCGGTGCCCAGCTGGCCAGCAGCCTAGGCAGGGGAAGTGCAGGGGGCAGACTCTGGAGAAAAAAAAGGACTGCATCCCTCAGAGCTCAAGCAGCAAGCCAGTCCTGCCCCTAGCTTCTAGTCCTGCCCCTGCTCACCAGTCCTCTGCCAGCAAGTCACAGCTGTGCAGGCGAAGGACAGTCAGAGATCATTTTTCACCTTAAGGTGCAACTGCTCTACTAAGCCAAACAACACTAGGCTGATTAACATTTGTTCAGCTTATAGTGTAAGGTGTAAAAGGCCCTAATTTTCTAAACTATAATGTTTCTGACAGTTAGCTTACTTTCAGTCCATCAGTGTGTGCCTGCAATAATAACTTCATCTTAATGACAATTTTAGTTTTTGTGCAGAAGAATCTATTTAAATTCCAAATTTAGTGCAGTAAATATAGTAAGACTCCCTGCTCCAAGGACTGTCATTTCTTGAGAAACTGCCCTTAACACAGGGTTATTATTTAAGACTGCATACAGACATTCAGGGACGTTAGGGGGTGGTTAGATCACATTAAAAAATAGCCACCCAATCTAAGGTAAATCAGGATGGGGGGTAGTGGGGGAGGGTTGTGGGGATTGGGGTGGCAAGCAGGCTCTTGGGGAAAATAAGGGGGTCCTTGGGGGAAATCAGGGGGCAGGCGGAGTCTGTGGGAGGGATCAGGGAGGCAGTGTCTGCAGGGGAGATTTGAGGGATTTGGGGGTCAGATGGTATCCACAGTGGGGTTGGGAGGGCTTGGTGTGATCAGGGGTCTCAAGGTTGGTAGGGAGGCTTGTGGGGATGGGGGAGGGCTATCTCCCCCACCCCCCAGGACTAACGGTTATTTTTAGGCCCCTAACTACTCCATCCCCAGACAAACAACCCCCTCCTCTCAGTGAACCTATACCCTAATCCCTCCCACTCCTTCCCCCACCAGGATTTATTTCCTGAGCTCCTGGCATTGTCAAATGTTGATAAAACTTTGCACAGAGAATAGCTTGCAGGGAGTGGGGTTTAGTGGGAGGGGGGTGTTGACCGGTGCATGTGAAGGGTGTCTGTTTAGGGGTGGGTGGAGGTGCTGTGGTCTAAAAGTAGCTTGGTCCTGGGGTGTGGGGGGTGGGGGTGGGGATGGGTAGGAAAAGTGCAGCCCTGGGGCTGGGGCCAATTGCTGGGCTTTCCCAGCCCTGGGGCTATGCTGGGAACTGTACAGAAGTTCACTTAGGACCTTGTTACACCTTACAGTGTGAACTACACAAAGTTGGAGTTTGGAGGAGCCAGAACCTTAGTCTAGAAACCTTCTCTGACTGTCCTCCACCTGCACAACTGTGAATTGTCACTAGAGGCCTGGTGAGCAGGGGTAGGACTAGGACCTGTAGCTGTGAGTTGTCACTAGGGCTGGTGAGCCAAGACAGGCTTCTATCCTTGCTCTGTGGCAGGGACAGGCAATTATTACAGGCAGAGGGCCACTTACCCATTTTTGGCAGGCTGTCGATGGCCGCGTGAGTAGTCCTGCCCCTTGAGAGGTGCCCCACCCCCTGGTCACCATCTTGGGATCAATGTCCCAATATCTTGGGACCAATGTCTCAGGGCCAGCACCAATGGAGCCCAAAGTGGGGCACAGGCTGGCAGAGGTCTGTGGAGCCGGGCTGGACTGCATCAGCAGGGAGAGGGGGGAGCTGGCCCGACTCCACAGAGCCCCTGCTGCATGGGACCCTGCACCCCTGCCACCTTGCTCTGGGCCCCACCAACACTGGCCCCGGGACACCGATGTGGGCCCTGTGCTTCTGCTGGCTCCCAAACCGGCTTACTCCCAGTGCCCCCCAGCCCCGTGGTACAGGTGGGGGGCAACACAACCCCAACCTCCGCTTGCCGGCAGGGAAGAAGCTGGTGCTGAGCACAGGGAAAAGTGGCCCCTCGCCTGCCCCATGACTTGCACTCCCTGCTGCAGGCTCACGCACCCCACACAGGGCTGTCTGAAGCAGGCGCAGGCAGCCACACGTGGGCTGCAAGTGGCTACAGCATGGGGCACCGGCCACAGGGTGAACGAGAGGCCGCTTTTCCCTGCGATCAGCATCAGTGTGTAACCTGTCCCTGCTGCCAGCCTGGGCCCCACATGGCTCTAGGCTCACCCATCAGTGGCAGCAGCTGCAGCCCCCACACTTGCCACATCAGGCAGTGTTGGCCACTGCTGCCTGCCTGGAGCTTGCGTGATGGGCAGCCCACAGGCGGCAGTGGCAAACACTGCCTGGTACAGCAAGCAGAGGGGCCACAGCTGGGGATGCCACATGCAACCCTGATGGGTGAGGCCGGAGCCGGCCTGGGGCCCAGGCTGGTAGTGGGGCTGGGTTACAAGGTGGTGCTGAGCACGGGGGGGAAAAATATCCCCTCGCCCACCCTGTGGCCGGCAGCCCACATGGGGCTGCCTGTGCCTGCTCCAGACAGCCCCACATGGGCTGCAAGCAACTGCAGTAGGGAGCACTGGCCATGGGCAGGGGAGGGGTCATTTTCCTCCATGCCAGGAAGGAGCCCAGGGAAAAGCTGAGCACGGTGAGGGGAAAGCGGCCCCTCCCTGCCCTGTGGCCGGCACTCCCTGCTGCAGCCTCTTGCAGCCTGCGCAAGGTTGTCTGGAGCAGGCATAGGCAGCCCCAGGCAAGCTGCAAGCAGCTGCAGTGCAGGGCACAGACCATGGGGCAGGGGAGGGGCCGCTTCCCTACCCCACACTCAGCTTTTCCCCAGGCTCCTTCCCTGCCTGGGATCCTCTCCTGCTTTTCCCCCCACTTCCCACTTACCTGAGGTTCCAGCGTGGGGTAGCCACGTGGTACCAGGCCAGAAGCCTCTGCTAGGGCTTCCGGCTAGGGGGGCAGAGCTGGGTGGGCCCTGCTGTTGTGGGAGCCTGCCGGGCTTCCCCTGGGTCCTACCGCCCTTGGTTCTCATATTTTTGACAGGAACCAAGGGCAGATTAATATTAATTTTCTAAATTTTTTAGGGGCTCTGCAGGCCAGATAGAATGGCCTTACAGGCCACATCCAGCCCACAGGCTGTATTTTGCCCACTCCTGCTCTATGGGCAGGGATGTGAGAGATCCTGGGATACTGGAGAACTTCAACATAGGCAGCACATCCGTGAGGAGTGGCTGTACCATAATAGAATAGGAGCTGGGTGGTGTGGATCAGAGATAATCATGCTGTGGAGTGGTGTAACTTTGAGCCGCATAATGAGTGCTTAAAACCAGTTTAAGGTGTTAATGTGTGGACAGTTCAGGGATTAAGAGCTCCAGGAGCTGCCCCAAATTGCCATGTAACAAGGTCCTTATATCAGCCTCACCACATCTAAGCTTAATTAGACTGCCTCGGAGGTACACCGAACTTGAATCAGGTCAGCCATTTTTAGACCAATCTAACAGCCCTGAACTTTTGTACAGTTTGCATGTAGATCCAGCTAAATAGTGTAAGATCTGCATCTGGGTGATCTAAGTTAGATTGGGTGGCCCTTTTTAATGCCACCTAACCTCACCGTAACTAACTTGAATGTCTGTACACAGCCTAAAAGATACCACCTCTACCACCATCATCATCATTGTAAAAAAGGACCACAACTACATTTTGAAATGACCTGACCTAGTCAGCCTGTGTTCTTGACCTAGTTAGCTGCTTGCAGCCTGCCTGCCACCAAAAGCTCCTCAGGGGACTTAGGTTATCTTCTGCCTAGTTCCTGGATCCCAGTTGGACTTAGGTGAGAGCATGACACAAAGCAGCTCAGATGGGGCAGTTCTGACCATGCACAGGAACAGAACTATAGCTGCTAAGGAACTTTATAGTCTAATATAGAGTACCTAGTGAGCTTAGGCATCTTCAGGACTAGGCAACAGGTGAATGGATGTTTACAGATTCCAATGCTGGATTTAGGCACCTCAGACCCACCTAAATCCTGTTTTAAGAGCTTAACTTCTTTACTGGATCTAGCCATAAGATTCTCAAAGCTAATTAGAGATCCAACTTCTGCTAAAATTAAATGAGAATTAGGTGCCTAAATATCTTTGAGGATCTAAGCCTACTTCCTCCTGTACCTTAGTTACTCTCTGTAAAATAGGGTCTCCATTTCTCCCAATCTCGTCTGTTTAGATTGTAAACTCTTCATGACATGGGCTGGTTCATAATCTCTAGATGTATGAAGGTTCTGATCTCATTGGGGCTTTTCTATATTATAACAATATAAATATTAATAATGATGATAATGTTTCCTTTAATTACCTGCCAGGATCTATACGTACTGGTGACACCTAAAGCAGCGAAAGGGTATTCAGCAACAACCACAGACATGTCACCAGCTCTTGGCAGTTTAAATTCATTCATACAACTGTAAGTTCAGAACAAGCCAAGCAAAATCAGTAAGATTGTTCTAGACCTGCAGAACATAACTTGGGACAGAATCCCTCCTCTTCAACTCTGTCGCCCTTGCTGGTTTAGCTTCTTCTGACTAAATTAACTCCAAACTCCTAAAAAAAAGAGGGCAGAGGGAAGGGAAGAAAAGAAAAATATAGGTACTGAAATAACACTTATGTACCAGAACTTTCCCTCCTCTGGCATGTCAGACCTCTGCTCCCACCCTTGTCTGCTTTGTCCATTTATAGTGCAGTGCTCTTCAGGTAAGGACTGTCTTCTATATGATTGTACAGGGCCTAGCACAATGGAACACTGTATTACCAAGACACAAGTACAATCAACAGGATAAAGAATCATGAGTCTGTAGTTAATAGGCCCAGTTGTACTCTTGGAGGTTAGTGGGGGCAGGGTCAAGCCCAAAGGTGATGGAATAATCTATATAGTCTAAGTCTATTAAGAGCTTTATCAAGCATCCCATAAATAAGCAAACGATTTTCCACAGATTCATAGTTGCACGATAGCTTCTTATCTTCTGAAACCTGTAAGAAAGCAATTTGCTGAAATACAAGTGTCTTAGGAGATGTGGGGTTATTTAACACTGGTTAACACCTCGGGCATTCTGGAAAGGCTCTGTTACATTAGATGTATTTCAGAGATTTGTATATACGTGAAATGAGTCCTGCATCTTTGCCTTATAGCTCTGGGAATGCAAGGCAGGTAATTAAGAAATCATCAGGCACAGGTGTGCCAGGTGAAGTTTGGTAGCTCCCTTTTGATCTAAATTAAGATGCTTTGGGGATTTAACTTCTTAAATGAAAAGGGCATAAATAAATAATCAGGTTTTTTTTAAAGGTTGGAACATGCAAGCTATAAAACTTTGTCTTGGATGTACTCGAGTAGGCAATGTTAGGAGATTGTCTAAGGGCAGGATTTTGTTTTAAAACGTGCCGCTGTTTTTGTTAACTTGGGGCTGACCCTTTTCTTATTGGGTCTTCTGGCACAGACGGTACTTGGAACAGGATTAAGTCTCTTACTATTACCTCAGAAATGAGTCCTGTAACATGCCCTTTTTTGTTTGTTTACTGAATGCTATTTAAAGAATAAAAGTGACTTGCAGTTTCTCCTGCTAATATTCATAATATTATTTCAGTATACAGATTATTATATAAGAAGTACTTTAATATGCTTTACTTTAGCGAGGGCATGTCATTGTCATAGGGAGCCAAGAAATGATCTTATTATCAAAAGGTAGATGTTGTTATAGCGTAACCTTTTCTGAGAAGACCCTACACCGACCGGGGTAGGCAATGTTTTTTGGCCAGAGTGCCGAAAAAACCACAATGTCTACCCTGGAAGGTGCCAGAGTGCCAACATGCTGGAGCCCGGAGCAGCTGTTTGCAGCCTCCCGGCTGCAGCTGGCCCACGGAGCCTGGTCTGCTTGCAGCAGGGCTTGCAGCCTCCCAGCCGCCTGCTGGGAGCAGCCTGGGCTCCGTCACTGGCAGTGCTGTGCTGAGCAAAATGGCCTTGCATGCCATGCTCAGCATGCGTGCTGGGGATTGCTGACCCCTGCCCTACACAATAGCCTCATGCCCCATAATTACAGCATGGCACCTGACTTATTACAGCACGGTGCTTGGAGTGACAGTTGAGAAGTGTAGGAACATGACTCTCAACTTTTTGAATCTTCCTTCTTAATCAGATGCAGGACTGACCTCTTTTAAGGTTTTGAAATGTTTTGGATGCCAGTTTCCTGCTGGACCTGGGATCCGACCTATCAAAATACTGTGCCAGAAGCTGACACTGACTCTAAAAAGAATGGGGGAGGAAGTCTTGGTCAAAGCAAGTTAACTGGTCACTTCTCAGCCTTTTGGCTCAGATCAAGTGCAAGTTCTAGAGAAGTCACCCTCTGCTTTCTGCTTGACTGTATTGAAAAAAATGATGGAAAAAGGAGATGCTATGGAGTTGTAATGTACACAGCTGGGTGTTGATTTAACTTTTATGAATTTTGGGAATGAGCTACTTCAGGTTTCTGGTGTAGTCCAGGCACAGGGTGATGCTGGCACTGGAAAGTGCTGCTCCAAATCCATAGCTAATATTTTCTGATGTTGGCTGATTTGATCTCAGCTTCTGGTTTAGAACTATCTACAGGAAGAAACAAGACCTCGGTGGAAGTACAAGACATTTCCTTTTAGCTCAGCTTGTCTGGATAAAGAATTGACTGGTCGCCATTCCTACATACCAGTTAACATTACAGCTGGATGAATTGTTTTCAGCACAAATGTTGTTTTCCCCCTCCCCTTTTTCACTAAAAATTGTAAACTAAAACCTGAATGCCTGAAAAACATGGCCCCCTTCACCCCACCCTGAAACCAAATAAACTGGAAAGCCTTTGATACTAACAATAACTTTTTAACAGTCCCTTGAAATTTTTTTTCAATCAACTGTAGTTTATATACAACTTACAAATCTCTTTCCTTAGTATCATCCTGCACAAGCTGCTTGAAGTTAACGGGGTTATACAGTAGCTACTTCTGAAAATGTTGACCCTAATTATGTTGCTAGAGGTTGTATTAGGAATAAAACTCAGCTGGGAAGGCAGACCAGGATCATTTTTTACTCCAGCTGCAACTGATCACTTATGAAGGGGCTCCACATTTTCAGTGGCATGTGAACTTTAAGGGTTTGATCGATCCAAAGACAAAGGAAGTGACTGAGGGAGATTTTTCTTCAACTTAAATGGACTTTTGACCAGGCATAAAGTAATAAAACTCCCAACAGCCAAGAGGTAGGTAATTATTTTCCCATTTTATAGGTGGCAAACTGAAACTCAGAGAAGTTAAAGGACTTCATGGCTCACAGATCCATAATTAGTTTGCTGAATCACACTTGGTCAAGAAACAAATTAAAACAAACTTTGAGTATTGCCAGATTTGAGCTTGGAGCCTTTTTACATGTCCAAGTTATAAATAAGGAAGTTAGCACTGGAAACAATGAGAGTTAACTTCTATATAGCGGTGTGCATGCTACGAGCTTTACAAGCATAATTATAAAGATATTTATGCCCCTAAATAATGCTAAAGAAAATTGTGGTTGATAAAAATTCAAACAATTGGTCTTCTGATGTCTCAATATACAGTTATTTTTTTGTCTTGTATTGTTTTGTATTTTAAGGTAGGCACTATCAAGAGAGTCCTTTTGTTTGATTTTACCTGGGCAAATTTGCTATTTAATAAAATTGTGTGTGTGCATGTATGCATGTGCGTCTATAAAATATGCATGTATGCATGTATTTATGTTGTTGACTTACAGCCAGATCTCCCTAAGGTAAGAGGTTCATTTTCATTTTCTGTGTTCAAAATGAAGGCTTAAACCTAATTAGATCTTGAAGGAAAATAGTTATGATATGTTTTCAGTAAGTAAAAGCCCTCATATACTGTTTTTCTTTGTTTATATTATTAATTTTATGATAAGCAATGAACTTTATTGCGGGTATTAACTATTTATAGAAACTGCGTGACAAAGCATTTTTTAAGAAGGTAACTTAAGTAGCTACCTGTTTTTAAGCAGCTTTTGGACATGTGTCCAGAAATACTTACAGATGCCCTGAACTGTTGTCAACAGAATTCTGACATTTAGGAGCATTCATTGGCCTTAGTATGGCTACACAGCATTGTGGATTTCAGTTGCAGATCAAGGAAGGAATGTGTCTATTTCTGCATTGCATCTGAAAAGGCATTGCTGCTGCTTTGCCAAAGTCAGCCCAAATCCACTACTCCTTTAAGGCACACTTGACTAAATGAATGGGTATTGTACTGTGCCCAGAAGAGCAAGGCTTCCTTGGACCAAAAAGGCAAAGGTTCTCTTTGCCAAGAACCTACTTCCATATGACTTTAGAGCAGTGGTTCTCAACCTTTTTCGTATCAGGAGCCATTTGCCAAGATTGGATTGTCCTGAACCACACACCCCTAGCCCTGCTGGTGCCTGACTCATACTGCCCCATCCCCCTGCCCAGCCTCAGCCTGGGTGCCTGGCCACCTTCCCCCAGTGCCAGTGGGCACCTGCCCCCCCCCCCCTTCCACATGCATGCACGCACACACGGCCCTCTATCCCAACAGTCCCCAAGCCTTGGCCCTCAGCCTGCTCCTCCCACACTTACCTTCATCCAGCTGCAGGGGCTGCTCCCACAACCCTGTGTGCTGGCCGCGCCCCAAGCAGCTGCTTGCAGGCTGGAACTCTGCCAGCCTGCAAGGGGAAACCCGCACTTTCCTGTGTTTTTTTTTCTGGCACTTGCTCATGACCCTTTGAAACATTCTTGTGACCCACTTTTGGGTTGTGACCCATGGGTTGAGAAATGCTGCTTTAGAGACAGGTCCACTGCCTTCATTGCCCTGCTGATCCCTGAAGCAAGGCAGATCAGTATTCAAAGATCAAAAACATCCAGGATCCAAGGATTTAGAGATAAAAGCTACCACTTGCTTACTGAAAGTAAGTGCAGGCTCTTCCAGGCCAAGGAGACTAGGTGATAGTAATGTAACAAAAGGGAATCAAAGACATATATGACAGTGGTGAGGTCCATGTTTCATATGGAAAGTCCATGCAACACATGTATCCCACAGTATCCGTGCAATACATGTATTTAAAAAAAAAAGAAAGAAAGAAAGAAAAAAAGGAAAGAATTTATTTTCCTGGACATCCAGAAGTAGCTGAAAGTCTTGTGGGATTCTTGTATTGCAAGTCTTATTAACATGAGAGTGGTAAAGGATGGCCATTGCTCCACATCTCTTACTTATTACTCCACTACTAACCGTTACTTTATTGAGATTGCAAAGAGAGGACTATTCCTGATAAACAGCAGTATAGTCTCTTATGACTATGCATATCAATGACCCTTATTTAGAGATAAAGATAACTTCACTAGTCCTGTTGTTGTGGGAGTTGTAGGGTCATCTTTTGTCTCATCATAGGATACAGCAAAATAGCATATGAGCAGATACCAATGTTTTAGCAGATATCTGGAGAAGTTCACAGGAAGCCTGATAGCTCATGTTAAGCACATGTTAACATCAGTCAAAATAAATTTCAGAATATAAATCATACTATAAGGTATAGACAGACCTAACAATGTTATCAATATCATTATACAGAGAAGCTGTTATGATGAGCAGCAATGTGCAGATGTATAGTAAAACCATAGCAACTTTAAGCCTGTTTAATTCAGGGTTAAAGTTATGGCAGTTAGCTCATTTGTATCTCTACAGGATCATGGAGATGCAATAGTTGTAGCAGTTAATGTATGCTCTTGAACAGCAGCTTCTCCTCCCCTTTTAAGTGGTTAAAAGATACTTGTCCGTAGCTATAGTAGCAACGCTTACCAAGTGCCTTTTGTAATCCTGGTACAGTCTAGAATGCTGCACTGGGCTGTTATCCTCTGTAAAAATTCTCATTATAACTGACTATATTTTCTAATATGACAGGTCACTTGGTAGTATGTAGCCCTTTCAAAGAGCTATCGGATGGTGACAAGCCTCCTACAGCGGTACCGAGAGAGGTGGTGGAATCTCCACCTTTGGAGGTTTTTAAGACCCAGCTAGACAGCATTGCCTGGGATGATCTAGTTGGAGATGGTCCTTCTTTGAGCAGGAGGTTGGTCTAGATGACCTCTTGAGGTCTCTTCCAGCCCAAATTTTCTAAGATTCTATGATCTTATTAAGCATGTCAGCTGCCAGGGGTTCGTCATGTTAATAACCTCTCCTTATATAAATGTATGGAAAGAGGTTATGTTATTCTGCAGGTAAGGTAATTATAATTCAAAGAGTTGGATGTACAGGATTACCTAGGTAGTATATCTCAAATTTGCTGGTTCCAGCATTCCCTAGAGAGAAGAGTATGGGCTTGATTCTGCAGGCTTTTCCCATGTGACACTCAGGTATAGTGCCTCACAAAATCTGGCAAAATTTAAAATTAAGGTAACCTTTATAGGCAACTACATGACTACAGTAATCTTTCTAATAAATTATTCTATGATGTGGCATTCTAACATGCAGAGACATGTATAAACTATTGTAGGTACTCCAATTTATAATTGCTTTGTAACGGGCCACAACAGGCTGACATTATCTTTTAAGTATTTTTAAATTATTTTTTACATGTCTTTACAACATGTTATATTGCATCTTATAATAAAGCAATTTCTCTGCAGCATAGTAATTATTATTCTCCTTTGAGAGCTTGTTCATATGCACATTCCTGTGTGGGTGCACAGGCACCACAAGCTCAGAAATATTTCTTGCCTTATTGGAGTCACACAGAGCACATGTGCCCTGTCTCTTCAAGCGTGATGTGCGGTGCACTTCCTGCTTCTCAACTCTTCTCAACCACCTTGGCTTAAGACAGAGCTTCTGCTCTCTGACCCAGAACATATTTAGCCTACAGCCACTTTCAGAACATGACTTCCTGACTTCTCTCTTTTCTTCATTTTCCTTTCCATTTTGGATTACCTTTCATAGAACCATAGACAATTAAGGTTGGAAGGGACCTTAGGAGACCATCTAGTGCAACCTCCTGCTCAAAGCAGGACTATCCCCAACTATATCATCCTAGCCTACGTCATGTGCCCCAGCCTCCTAACCATTTTTGTTGTCCTCTGCTGAACTCTCTTCAATTTGTCTACATATTTTCTGTAGAGGGGGGCCCAAAACTGGAAACAGTACTCCAGAAATGACCTCACCAGTGCCAAATAGAGGGAAAGAATCACTTACCTTGAACTGCAGGCAACACACATACAGATACAGCCCAGTATGCCATTAGCTTTCTTTGCAACAAGGGCACACTGTTGGCTCATATTCAGCTTATTGCCCAAGTAAACCCCCATGTCCTTTTCTGCAGAGCTGCTGCTTAGCCAGCTGGTCCCCAGCCTGTACTGGTGCATGGATTGTTCTGTCCCAACTGCAGGACTTTGCACTTGTCCTTTTGAACCTCATGAGATTTCTTTATGTCCAGTCCTTCAATTTGTCTAGGTCTCTCTGAATCCTAGCTCTACCCTCTATTGTATCTACTACTCCCCCCCCCCCCCCAGTTTGGTGTCATTGCAAACTTCCTGAGGGGGCACTCCACTCCCATAAAGTTACTGAACAAAACTGGCCCCAGGACCCCCAGGGCACTCCACTTGCTGCTGGCTGCTAACTAGACATTGAGCCATTGATATCTACCCTCTAAGCCGAATGATCCAGCCAGTTTTCTATCCACTTTATACTCCATTCTTCCAACCAATATTTCCTTATCTTGCTTGTGAGAATGTTGTGGTAGACCATATCAAAAGCCTTGCTAGAGTCAAGGTATATTACATTCACTGCTCTTTCCACATCCACAGAGCCAGTCATCTCATCATACAAGGCAATCAGATTGGTCAGGCATGACTTGCCCTTGGTGAATCCCTGCTGAATGTTCCTAATCACCTTCTCCAGGTGCTTAGAAATTGATTCTTTGGGGCCCTGCTCCATGGTTTTTCCAGGGACTGTGGTGAGACTGACTGGTCTCTCATTCTCCAGATCCTCCTTCTTCCCTTTTTCAAAGGTGGGCATTATATTTGCCCTTTTCCAATCATCTGCAACCTCTCCTGATCACCATGAGTTTGCAAAGATAATAACCAGTGGCTCTGCAACTACATTAACTGACTGCGTCAACCATTAGCCATCTGCCAACACTCAGGTGCATCATGTCCAGCCCCATGGACTTGTACAGGTCCAGCTTTTCTAAATAGTCCTTAACCTGTTATTCCACCACTGAGGGCTACTCACCTCCTCCCTAAACTGTGCTGCCTGGTGCAGTAGTCTGGGAGTTGACCTTGCCTGTGAAGACTGAGGTGAAAGAGGCACTGAGCACTTCAGCCTTTTTTGCATCCTCTGTCACAGGGTTGCCTCCCCCGTTCAGTAAGCAACCCACACTTCCCCTGATTTTCCTCTTGTTACTGACATACTTGTAGAAACCCTTATTCTTACCCATCACATCCCTTCCTAGCTGAAACTCCAATTGCTCTTTGGTCTTCCTGATTTCATCCCTGCGTGCCCGAGCAGTACTCTTATACGCCTCGCTAGTTGTTTGTCCAAGTTTCCACTTGCAAGCTTCCCTTTTTTTTTTTTTTTTTTTTCCTAGCTCGATGAATAGTTTCCTGCTAAGCCAAGCTGGTCTTCTGCCATACTTGCTAGTCTTCCTATGCATTGGAATGGTTAATTTTTGTGCCCTAGGTAAGGTTTCTCTAAAGTACAGCCAGCTTTCCTGGACCCCTTTTCCCCTCAGCCTGGCCTCCCAGGAGATCCTGTCCATTAGTCCTCTGTATGAATTGAAGTCTGCTTTTCCAAAGTCCAGGGTCCTTACTCTGCTGCTCTCCTTCCTTCCTTTCCTCAGGATCCTGGACTCGATCATTTTGTGGTTACTGCTGCCCAAGTTGCCATACAGTACTACATTCCCTACCAATTCTCCCATGTTTGTGAACAGCAGGTCAGAAAGAACACAGGCCCCTAGTTGGCCTCTCCAACACTTGCACCAGGAAGTTCATTGAATCATATAAAATTAGGCTTGGAAGGGACCTCAGGAGGTCATCTAGTCCAACCCCCTGCTCAAAGCAAGATCATCATCAACTAAATCATTCCAGTCAGGGCTTTGTCAAGCTGGGTCTTAAAAAACCTCCAAGGATGGAGATTCCACCACCTCTCCAAAATGCTTACTGCTCTCCACAAACTTCTTCGATTGCCTGTACACTGCTTGTATTGCCCTCCCAGCAGAGGTCAGGGTGATTGTAGTCTCCCATGGGAAGCTTCCACTAGCTGCTTGAAGAAAGCCTCATCCACCTCATTCTCCTGGTCTGGTGGTCTATAGCAGACACCGACCATGCCATCACCCTTGTTGCTCTCTGCTCTGACCCTAACCCAGACACTTCTAACAGCACTAACTCCAGTTTCATACTGGAGCTCTGAACAATCATACAGCTCTTTTACATGAACCACAATTCCCCCTCTTCTTCTCCCCTGCCTATCCTTTCATAACAGTTTGTACCCATCCATGATGGTACTCCAATCATGCAAGCTATCCCACCAAGTCTCTGTTATTCCAGTCACATCAGAGTTTCATGATTTTGTGAGGACTTCCAATTCTTCCTGCTTGTTTCCCAATGGCGACAAGGGCACATTGCTGGCTTATATTCAACTTATTGTCCACTGTAACCTCTGTGTCCTTTTCTGCAGAGCTGCTGCTTAACCAGTTGGTCCTCAGCCTGTCCTGATGCATGGCATTGTTCCATCCTAAGTGCAAGACTTTGCACTTCTCCTTGTTGAACCTCACGATATTCCTTTTGCCCCAGTCCTCCAATTTGTCTAGGTCACTTTGAATTTCAGCCCTAACCTCCAACATATCTAGTACTCCCCCCAGCTGGGTGTCATCTAAAAACTTGCTGAGGAGGCACTCTATGCCATATTCCAGGTCATTGATTAAGATATTGAACAAAACCTGCCCCAGGACTGACCCTGGGGCACTCCACTTGATACCAGCTGCCAACTAGACATCGAGCCATCGATTACTACTCTCTAAGCCTGATGCTCAAGCCAGTTTTCTATCCTCCCTACAGTCCATTCATCCAGGCCATACGTCCTTAGCTTGCCTGGGAGAATGTTGCGGGGAACTGTATCAAAAGCTTTGCTAAAATCAAGGTACACCACATCCACCGTTCTCCCCATATCCGCAGAGCCAGTCATCTCATCAGAGAAAGCAGTCGGGTCAGGCATGTCTTGCCCTGGTGAATCCATGCTGAGTGCTCCTAATCACCTTTTTCTCCTCCAAGTGTTTCGAAATGAATCTACTCCATGATTTTTCCTTGACAGGAAGGATCTAGGAGAATGCCACCTGAGACCCTGTCCCCTTCAGTCTTACACCCAGAACCCTGTAGTCACTTTGGATCTTCTCAGAGTCACCCCTGGCAGTATCATTGGTGCTCACATGGATGAACAGCATGGGATAGTAGTCAGAGGGCTAGATGATTTTCAGTACATCTCATATCTGGGCTCTGGGTAAGCAGCAGACCTCCTAAGACAACAGGTCAGGCCTGTAGATGAATTCCTTTGTCTCCCTCAGAAGGGAGTCTCTAATAACCACCATCCATCACTTCCTCTTGATGGCAGTGGTCTCAATCCTCCCAACTTTGGGAAGGCCTGGCCTCACCTCTCTCACCTTTGGAATGTTCTCCTCTTCCTCTGTTGCTAGGGCTCCATATCTATTCTTCAGGCAGGCTTCCAGCTTCCACCTTGGTGAGAGTTTATGTCCTCTTTCTTCTCTAGCACTGCCTCTGGCAGTCCTATCTCTGTAGTCTTGGAGGTCTCCTCCAGCATTGAATAGATGAAGTCCTCATGGTTGAGGATACTTCAGAGCCTTGCCACCTTCTTCTATAATTCTCTTGCCTGCTTTTTGAGGGACATTAACAGGAGACATCACTCGCAATGCAAGCAATACCCCACCGGGCTGTCAATAGAAGGAACCTGCAAGCATCAGTCGTCACAGTGCCAAACCAGGACCTGGGTGGAAGCCTCAATGCTGTATGGTCCTGAACGACCTGGGAGTGGAAATGGCTTTGTCATTGCAACATCTTGCAGCCATTTCTCTGTGTCTCTTAATCCACCACCTCTCTCTTCCTGCCCCTCTTTGCAAGCCGACCTTCCCTAGGAAATGCCCCTGTAATCTGGCCTGTTTGCTGCTCTTTGGTTCTAAATATGGCAGGACAGTAGGGGACACTCCTGCGCTGAGCCGCCCACCTCACTGCGCCTGGCCACCTACCAAGCTCCAAGTGCCTCCCAAGGGGGGCCTCACATCCGGCTGACCTCCTTCCTGGAGCACACCTGCAAGCCTGGGGTACTGCTGCTGCCACCCAGGGGTGATGGTCTGTATTCAGGCCCTGTGCCCCCTGGGGTACACAGGCCTTGTAGACCTTGTACCAAGCACCTTGTAGGGTGCTTGACCCCCTGCAAGAACCTGGACTGCTTCATAGATTCATAGATGTTAGGGTCGGAAGGGACCTCAATAGATCATCGAGTCCAACCCCCTGCATAGGCAGGAAAGAGTGCTGGGTTTAGATGACCCCAGCTAGATGCATATCTAACCTCTTCTTGAAGACCCCCAGAGTAGGGGAGAGCACCACCTCCCTTGGGAGCCCATTCCAGACCTTGGCTACTCTAACTGTGAAGAAGTTCTTCCTAATGTCCAGTCTAAATCTGCTCTCTGCTAGCTTGTGGCCATTATTTCTTGTAACCCCCAGGGGCGCCTTGGTGAGTAAAGCCTCACCAATTCCCTTCTGTGCCCCCATGATGAACTTCCTTTAGCCTCAAGCACAGAAAGTAGCCTCCCTTAGTCATCTGAGCCTAGGGAATTCACAGGCATGTCCCAATCCCTCTCCCCAGAAGTTCACTATGCTTGTAATAGTGGAGAGCTTTATTGGTTGAAGAGGGTAGGCTTGCGGAAGGGTACAGGATAGGGAAGTATCACAGAATAACCTTAGAGCAAACAGTGTCAGTTTAATAGCTGGCTGATATGCTTCTATATTATAGTAAGCTATATATTTAGATAGATTTCAAGTAGTTTACTCACTTCAGCATCCTGAAACAGAGTTACAGATGTTCCAGTTGCTGTATGTGACTTAATATGGCTGAAGCCCCGCTCCTTCTGGGGAGTATTAGCTTATATAGCCATTTTGACATCATCTTTGAGAGATAATAGAGGCTAGGTGTTGTTGGATGTGGACCAATCAATTTAAAGAGCATCACTGGTCACCTAAGAGAGTGGCAAGGGCTTGAGCTCCTGCCCCCATGCCATGAGGTCAGTGCTACCACAATAGAGAGGTTAAGTTCACACCCTCCTACCTGCAGTTCTTCACATCCTCTGTAACCATGGCAACCAAATTGACAGACGGGTGAAAAAACAATGGCAAGGAAAAACCTAATAGAAGAGTCTAGGAAGATACTGGGATGACATTCTTCCACACTAAAAGGTTCCCTTTTCCCTGCTTCCATTCACCAATCTTACAGTGAAGGAAAGTGAGAGAGAGTTTTCAGTTAAACTCCCTAATGTACTCCCCCTTGTTCGGGGCTTTAGTTAAACAAGGGGCTTAAGTACTGGTCTAACTGCTGGGTTTTAGCTACTTACGCTACATACATGTAGGGTAGCTACTCTTAGGTAAAGAGCTTCTGTTAAAGGCTCTTCAAAGAGGGGGGCAGCAAACTGACTAGTGGACAGATTTGTGCACTGCTTGCCAACTGCTTTGTTTGCTGTCCCTGTTCACACGCTCCCTGGTCGCTTCCTGGTTGCTTGGGGAGTCTCCTTTTATACCCTGCTGGGCCTGGCTCTGCCCCCTTGTTAGGGCTTTTGTCAGACACCGGCAGCAATCTCTCCACTAGCAGAATTCCCAGATGCTCAGAGCACGCACACAAAACACGCAGCCCACCAAACAAACAGTCAGCAAGCCAAATACACATGCAGCCCTGGCTCACTTACCTTCCTGGAGCAGGGTCTGATGTCTAGCTCCTCTTCCTCTTCCCCTTCCTTCTCTTGTCCCAGGCAAACTGCTTGGAAACTACCCTATTTGCTGTACCTGTTTGTTTGCTCCTGTCCCTGTTTACGTGCTCCATAGCTTTTGATAGCTATTCCTTCTTTCAGTCTTCCTTTTCTAGTTTCCTGCACCTTTCCACTGAGACCTAAGGACTTTCTGTCCCGCACCCTGTGCCTTTTCTGGCCAAATGAGGCTCCATTTTTCTTCTCATTGGAACCAGGACACTTCCTTAACCATTGACTTACTTTCCCCCTGGTTTTTGTTTTAAAGTTGTGTCCCTCCTGAAACGAGGTGGTTCCTGAATGGAATTTGCCCATTATGTGCCTCGGTTCTTTGGGGGAGTTTCATATTCCCAAGAAATGCTCCATCTATAAGTCATTCACTTTCTGAGGTACAAAGAAAATCAGTGCCAGATTCTAGTTTTACCTCTTCAGTAAACTCTTGGGCTTAGTCTCTGATCCTGATGTACAGGACTTGGCAAGGAATGCAATCTTTGGATCCAGCTTCTAGGACTGTCTGACCCAAATCTTTCCTCCTCCACCCCTAATGAGGCATCTCTCTTCCAGTACATCAGTTGGCTGACCTGGGGCTTCATGAAGGGAGTTGCTCATTCTCTGTAAATTCATCTAGAGGAATCCAGCAAAAAATGATGGCTCTATTGCAGCAGTTGTACCCTGTAAAGTAGCCCAGTAAGTTTATAATGGACCCTTGAGCAGAGAAAGGTAGTTAACCTTTCTTCATAAAAAGTGAATTGAATTAAAAAAAAAACAAATTCCAACAGGCTCAGGGCAATAGTAGAAGTGCTGTGGGACCAGGGACCTAAGGTGAACGGAGTGGATGAAGAGCGGTCGTTCCTCAAGGACACAATCCTTGAAGCACAAAACAAGTCCATTCCCCTGCAGGGGAAAATAGTAGAAGGGCTTGTAAGCTCTCTTGGCTTAATAGGGATATCATGGTCCTCTTGAAAAAAGGAGGAGGAGGCATGCAAACAATAGAAGCTTGGGATAGTCCCCAAGGAGGACTATACAACAATGACCCACACTTGTAGGGAGCAGATTAGAAAGACTAAGGCGGCATCTGAATTTAAACTAGCAGCAGAAATCAAGGACAATAAGAAGTCCTTCTTTAGGTATGTAGGTAACAGGAGGAAAACAAATGAAAGTGTGGGGCCATTGCTTAACAACTCAGGGCAGCTGGTTACCAGCACTCAGGAGAAAACTGAACTCCTGAATGACTACTTTGCTTTGGTATTTCACCGGACTAAGGAGAAAATCATACTAGATAAGGTTCAGAATGGGCATGGTGGGAATGACCACCTTCCTACTGTTGATGTTGACTGGTGCATGATCAATTAGAATCAGGACCAGATGAACTTCATCTGAGAGTGCTGAAGGTGCTGGCTGAAATTATTGTGGGACCTCTGGTGAAACTCTTCCAAAACTCATGGTGCTTGGGGGAGGTCCTTGAAGACTGGAAGAGGGCCAATGTTGTGCCCATCTTCAAAAAGGGGAGCAGAGGGGACCGGGCATCTATAGGCCAATTAGCCTAAATTCTATCCCAGGGAAAATCCTGGAAAAATTCATCAAGGAGTCTATGTGCAATACACTTGCAGAAGGTAGGATTCTTAATGACAGCCAACCTGGCTTTGTTACAGGCAATTCTTGTTTTACCAATCTCATCTCCTTCTGTGACCAGGTAACTCGCCACCTGGATGATAGAGGAGGTCGACATTGTATACGTAGAGTTCCAAAAGGACTTTGATCTGCTATCCCATGATGTTCTCATGAGAAAATTGGAGGATTGCAGGCTTCTTACTTGCTGTTCTCAAGCTTAATGGGGTCTCAGTCAGTGATCCAGCCAGCCCTCTCACAGCAGAGCTCCTTCTCCTTCAGCTGCTAGGAACAGACTGATGGCACTGGCTCTGGTCCTGGCTTATATCTCTCCCAGACTCTGCCCCTTTCCTCAGCATTGCCTGTAAGTGCCCTCTAATTAGGCTCATTACTGGGTTGCATAGCAACCCAGCTGCAGCTGTGCCCTGCCTCCCCAGCAGGGTTCTTCATGGGCTCTTTTTTCCTTAGAATGATAGAGGCACGTCTACATGAGACACTAACTGCTCAATAGCCTAATAATATTGTGCAGTAGTGCGTCACAGCACAGACAGTGCTAATATGCTGCTGTGCAGTAGCATCACTAAAAAGGCATTTGCCAGCATTACTGTGTAGTAATTCCGGTTACTATGTATTTATTTAGTACTTGATTATACATGTATTAAATTAAACATGCAGTAAGTACTGCACATTAATAAACATGTAGACATGCCTAGAGAGTCCCAAACTCTCTATTACAATTACCTGAAGAGGAATCTCCATTAGGGGAAGTTTTTAAGTGCAGGCTGAACAGACTTTTTGCTGGGATGGTTTAGATAGAGAAGATTATGTACTGAACAGCATATTGGACTAGATGAAGTCCTGAAGTCCTTTGTAGTCTATATTTCTATTGATATACAAGATGCCTAAAAGGGTGGACTTGTTAGGAAGAAAGTCCTAGTCCATTGTCACCTTGCAGTTGTATTGAACCAACAAAGTATCATAGAACTTGAGAGTTTGAGTACCTGTAATCCATTAATGATAAACTGTCATGAGAAACATTCTCTGTCTTGCTTGGGAAGAAATAGTTGATAAATGACACCTTACTTCAAGCCACACATCATGGCCACATCACTGAGATACTTGCCTCAGTATCTCAAGTATCCAAGCTGTGCCTGGATACTTAAGGAGGTACAGAACACTGTAGAAGACCTTTCCTTTGAAGAGCTAAGGCTGTTCATTTCTGCACAATTCAGGAAGTTCAGGAACATTTTCTTCTTTCTATCGGTCTATATATCTGCCCTAAAGAAGCATGGTTGAGAGATGCATTGGACTCCTACAGATACCATATTCCCCATCCATAACCTTTGCTGACTGCTCTCCACATATCGGGCAGGCATAGGCCCCAGTTACATTTGAACAGTGAGTCTCAAGACCCCATCATAGCTGGCTATATTTAAAACTAACAAACTAGCAAAAGGGAGTTCTTTTTCACACAGCATGTAATTAAAGTGTGGGACTCATTGCTACAAGCTGTTGTGGAAGCTGACAGATTTTGAAAAAGAATTGGACACATTCTGGGAGGTAAGGGGCATCAGTAGCTATCAAGCATGGGAGCTAGGGATGCAGCCTCTGAATTAGCACTTCTTATACCTTAAATGTTGGAAGCAGCAAGTGAGAGAGGAACAGTGGGGAAAAAAACCCTGGTGAGACCCTTTCAGCATCCAATTTCTGTCACTGTGACACACAGAATATTGGGCAAGATGGACCTATGGTCTGATCCAGTAAATGGCAGTTGTTATGTCTTTATACTATACCATTCTATTCCATATGGTGCCCATGTAGGAAATATCCACTCATGGCAGTCTTTTCTAGGTCTGAACCTTGTCAAAGGAAGAATTCTCATATACATCGAGAAAAAGGTTTTAAGGAGATTTTTTATGAAAGCCCACCTGGATCTTTTAAGGTCTTGGGGCAGTGAACACTTTATTCTAGAAAGAAAGGGAAGCATTGAAGTGAAGAGGTAGGCAGTGACACACATTTTTTCTGACTGAATCCAGTCAAAGATTGCCTCCAATACATCTGTATACCCATTATATCATAGCTCTTTAATCAGTCTGAGGAAATAATTCAGAAGTTCAGAGATGTAGATTGTCCTATTTATCCATCTTCAGCACATCATATTTTTCTGCTGGTTCTAATAGAGTTTGTCCAAGAACTTAGAAACTATTTTAATTGTAATCTCTGTGTGGCAGGCCCATGCCTCCACTCACCACACTGCCAGCGCCCAGGTGGCTGGTCTGCAAGCAGCTGGGCTGGCACTGCATGGCCAGAAGAGGGAGCACGGATTGATCCGGCCCCTCAAAACTCCTGAGATAGGAGGAGCTCACCTACCACATCCTGGCAGGAGAGAGGAGGAGGGAGTACCTGCTGTGTCTCCGGATGCTCTCCCCAGGGTTGACGTGGACCCTGTGCTACCATATGGAGACCAGTTGCTGAGAATCATGGCAGCTCAGACCATGGCTGGGACACCCCTGATGCACCTGAGCAATTACATACCGGTGTCAGGGAAGCGAGAGATCCATCCTGGGGCAGGGAGCCCCACTAAGCTGCACAATGCAACAGATGACCTGATGCCTAGGAAAGGGAACCTGGGCATCAGTGTGGGAGCAGCCACAGATGAACCAAAGGGACCAGACCTAACTGTGTGGCCCACCCACATGAGACTTTGCCACCAGGTACACCCAGAGCAGCTGGGATAGGACAAAGGCAGCTCAAGAAGCATCATTAGGATCCACAGACTGCCCCACCCACTGAGAGCTTGGTGGGGCAGTCTGTCACATTTGAATGGCTCCAGACCCAAGAATCCCTGGCCAGTAAGTATTAGGGAACTCGGGTTCATGTGGACATAAGGAAATTCCCTATGGGACACTATAAGACTTGGCCATGCACTAACCGACCCAGGGCATCAGTGCTTCTAGGATATAACCCCAATGGGGAATCGCACAGCAGCCATAGGAAGCACACCACACATAGGTAGGAGCACTGAGAAAAGGTGCCAGGTGCAGCAAGCATCATTGCTCTGCTCACTCATGTCACTCAAGTAATTTCAGTTCACATATTAAGTTGCCAGCTTTTAAGTCTGAAACACCAGAACCACAGTCCTGTCGAGAGCCATGAAGGCAGTCATTCCAGGGAGAACCAATGGTTCCTGTGGCACACTCAGGTCCTACTGAGACCAAACCAGATCACCCAAGTGGAAAGGGATGGGGTGCAGGGGAGGAGGAGCCCCACAGAAGAAGTACCAGCCAAAGCACCCAGGCTTGCAGAGAAACACTGAACAACATCTTCTGATGAAACCTCACATAACGTCAACTTGTGGAAGGAGAGAAGACCCTGGTGTGGCACGCTTAGGTGAGCAGGGCACACTAGCAGTGATGTGTGAGCCTGCCAAACTCTGATCATCCAGATATTTACAGGCATAGAAAGAATCTCTGAGTTGGTGTGTCCTGGACTACCCAAAACCCACCCTATTTTCTATTTCTGTTCAGAAATACTTCTCATGATAGGCTGTGATGAAATAAGGCCCAGTCTTTTTGTAAATGTGCACAATATAATTGGTGCTAGTGCTTATCTTTGCTTTATATATCTTACCAGAAACATTTCCAGGTTAAATTGTCAGCATTACTAAGAGTCCTCAGCTTTCAGAATAGTCAAAGAATAGGAAGCACATGAGAATCAATGAGGAAACTGCCTTGGTCAGTACAGAAAAAATCCATTAAAGAAAACAGCAGTTACAAGGTCATTGCTGAGTGTGCAGCAATTGTGGCTGCTAATCTTTGTTGTTGGGGCCTGTGGGTATATCCATATTTATGCAAGTGGTTTCTTGAGACTCAAACTTATCAGGGCATGATTTATATTCTAAAGATCACTTGTTCTTTACTGAGTACAGAGTATAGACCACTGCATATCGGTCGAAGTTTCCTAAATGTTTTCTGTCACTTCTTACCTTTTCTAAACTGTCTTTGCTTTTTCTTGAGAAGACTTCATATAGCTGGTCTCAAAAACAGATCTAGACATTGAGTTCTTATCAGGTTTTACCCCAAGATATGCATTTTCTCGGACTAAGGCCTGTCTTTCATTTTACCTTTGGTCAGAGGTAAGGCAAGGTTAGGTTTGATAGGCAACAATATGCAGTAGTTTATTGGAACAGAGAGGAAGACCCCAACTGCTGTATTGTGTGGCATAACAATGAGGACTGGTGCCTTATTAAAAGGATAATGTCTTTACATATTGGTAAGAAGATCAGCACAGGAAATAAGCAGAACAAAATTATACAATATGAATGGTCTTCAAGGTACCTGTAGTTATTTTTCTTTTGTTTTTATTTTTTTCCCTAAGTGCAGTGACCTCGTTAAGGAAGAGGCAGCTCATCCTTAAAAGTCACAGTGGGTGTGTCCCAATAAGTGGGAACATGCATTTCCCTGGGGACAAACAGCAGCAGCATATAGTTGTGTCAGTGCTACTTGTTCCAGGGCATGCCTCTGCACGTGGTCTCTGGTGTGTGGCAAATTGCTCCACATGGGGTAGGAGAGGCTGGGGCTAACAGGGCTGCAGCAGCAGCAATCCAGGCTTGCAGAGCCTGGCCAGCAGCAGGAGTGTGGCTCTGGCAAGCCAGGCTTCAGTTTCAGGTAGTGTGATGCTGCTCCATCACTTTAAAGACTGGAGCAGACACCAGGCAGGTGTTTGATTAGGGCAGCCATTTTAGAGTCCAGCTCTCTGGGCTGTGGCAGCAGTTTGCCGCCAGACAGCAAGGGAGAAACATCACCCTGCTGAGCCACTGTTCCAGAAACATCTTGAAGGTAAGAGAAGGGGCTATGGGGAAGGAGGAGGCCCCTGGTCCTGGGCATGACCTGAAACTGCACCCTGCAGCTGCCACACCAGTGGCGTGGTAGCCACATGTAAATACCAGGACCGTTAACCTCCCCAGTGAAAGGCGGGTCTGGGTGCCTCAGTAATCCCAGCCCCCATCATTTGGTGGCTTACTGGAGAGGAGTAGTGGGGCCAGGTATGCCTAACAAGAGGCACCTGAGCCCTAAGGAATGTAAGGCCCTGAGCCCTATTAGTGAAGGGGCATAGTTAAGGCCAGATATGCTCACAGAGGAGCCTGTGAGACCTGGGTGTCAGACCCTGGACCCTAGAAAGAGGGCAGAGTGGGGCCAGATATGTTCAGAGAGGAGCTCCTGAGCCTGTAGGGATGAAAGACTCTGGGCCCCAGCATAGGGGTGGAGCATTGGCCCAAGGAAGAGGCAGAGTGGATTGGTAAGGTGTTAAGGGGTGAAGTTGGCCCATAGTTAGTAAATTGCCCAGCCTAGTTCAAATGAAGGTTGTGGGAGAAACCCAAAAGACTGCTACAGCTGGCTGAAGAGAGGAGAACAAAGCCTGATGGTCTACAGGAGCCACTCAAAGGAGAAGGGGCCGAATGATTGAGGCTTAAAGGGAGCATTATGAAAGATGCCTGGTGAGTAGATGGAGAGGGAAAGGCTCCAGTGAGAGGGGGGCATTGTGTTTGTGGCCCAAAAGGGCAGAGTGTGAGAGACCTAACTGTGTGGCCAGTTTGGCCTGATCTTGAACCAGAGATGTAACGCACAGTGAGATATCTGCAAGGCATGGGACACATGTAAGGGCAGAATTAACATCCCAATTAAATAACAACAAAGCATGGCAGGAGAGCAGGTGGGCGTTTTGCCCATAGACAGGAGGCAGGGAGATTGGGCCTGGAAGCATGCCCCTGTCACAGGCAGTGCATGCTGTACCCATGTGCGCTGTGCCACTTTTGGGGGGCTTTTTTTTTTAATTGGGATCTCCCAGTGTCAAAAATCCTATTTCATTGCAAATTAGCAGCGCAGTACTGTCAGGGACAGTACTATCCTACTGCAGAGTAATTGTGTGTGCTGAAATGCATGTGTAGACAGTGACAGAGGCTGTCTGGAGCATGAGAATGCTAAAGCGCAAGGGGACTGCTTGCCATCTACCCCACACTTTAGTACCATTATGCCACAGCCAGCCCCTCTGCTGCCCAATGCTGCCATCTGTAGTCCAAGACCCTCTGCCACCCTGAGGCTGTTCTACTCTGACTCAAGTGCTGTGGTCCCAGACGCAGCATCTGTATGTGCACCCGGGAGAAGCTGACTTCAGTGCAAACTTCACCAGAGGTTATTTTGTCACTTTAATAGCATGTGTAGATGCACCCAGTATGAACTATATAATGTTCTACTGCAGATTATACCATGTCTCAATTGTTATAAAAAACTGTTATTCTAGGGAAAAGAATACTCATGTGGTATGCTATTCCTCACTTTTTCCTTTTATACTAAATATTCTCAGGAAGATTCACCAGGAAATTTAACATAGCAGCCCTATTTTGGGCTCAGTAATTGTAATTCCTTGATCTGTCAGTCCTCCTCAAAAATAATCCTTGTTCTTCTTCTGGATATTGCAAGGTCAGGGATGAAATCTTGGCTTCATGCCATTGAAATTGATGGCCAAAGTTCCATTGATTTTAATAGGGACATGATTTTACATCAAGCACTTTGACCATACCAGAAATTATTTCATTAGTTGTTCTGGTAACTAGATTTTTAAAGGAAGAATCCTTGTGTTTTTGCTGGAGAAGCCACACCTGCATAGGTGGTAGAAGGCCAGGGCTAATGGGGCTTAGCCCCCATAAATGCAGGGCAGCGGGTAGAGCTGCAAGGCAGCCTGGCTGCAGGCTCAGAGTGGCTGCAGCAAGAGTAGGGAGGGGTGTGCACACAGCCAGGATCTCACCCCAGTGTGTGGATCACTGGCTGTCCAGCATGGCAGGCAAGTACCAGTCTACTCTGTAAAGGGGAAGGGGTTGAGGGGGAAGGGGGAAGATCAAGGCCCCCATGGTGAGGGAGGGAGTGGGGCAGGGGCTGGGATGAGTGGGACCCTGGCTGGGTCATGGGACAATTGGAGCCTGGGCTGTTCATCCAGGGGTGTGGGGGGGCTCCTGCCACTGTGCGGACCTCAGCGGAACGCTGGGAGCACAGGCCCCCCCCCAATTTTTGCACAGGACAGAGGTGGCTGCCACTGTGAACTGTGCTTTGCTCCCCGCTGCCTCAAGAGCCATGCGATGCCATGTGCATCCCACCATGTGGCGGGCTTGGGTGCGGCATAACCCGGTGGTGACAGGCATGTGGCATTGCACCACTCCTGGGGCAGCTGCAGTGGCATGCAGATCTCAGTGTGCTGTGGAAGTTGCCTCCGCCCCGCACATAGATTGGGGGGGGGCATGTGCCCCCCTAGGCCTCCTCCATCTGCAGTAGCAGGAGCCCCCTCGCCCCCCCATGCCCCTGGATGAGCCACCCAGGCTCTGATTTTCCCATGACCTGGCCCAGCCGGGGCTCCATTCACTCCAGTCCCTGCCCCTCCCTGGGCCTTGCCCCTCCCTCTACCCTTTCCCCCACAGACTTGCCTGCTGGGTGGGGGGGGCGTGTGATGTGCATGCATGCGCACGTGCTCAGGGCTACCCCCAGTAATTTTTATCTTTCTATCTATACACATCTGTGCCTTTGTAATCACATGAATTGTTCATTAGATAGTCACAACTAGAACTAGAAATTATTGCAGGATTTGCTTAGTTCCAGGAGATGAATCCAATCTCCAGTCAGTTTAGATCAGTTTTTTTCTTGATTAAATTCTTGATCATCTTGAAACATGACCAAATGTTCCATGGCTAGTATCTCTACTTCCATATACCTGTGGAGGAGGCTCTTAGTCTCTTTAGGAAGGCAATATATAGAAGTTTTGATGAAGCTTTAAAATCAAAGTCATCAGTTGCAAATGTATGAGATTGAAATTCTAGTTCATACCATTCATTTAAAAGTTTCTGTTTATGTCTGGTCCTCCTTGCATCTGTCACTGAGGTTCCTTTACTTGTGGTATAAAGCATCAACCAGGAGAGTTTCAGAAAACTCTCATGGTTGATGCTATACACCTGTAGGTTTTAAGGACAGACCTTTCCTGTGGAAATATTCACAAAAATTAATTGCCGTAAGGCAAAAATATTTCAATAGATATTAGAATCCACAAAAAATTCCTGATAATACTATTCTTGGAATTTCATTTAAATCAGACATTTTCTCTGCCAGTATTTTTCCTAAGTCTCCACTTTTTAAAAATTACATGTGGTTGCACATCTTAGTTGTTAAGAGAACTATCGATTATTTCCTTGTCAGGACGAAAACTTTTAAGAGAGCTTATTTGTGGTTTCTGGTGAAAATCCAGCAGCCAGTTCATTTTAGTTCAGAGGCAATCTATACAGATACAGATAAGCTCTGAGTGTATTGTAGTTCTTGTACCAGAAGGACTCCATGACCTTTGTAGGAAGGGCGGAAACATCTTCTGCATGATCTGTCTTTGAGCAAAACAGCTCCATGGAACCTGGCACAGGCCACATTTGGGAGGGCAGTGCGGCAGTCACCCCTTAGTCTCCTGCTGAGGATTGTCATGGTTCAGTGGTCTCATATGGTGACAATCTCTCCAGGCAATTTGGTGAAGGAGAAAAAGAGGTTACTTTGTAAAATGGTGTTTTGTCCTCCAAATGTTTTGTCTCTAGTGAGCCACACTGATTCATGGTCCTAACTTCTGCTTAGTATATTTAAATGATTGATCTGGGATTATAGAGGAAAGGAGGTGCATTTTCCCAGGTGAGGGTCCTTTAATCCTTCAATCTAGAATAGTGAAATATAGAGGCACGCATTTTCCCTTTGGTTAGCTGCTTTGAATTGAATTCCACTGTTGCCATGTCCTGACAATGTGTGATCCAGAGCATGGATCTCCAGAGGCAGTACATTTAAAAAAAACAACACTTTTGTAGGTAGCCATTTGGTAACATATTTAGCTGTGACAGCTGTTTGAGAGGCATTTGTTTAAACAGACTACAGTGCGAGACTCCTAAGTTGCAGTTTGTTGCAGGGCACTAAGGTGCCCTGCTCCTAGAAGTGCAGGAACTGCCTGGGGAGAGCCCAAAGAGCCAGAGAGGAGCCCAAGTGCAGGTTGCCATGGCAACCCGCTAAGGAGGAAATTAGTCTGCACCTGGTCAGCTGGCAGGAAGGGGCAGGGCCTGCCTCATATATAAACTCCAGGGCTGAGGCCAGGAAGGCAGTTCCCCACTAGCAGCCAGAGGGGAAGGAGCCTCCGGGGAGGAAGTGCCCAGTAATGCTACAACTGCCTGATATGCAGCATGTAGGGCTAAGGGGGCTCCATGTGCCCCATGGGTACCTTTGCCTATTAGACACTGCCAGAGATTAAACCTGATCCTTTCAAAGGGTCAGAGCACACCCTGATCTTTTGTATTATAGCCCAGGGGCTTGTGTTTTGTTTGTTGTTGTATAAGACCGGTGGTTTGGGTGAGGCTAGGGGAAGGAGGAGGCCTCATTGGGGGCCCACTGTGGCATGGGGACCCCGGCGCCAGAGAGGGTGCAGCATCTGGGGGCACAGATCCCGGCACTAGAGGGGGTAGAGCATTTGGGGGAACCGACCCCGGCACCCTAGAGGGTGCGGCATTTGGGGTGCACCGACCCCAGTGCCAGAGAGGGCGTGGCACTTTGTAGGGCTGCGAAGAACCCAGGTGCCAGTGAGGCGCAGAGCGAGACAGGGCTGCGGAGAGCCCAGGGAGGACAAGGGGGCCAAATTACAACAAGGCCTAGACTGGACAACATCAGTACCATCTGTGAGGCTTGGGGCATGGTAAAGGGGTGATTGGAGCCACGCATAGCCCATAAGGCTAGGGTGCCCCGATACACCCATCGTAACATCTGTTTTGAAGCGGGACGCACCAGGGGTCAGGGAACACACAGGGTCCAGAGAATCAATCAAAAACCATGTCCGAGAGGACTTAAAGGCAGCCTCTCTATTAATCATTCCATCAAAGACGTGGTGGGCGAGAATAGACGGTGCCCATTGGGCCAACTTGGCATGGTAAAGGGGCCTTGGGGAGATCACTGCCATCCTTAAGGACCCCATCCTGTGACACAGTTCATACTTGTTGGAATATGGGTTCCAACAATCTTGGGATTGTTGGAATCCCAAGTTCCAGGTCAAGCTTTATTGGTACTTTGCAGAAGTGAGTCTATACTGAACATCCTCATGCTGTGTTGGGGTGAGCTGACAGAAGCTGAGAGAAACAACTTGTCCAAACTATAAGCCTGGCTTCAAGGCAAAGATGGACTAGTTTGTAAGTGAATTCTTTTGGAGTACTTCGTATAGATGGGACTGAGAGATCACTCCAGCAGGAAAAGCCAGGACATGAAGAAAGTTCATTTCAAACTGAAGTGGTCAATCTTACTGCCCTGTTTTGGTTTGGTTCAACTAGATGAGGATATGGTAGAATTCATCCCTTTGACGATGACTCCCTTTTTGTTCATAAGAACTCAATCATCTCTCACAGTTCAGAATCTAATTCCCAGGTCGAGGGCAAGGCAATGATTCAGCCAAGCAGTGATGACTTGCATCTTCTGTTAATGGGCCTGAGGAGCAAAAATAATTCTCAAAATTATTGACTGAAAGGTAGTTTTTTTTTGGACAATTCATGGGTTCATATGGCACTTCTTCAAGGGCACCATCAACTTTCATTTCAGGCACCATTGGCTAAGAGAATACAATTTTTACCATTATTTCAGACTTCCATGTGCAGCAGCTGAAATACAATTATTACATGTCATTCTATTACACACCACTGGTGTACAAAGTTTGCTGCAATTCTTAAACTAGGGATGGATATGAAGCAAATCTATGGATCCAAAAAATTGGTGAATCTAATGAAGCAATATTTAAAAGGATTGGCCTAGAACCTGCCCATGTCAAATTAGAGTGTACAGTTGATTTCCACAAAATAAAAGCCAAATTGATCTTTTCATACACTGGTCACTAAATATTGAAAGAAGGTTGGTTCCAAAGCATAAATTAGTTGACAGTGAAACCTGACAGTTGCAAATATTGCATGATGAAAAGCTGGCAGTGCTAAGTATGTTTGACACAGAAATGTAAAAATATCTATAACAGTATATTAAAAACTGGAAACTCAACTATTTCACATTTTATTGCATGTTTGAAAATAATCTGTTTCTTACAAATAACGCTGGGAATTTTGATTAGTGAAAATTTTCCTGTTTTTAAATGGCTTTGTAACTTAAACGTGCACATTTGGAAATGAATATAGGTCTTGCTTGTTTTCAGTGCAAAAGCAGATACTTCAAAGGAATTTCACCTAAAGCAATAGCTGGTGACAAAAACTACAGACATTCTCACATAAAATGCCTTGAAACAAAGTTATTGAAACTCTTGCCTGAAACCATTCCTCGGTTTTTATGATCATTCTGATTCAGACTTGAGTAACAGAGAATGTGTCAATAGCAACTTTCCTGTTAAGTATATTGAAGGATCATGCTGAAGTCCATGTATTTGCTTAACTGCCCCTACAACCAACACCACTAACAATAAAACCAGAAGTTCAAACTCAGTTCTTTGCTTTCAAGTATGCCCTTCAAACAGCAAATACCAGTTTATCATCCTTCTAAAACAGAGTGTACCTTAACTAGGAATACCTATATATCCACATCGAGGTGCCTAAAATATAACATGCCCAGTCACCTTACTGACATTTTCACATATACTTTCAACTAGCATTAACTGTAGTGTATGCATGCATGTTTGCGTGAGAGAGAAAGAGAAAATCCTATATTTCCAAGTACCATAGTATACTGTTTACTTCCTAGTTCTGCAAATACCCTTGAACAAGAATAATATTTAACAGAGGGTAATGTAACTGGAAAACAGCCAAAGAAATGAAAAAAAAATCAGTCAAAGCAGACTGAAAAATATTTTTGTACTACCAAAGATGCAACTATTATACAAAGACTGACCTATTTGTAGGGCAATGACAGTTAGATATTGCCCGGAGGTCACAGAAGTTTCCAAGATTGTTTAATAATGCATGAAGCCAAAGACTGAAGATACTGTTTAAGCCATTTAGGTAACTCTTATAAGTGAAGGACAATATGATGACGTCCTTTTATTTTCCCTTGAAATAATTCTAGTATTTGCTGTGAAATATAGTTATGGATTTTTTCAACTACAAAAGGTAACCTCACAGAAGAGAGGCTGGTCAATCTTATAGTATAAGGTAGTCAATTTTTTTTTTTAACTTTGGCTTCATTCTCTATAAATTATTTATTTATTAATACACATTTCTATGATGATCAGCACTGTGGTATATGAAAGCTCTTCACTGACTTTGATTAATATGATAGTTCATTAGGGTTACCATATGTCCGGGTTTTCCCGGACATGTCCTCTTTTTGGATCCTCCAAGCTCCAGCCAGGCATTTTTTTAAAATATGATCAAATGTCCAGGATTTTGGTCAGCTCAACTTCAAAGCTGAGAAGGGGTGGGGGGCAATTGGAGACAGGGGGCACCATGTGTGCAAATGCATGTAGCTGGCATGCAGCCAGGCAGGGTGGTGGGAGCAGCCCTGGCAGCTGCATGCAGGTAAATCTATGGGGGGCAGGGCTTGAGTACTGTTGGTTGTGTGTGTGTGTGTGTATGGATGTGTGTGTGCATGAAGGGGGTAGGTGTGTGAGGGGGGTAGGTGCCTGCCAGTGCTGGCGGAAGTTGCATGGGAGCGAGGGCAGGGGGGGCAGGCCTGCCCCTCCAGCAGGGGAAAAGGGTGGGGGGCCCTTCAGGGGCATTGGGGAGCTGTGCGGCTGGGCTGGTTGCAATGGGGCCAGTGGCCTTGCTAGCAAGGGTGGGGCAGCCTGGAGATGTTGTAGGGCTGGGGGGAGCAGGGGCCTGTGGGTCAGGAGTGAGGAGCACCAGCAAGGTGAGGTGGGGCACTGTGGCTTGGGAGTGAGGGGCACTGGGGAGGCAGGGGACTGTAGGTTGAAAGTGCTGGGCACTGTCAGTGCCAGGGGGGCTGCGGGTTGGGAGTGAGGGACACCAGCATGACCCAGGGGGCAAAGTACTGTGGGTTGGGAGCGAGGGGCACTGGCAGGACTGGGGGGGGAGATTGTGGCTGGGAGTGAGGGGCAACAGAACGAGCAGAGGCAGGGCACCAGCATATCACTACCCACCTCAATCATATGCCTCCTCTCCCCCACTACAGGTGTCTTCTTTTTTGGGACTGGAAATATGGTAACCCTAATGTTAATTCACTTTCCTATTTCTAGTATCTGTTATCAGACCATTTAAAATCTGCTTGACAAAAAAATTAAGATATATTTTGTGAATAAATATACTGGAATCAGAATGGATGCATAAAATGTATCATTTAGTTGGAATGAAATTATGTTTTTCACTCTTGGCTTTGGTTCTCTATACAGGAAGGAAGAAACATGCAGTCTTATGGTGAGTTTCTGCAAAATGACAGTCATTCTTATCCTAAAGGGAGCAGAAATAGAGCACAGTTGAACTATGAATGAGACAGGCAAGATCACCCCAAACAAAATCAGATAATGTGCATTTCCAACTAGATATTCTGTGCTTCCAACTAGATATTTCACTTGCAGAAATTTTGGACTTCCTTCAGTACTACTACTTCAGATAATGATGATTGTTGGTGACTGGGTAATAAAGAAAGGCATGAGGAAAATGATAATTTTTCAAAATTGCAACTTCAAAGGTCTTTATTGAGCAACTCTGAAACATTCTGCAGAGAAGGCCCACAAGAAGATGATGCAGTGAGTGTGAGATAAATGTCTGATTCAGAAAAAGATAAACAAACTAACGCAAACTATTTGGGAATATATCTGTTGATAGAAAAGTCATGGCTTAATATTTCATAGGCTGTGTGATCTGGGTCTGATTAGATGGTCCTACTCATTAAAAAATCTATTTTTTTCTGAAGCTCCAAACAGACTTTCTACTAGCTGTAGATTTTATAAAACTATGTCTAACTGTGATGTTGGGAAAGTGTAATAACTGCAAAATATATCAGTTTTTCCTGGAAAAAAAAATCAAAGCAAGTCTACCCCATTTTCATTTTTAGAAAACATGGCTATTTTTTTTCCTTGAGTATTCCACTGGATTTTATTACCTCAGTGGGAAATAGGCAGACATTTTATTTATGTGACTTTTTATTCAGGCTGTAAAATAAAGCCACCTAGTGGCTGTTGATGAGATTTAACAGAATATACAAAGAATGCAAACAGGGGGCACGTCCACATGAGACACTAACTGTAGTAGCCTAATAACACTGTGCAGTAGCGTGCCGGGCAAAAGCCATGCTAATATGCTACTATGCAGTAGTAGTCGGCTACTGTGCCGTAAGCATCACTAAAAACCTGTGTGGTGGTGCTACTGCGCAGTAGCACAAGTTACTACACATTGATATAGTACTTGGTTAATCAGATACTAAACTTAATGCTCAGTAAGTACGGCACATTAATGAATGTATAGACACACCTAGGAAGTACTAAGATTACTTTTGAGAGGCTGCCAAAGAGAAGACAGTGTTACAGTCAGTGGAGTTAAACTGATGTAAAATCAGACTTGGGCACTTTCATGTGTACATTGCATCTAAGTGATTAGAGTGAAATGAGAGCCAAAAAAATCACTGGGTTGATATTCCTCCACCAGTAGGATTACTGTAGGTTAATACTCCTGCATCAAGAGACATAATAGATTTGAAATACTCTGGGTTCTATGGTAGTTGGCAAGGAGGGTGCAATAACATCTGGCTGTATTAACATTAAAACACTTGGCAATATTAGGAAGCCTAATCTCATTCTCCTAAACCCATGATAAATAGTAGAAAAAAACATACTTATTTTCCTACATGACTGTTGCTCCACTCTGAGGTCTCCTGAGTATATGCAGGTTCGCAGAACTCAAGGAAGCAGTTTGAACTACAAAAACTACACCATGGAGTGTCTAAAGGTTTTCAAACTGTATACATTGTTCAGAACCAGGATTTGATGATGTGATTATGGTAAAGTCAAGATGAAGACTAATAGTAAGACTACAGACTAATGCCACTTTAAAGATTTGGCGGTAAGTTGTACCATACATATAGGCAAAAAGGTGGAAAATTCATAATCATGTAAGTTCAGATCTGAAATAATCAGAAAAACTAAAAGGAAGTAAAGTAACTCCTGATTTGTATAGATTAGATTTTGTAATGGCACAAATTTGAATGATATTCTCAGAACTTTTCCAGTCAAAGGGCAGTTAGTATGGTAAAATGTCCAGTCAGTCAGTCGGAATTAATAATGATGGTCAGTTCAAGTTTAGAATGGATATATGTTTACAAAATGTTTAATATTGCTGGATATACCAATTGAGAAATCTGTGTTTCTGAGAGAGAGAGAGAGAGGTGAGAGTCAATGCAGTGGACAGATAGGGGTGGAAGAATCTCTGGATCTGCCTTCAAGGTTGTATAATTTTAGCAAATTGCACTTAGCTGGATTGTGGAGAGAGACCGGAGAGAAGAGAAGAAACCTGAGGGTGACCCACCCCTGTCATGTACCTTAAGTAAGGTGGAGGAAGCTGGCATGAAACAGGGCCCATGCAGCATTTCTGGAGTTGTTGTTTCATCTAGATTGGAAGCTGGTGAGCTTGGGGAAGTATTTCCAGCTCCAGGGTGGGGCCACCAGGGGAGAGTCCAGAGCGTCAAGAGAGAAAAGATGCCAGGAGACTCTTCTGCTGGGAGGAGCATGCAGCTGGCAACAGCAGAGAAGAGCCAACTGCAAGTATGGGTGATCGGAAGATCTCTGAGTGAAGCAGATGCTGAGCCCCCACAATGCCATGGTGACCAGATAGACTCCTGAGACAGACATCTGAAAAGGGAAAATAAGGTCAGATGTAGCTGGGGTAAGCGGAGAGCGGAGAAAGACCACTCATTGTGGGAATTAGCCCTGAGGGGCTCCCCTTTCTCTTTAAGACTGTATGAGGGTTTGCAATAGAGACCACCTCAAAGGATAGGTCTCTTGCACAGAGACTTGTATATCAATCAGATGTGAAGCAGCCCAGGTGGGCTTGGCCTCCTTTTGAGGACTTCAGGGTAATTCAGGAGGGAAGCAACCCAGACAGATTCATTGTCCCTTTCAGTGACCAGGGGTTGGCTGAGTGTCTAATGGGCCTGGAGAGGGCCTCGTCACCTACAGGAGTGGAAACTAAGATCTGGGAGGGGACCCCAGACATTTTTTGTCTCGTTTGTTTGGGAGGTTTGGAATTCTTATTTTATTTTGCTTTTGACAGGACTAATGTCAGAAGGGGCCCAGAACCTAAGGGCTAACCTCAACCCAGCCTGCCTAATTGGCCTAAGGCTGCTGAATAGAGACTGAAGTAAATAACAAGAACAGTCACTGTTTTTTTTTTTTTGGCCCAGACAAAGGGAAGGGGTGGACCTTACCTCCTCCCTCATTCCAGAACTAGAATACCATCCAACATTAAGAAAGTGGTAAGGGTGGGGTGTAGGGGAGGCAGAGCCCCATGAAGAGACTGTTTTCACAGGCCTAAAGTATCACTCAAATGGGAACTGGCTCCCAGTGAATGTAAAACCGAAGTCATGGCAGGAGAGAGGGAAATATATCAGTGTACTTGAGTGATAGTTTCAGGTTCCTACCCTGTCGTTCCTCAGTAGAAGCTCATCGGGCTGAAGAGGACCTAGGCTCTCTAACACATAGTCAATACTGATTATAGGAGGTTTTGTACAACTTTCCCATTTGTTGAAATCAGCAGAAGATGAAGGCACACAGAGCCTTGCAGGTTAGGCTGTTCATCATTACTAGTGATTTGGTCATGTTTTCTTAAAGCTGATGTTGAAGAATGTGCCAATAAATAAGGCCATGCTTGAGACAAACGTATAAGGACATTGTAGTATAGAGCTACATCTTGTCAATTTCCAAGAGCTGACAGAATGTACTATATATGAAATACCTTGTAAATTGAGGGCTAGATTGTGCCAGGTCCTTATGTGGTTACCCAGAAAAGATAGAAGAACCGGCAATGAGTGTCTGCCTGTTGCATGGGCCATGCAAGGACCTATCACAGCTGTGATCCCAGTATCTGGGGAAGTGGAAAAACTACCTGCTCCCTTTATTCCAGGCTTCTTCTAGGGAGCTACAAGTGTTGAATAGAAGGGAGTGACATCATTCTGATTCCTGTCTGCACTGCTCTGCAATGAAGTGCTGTGTAGGTCCCTATAACAAAATTATTATGGAGTTACATTGGAACACTCAAGAGAACAGAGCTCATAGTATCTCATATACAAATGGAATTGTTTGCTAATAAAGGGTTTCCTGTGGTACGTCGACTGCATTTTTTTAATAAAGAATTAATTTGGATTGCATACAAAGAAGTGCTCATTTGCCTGTTAAGCAATGTACAGTAAGTCTATTGACCTCCAAAAGTAGAATAGGCAGTGTTACAGTGATGTTATAGCCAGGGGGCGTGTCCAGATGAGACCAGCCATGTGGTATGTGGCGCCTCAAACACGTCTGCAGTGCCACATACCGCACAGTCACGTGTTCTCCACGCTACAAGGGCATGCTTTCCTGTTTTTGTTTTCCATGGGGTTTTTTGACCCCTGGGTATCCAGGGGTCAAAAAAACTCATGTAAAATAAAACCAGAGCAGCATACACTCAGGCAGCATGCACTGCTGAAAAGTGGACCTGGGCTGTCTGGAGCTGTGCTGTGGCTGCCAGCCAGCTTCCACCTAGCAGGACTGTCACAGCTGCAGCCCCAGGAGGCCCCCAGTATCCCAGGTAAGGCTGCTGGGGCCCCTGGGCCCATCAGACACTCAGCCGCATGCCAAACCTGGTGTGGCACAGGCATTCCCCGGGGACAAGTAGCTGCAGCACAAGGTGTGCCACTGCTACTTGTCCCTGGGGAACCAAACATTTGCACTTGTCTAGATGTGCCCATGGTGTCTTTTACTGGACCAACTGCATGACTGGATGAAAGTTAGACAAGGTTTTGAATGCAAGACATTCTTCATCAGATCACCATGCAGTTGGTCCAATATAAAACATCGTCTTAAAAAAAATCCTTGAAAAAGAAGAATAGGAGATTTTTCAACAATGCAAGGCTACTACAAGATGACAATATCAAGCAATCCCAGTAACTGTCAAGACAGAAGATTAATTTATAATGCAGACTTTAATAGGAAACATTTCTAGAAAAAATATAATATTATAGTTAGTATATTCCTATTATTAATATCTTTATATACTAATTTTGGATAAATGTTATCACAGATTCTAATGTCTTTGTAAATATCTTTTGTGGACTATCTTATAAGTATAACCTGATTCAACACATGCTTGTAAAAACTCTAGTTAAATGCTTAAAATGAATCTCAAAGTGACAGCTAATTGGCTGTTAGCCTAGTTTTTTTTTGTTGTTATTGATTTAAATTTATGCCAATGTACACAGGTGTGCTGGGTGTCTTTGCTCAACTTCCAAGGCACCCACATTTGGCAGGACAATATACTGTTGCATAATAAGATTATTTTTCTGCCTTTAGTTTCAAATCTTTTCAAAAGTTGTGTTTTAAATCTTTGGAGGTATGTACGTGGGTGAAAGAAAAATACTCAACAATGTTACTATGAGATACATTTCAATGCATTGTTTGAGGTGTGCCAGAAACAGCAACATGGTCATGAGATTTTCATAAATCCATACATTTGACAACTAATGAAAAAGAGCTCTCTATATAAAGTAAGCTGCAGATTAGTTTGTTTTTCACACTGTGTAAAATATTACATTGTTGTCAGACTACATTTATTTCAGAAAAAAGATACAACACAAGACATGTCAGGTGTTCAAGGTACTTTAAATACATATAGCAGGTGAAATTACCCTTACACAGAGTTCTGCACTCTACCTTAGTTCAACTAAAGGCCTTTTTGAAATACCTGGAGTGTTTTTGTGGCACCATTGAAATGAATGGAAATTTTCCCAGACTTCAGTGGGTATCAGGTTTAACCCCTGGTCTTATGAAATATACAGTAAGACAAGTTTCCCATTCTGAAGAGTTTAAAGTCTAAAATGGACCAGGCAAAGAGAAAGCCAAAATGCATAGTGGATGGTACATATAGAAAGTATTGAAAAGGAGGAGAACGTGGGAAGGATTCCTGTATGAAATGATTATAAAGAGTGATTTGAAAGTGAGGCTGAGTGCTTCCTGGACAAAATGTTGAAGAACATTCCAAGCATTTGTCGCCACACAATAGAAGATGAAAAACCACTTCTGTGTTCAGAGAAGTATGAATAAATGAATGAGAAATGAAAAGCATCCTCTAAAAAATGAAGAAAGGTTTACATTCTGGGAAAATCCTTAGGATGACTCTTCTTTTATGCAAAGTTTTCCCTGGGCTTTTTCAAAAGTAAAAAATAGCTATTTAGTCTTTTCCAAATTCTACATTTTTTCCAGCAAGCAGGTTGTAGTAATTCTGTATGATTAGCAGTCTCCAATCAACAGAAGGTCATAGCTGGAAAAGCTGGACTATTTCAGCTCTGGATTGAAGCATGTTAGCTGAATAGTGTTGAGAAGTATTTGCAGTTAGCCATGCAGTGATGTTATTCTGGTCATGACAACTAAAATAATCACAACTTGCTTGTTTTATTTTAAAGATTATAGCTCAATGGCTGCCTCAGAAATTCTGTGCTATGTTAGTACTTTTCCACTGAGATCAGAACTCCTCCACAGCCACTATCTCACTGAAAGTGTGTTAGACACTACTTGCAAATGCATACTTGGGGACTTTTTAATATGTGCATTACTGCAGAGTTATTATGTTTTATAATTCTAAAGCCATCCTGGGAACTTCCTGAGCATGCAAATTCTTAACACAGGCTGCAAGGGAGCAGTTACAAGCTATCATGTCAAGTTATGCTTGCAGATGCCTTAGGCTAGAAACCATTGACACCCTGGACATGAAGTCATTTGGGTCTATAGCATAAATGCAGATGCTGTGCATTCACTAAAAATCTTTATGAAATATTTATCAAAAACAAGTTGTTTTGTATGCCTTGTAGACACTATTTTGAAATTAAGTAACTGTTTTTTGTTTTGTTTTGTTTTGTTTTTTTTAATACCCCAAAAGGCTTTAATCCACCATATACACTGATGGATTAACAACATTAAAACATTATAGTTAAGACCTTTTCAACATGACATGTTGTTATATGTTAGAATATAAAAAAAATCTGAAATTAAAAACCCTTTTGTCTGAGGATTCTTACATTTGAAATGAGCCAAATTGGAAGATGAGATTTTGAGAGAGAGAGAGAGAGTTGGAAAAGGAGATTTACATGCCTTTGATATTTTGTAAAACAAAATCCAGATCACTCTATTTGGGAGATTTATAAAGTCCTGGAAAAGGAAGCTGGGAGAGGTAGTGCAATACAATGGAGATGCTGACAGAGGTTACTATTATCAGAGTGGAGCATGCAGGTTTTGCCACATGTGGCATTATGGGCAATGGAAAACCCCCATTTTTTAGAAACTCATTTTCTTCAGTGTGCTCAAGAGAATGCTTGGTATCTGCTACTGTGCTGAGTAGCATTCTTGCAGTGTCTCACTATCAAATGGCATGTTAAACCCATGCCAAGAAAAATACTTATTCCCAATCCTAATCATGCTCCCTGACTACCCTCTAGCGTATATTCTTGCAGGACTGTTATCCATCCAGGCATCCATTTGAAAGACATTAAAATTATTATGATGAGAGCTCACACTTACTGGGTTGGCAAAAGCTGGGGTAAGCTCCAAAGACTAGGCACAGAAGTCCTAACCAAAAGGAGAGTCTTGTATCTCTATTGACTCCTGCTGTCTACCTGATACATTGTCCTTGCTGGACTTCAGAGGGAAATACACTTAAGACTCCTATTAGCAAGGAAGTTTATCAAGACGCAAGCATTTGGAAGATCTAAGATTAGAGGAGGAAGAATAGTAGTTGGTAGGTGGATGCTGGAGCATTCTCCAAAGTGATTTTTAAGTGGAGAGGGAAAGATGATTATAAAATACCAAGCTATCTTTTTCTAGTCTTGGAGACTCCATGAAGCATATTAGTGCAGCAACTGGGAATCCACTTTGACTGCATCTTGATTCTGTAAAATAGAGAAGGACTCCTTTTGGCTTTGCAAGTTCTACCTCTCAGTGAAGCTTCTAGGTCCCAAGAAGACTGTCCAATAAAAGGAAACATCTTTAAGTGGGCAAGCCTCTTTAATGTGTCCTGAGAGTAGGTCAATTCTGTACCTATATTTTTCAGCTTCAGTAACAGTCCCTTGGAATAAAATGTGCTCCTTACCCTGTCTGAAAAATTACCTTGGCCTTTTAAGTGGAAAAATCACTAGTTGAAATATTATAATATCTATCTGGAAATGAAATCTCACAATTATTATTTTGTCCTTTATTATTTAAGTATGGTTATTGTCTCACAGAAATTCCTAAACCATTTCAAATGTTTGCCATGTCTTACAGAAGAGGTCCCATGGAACACTTCCTCACCAATTTGCAACCAAATAACATCCCTGCAACAGCTTCTGCAGTTGCCTGTACTGCAAAATAATTTGAAAAAAGTATTTAATGGATTTTAGGCTTGCTTTTTTTTAATGGTATAGCAGTTGGAAACATTTGCACAAATCACCAGCAAATAATCCCCAGATCACATTTTAGGAACCTTTCCTTTCCTCTCCATTAGTTAACCAAAGTTATGGTGAGGTTTTTTTCCTGTATTTGGAATGGCTGCTCACAAGTGCCAAGGCTTATTGCAAGGCTGCACTCACTTAGCTGTACCAAGCCGTTCCTTGCTATTTCTGGCAGTAGCTTACTTGCAATGCACATGCCCTCCAAGTGGGTGCTGTAGAATAGTGGGTATGCCACAAATTAGCTCCGTACCCTCAGTGAGTGCCACTCTGATTCCCTTTCCCTGACCAATCTGTTGTTCTGTTCTGCTTCCTACATAGGCACTGACTCTATCAGTACTCTGGGGCTCAAGCACCCACCAAAAAAATTAGTGGAGCCATGTTTGCAAATGTTAAAAACAAAACCCCAAAACATGCTATGCTGGAAGAAGCAGCGTGTTACTTCAACCTGGCTTTACAGCGTCTGTAAAGATCAGGTGCTTCAGCAGGGGCTTTGGTGCTTTTAGCTAAAGTTGATTCAATCAGCTATTAGATAAAAGCACCAAAAAAGCCCCACTAAAGCTCCCAATCTTTACAGATGCTGTAGAGCCAGGTTGAAGTAACTTGCTGGGCATGTGAGGGGCTTGGCATGGGAATGTGTCGAGTTAAAAGTAAAGTACCATTTTGGGGTTTTTTTTTTTAACATCTGCAAGCACTAGGCATGTGCAAGGCGGGCCCTATTTGATTCAGATTCAGTCCAAATAATGGACAGTGATTCGATTAGTTGATTCAGATCACTGTCCCTGATTCGATTCGGCCAAATCTGAAGATTCAGTGCTGATTTAGAGAATCAGTGATTCAGACATAGACAGAGCTTTAAAAGTTTTTTCTACATACCTTGAGGTACTGGTGCGGCTTGTAAATGCTGCAATGCTTGGGTGGATGGAGTGTCCCACAGGAGCATGGGGGGGTGGGCCTCCATGTGCTTGGCAGCAAACCTAGAAGTGGACTAGAAATATTTCTGGTGCACTTCCGGGTCCACCAAGGATCATGCTGGGTGGTCCCTGTCCACCTCTCTGGCTCGGCAATTGGCCATGGGGGGGACCCTGGATACTCCCCCAGTCCCAGGAGGCACCAGCTGCCAAGCTGGGTGGGCATGGGGGGGGGGGGTCCCCTGTGCACTCCCTGGTGTACCCAGAAGTGGACTGGAAGTGCTTCTGGTCTACTTCTGGGTCTTCTGCCGAGTGTGCTGGGGAGTCCCCCATGCTCCTGTGGGATGCTCCATGTACCCCAGCATCTCAGCATTCACGAGCCGCCTGGTACCTAGAGGTATGTAGAAAAAACGTTTAAAGTCGTGTCTATGTCTGAATCTTCAAATCTTTCCAAATCTCTCTGAATTGAATCGGAGGAATCTGATTCAATTCGGAGAGATTAAAGGGTCCTCTGATTTGATTCAGCTTCAGAGATTCAGCCACCGATTGGGCCGAATCTCCGCCAGATTGAATCAGGGACCGAAGCTTCAAACAGCCCTAGCAAGCACCCAATGTCAAAAAAAACCCAAAATCGGCACATATGACTTCCTACCCTCTGCTCCCTACCCAATCTGCTGCTCTGCTTTCTGCTCTGTCTGCTGTTGTGCTGCCTGCCCCCTCCCTGATCTGCCACATGCCACACATGAAGGCTGCCCATGCCACTTCTGGCATGCCTGCTACATGTTGGCCACCTCTGCAGTAGAACATGTAAAGATGTCTGCATGATTTAGCTGTACCAGTGAACACACTGTTTGTTGGTGGCACCACTGGACCTTTGTGTTCAACTGTCTATGTGTAACACAAACAGAATGTACAAGTCATTTCATACTGCAAAGGGTGTTCTGGTTTCATATTTACTGTGTATATTTTTCTGTATTGCCAAGCGTGCTTTAATTTGACTATGAGTAAGTTTGCCACCAGTGTCTATTTTGCTGTAATATTGCATCTTTCTTTCCCCACCCCACCTCTCCTCTGATTGTTGATCTGGGAGAATGCATGCTGTCTGGACAGTAGGCAGGAAAGCCCTCTGCTGTGTGGCCTTTTGTTTTAGGACTGCTACCTTCCCTCTGCTAAGTTCTGCTGGTCTCAGAACCACTGTAATTAAGGTGTCCCCCGTACCTCTGGAGCCCATGTAAAGACACCCCAAGAGCTTTGGAAGGGTTTTCTTTGGTAGTGAGCTTGAATAAGTGAAATCCAAATAGATAAAGCAGATTTGTGTCTTAAGCTAAACTTCTTTCTGAGATATCTTGAAAAACTGAAGGGGAAAGGAACAATGGAAATTCTCAGAAGGGTTTGAAAGACTCCTCAAGAAAGTTCCTAGATTGAATAGCATTGTGATTATTACTGATTATTTGAATTGTACCATAAAAGGTGCATAATACATAATAGGAAAGAAAAGTGAAGATGTACTTTATCCTCTGAGGTCTGATCCTTGAAATCACTGGGAATCATTCTATTAACTTCAGGGTGCATAGCGTTTTGGATCTAAGTTTTAGGACATAGGTAAGAGGATTCTTATTCTAGAAAATTTTGATTAGGACTACTAATTAGTTTTTCAGTTAATCTATATATAAATATATAAAAACAAATATTTTAGAATTGGGATATGAAGAAGCTTTCTCATCTTGGAAAATGGTTGGGATTTTAATGATTTTTCCTAAATCAGGATAAGAGTCAAAATCTCAAAAGTGTTCATTAACCAGAAATTCCTCAAAACACATTTTGATCATTTTGAAACATTTCATTTCAATCTCAGCCTCTGCAATTAAAAATACTTTATATATTAACCCTCTCTCTATCTATATTAACCTTTCCTAAGACATGAAAAATGGTAATTGATCAATCAAATATAACAGTCTAGAAAAACATTCCCAACCAACTTATACAAACACAATCCCCTTCCTCCTTCCCTCCATGCTAAGAGCTGCCTGATTCTCAGTTTGGCACCAAAATAAACTTCAGCTTTAGGGGGCATCTTTAATTAAAGTGACAGTTATAAGGTCTTAGATGAGTGTCTGCAGCAAGCCCCCTCCCCTTTTCTGGCATGTTTTCTTCCTCCCCGAAGTTTCTTCTTTAGCTACATCAAAATTTTGATCACTTTGCATTCAATTAGCACTCTGTAAGGAACGCATCTATTCAAAGAATCAAGCCTTAAGAATTTTCTCTTCTGTTATTAGGTGTATTCAGTGCTGTAGCAAGGGGTGGACGGATGAGTGGGGTGACCGCCCCGGGAGCCAAAGTGAAGGGGCACCAACAGGCACTGCCCAGCCAGGGTGGGGTTCAGAACAGAACTGTGAGTGGCTCATTTTTTGTGGGGGGGGGGGGGGGGGGCGTGGGAACAGGTGAAGGGCAGCTCTCACCGCTGCGTGCACTCCTGGGCAATCACTGGGGGGCATGTGCCACCCAAGTCTGTGCACAGGGCGAGGGCAGGCTGCCGCTGTGGACTTTGCTCAAGGCACCAAACTTTGTTGCTACGGCACTGGGCATATTTAGTTTTTATAACTCTGGGTGGTTCTTGTGCATATTTTGCCCTTAGGCAGTCAGATACCATAATGGTAGGAGCCTAGAAATGCCTAGAATGTAAATTCTATTTTATGCTAAATTTGAGAGTAGATTTCCTTTACCATGTGCACATTGTTTACCATTTGAACTAGTAATGAACACAGAAGGGAGGCAATCCAACCAGATATCCCTTGAAACAAGCTACAGTAATATCACACAAAGTTCAGTAAATCCTGTGCTCATATAAGTGGCAGACTAATACATAAGACTCCTTCTCTGAAAGTAGCATGCCAGGCACCTTATTCTGAACTCACTGCAAGGCAAAGAATTCTTTAAGGACTCTCAAAGAATTTCTAAAATAGCTTTTCTATAAGAGGCAAGGCATCAGTTTGACACCCCTTGCCCCCACAAAATCCCTTGTTATGAGCTTTTCTGTCTGCAGGGGATGGCCATGACACAGGCACTGACACAGGAATGTTCAATTAAAATAGAGATTCAAAATTTTCTATTGCAACCTGGTAGTTTCTTTTAGTCCTAAAGTCTGGTACCTCATGATCATTCAAATTCTTGCTAATATTTGGGTAGGGTTTTCAAGGGCAGTCAGCACTGGCTATGGGCTTGACTTGACATAGAATTATGCTGTGTGCTCTTGAAAACTACCCCTTTTATTTATGAAAAAGGCATTAAGATTGGTTTCAGAGATGTCTTAAAGTTGAGGTAGACTTTCTTTCTGATCTTTATACAGCTGGACACATACTATTAAAGCAGCCTTGTCTGCATGTGGAAGTACACAAAAATTGTTTGGGTATTTATTTTTAGAACTTTCTAAACAGTGTCTAAGACAGGTATTTAAAAAACCGCACTGTATATACACAAAGGATGGTGTGGTAAACCATTTATGACTAATGTGATCACCCCAAGCTCCTTTTTTAGCATACTGCTAATATGATATGATATATGCTCCTACAAGTCTGGGAAGAAATATAACACTTGGAAGGGCCCATTAAAAGGAAAATTGTGGTGCAACCTTAGCTGTTGGTACCTCCATAAAACATATACATATATAATTATATATATAGTTCATGAAACTTACAGCCTACTGTATCTCACTCAGAGTTCAGATGCAGAGCATGACACATTATATTTGTGGAAATGGGATCCATAACCTAATGTATTCCTGCATCAAAGAATAATGTATCATAAATAAACCATTATAGCCTGTCACATCCATGTTTTCGCACCAGAGCATATAAAATGATGTATTTTGAGATATAAAAAGAGGTGATTATTTTATGTTTCAACAAAAAAATTATCCTGTGTTAATACATGTGCTGTCTTGGAGGTGTTATTGCCTTACCACTGTTCATTGTACTCTAATCCATAACATCAAATGAATGACAGCATTTATATTTTCCAAACCAACGCAATTTGTGTGTGGCTTTTCTCTGTCAGTAATTAAGAAATCAAATAAGACAGAGTGAAACTATTTAAAAGTTTCTAGATATAATTAGAACACCTCATTCTCCAGTAACTAATTCCTAATTAAAGTAATTTGTCTTTTTGCCCTTCTTTTCAAGGGTGAAGAACAAGTGGTGATGAATGCCTAAAATCAGGAAAAGTGAAAATTGCAGGGAGTTGATTTGCTATGATTGAAGCACATTCCACAGCTTTTAACAACTACCTTCAACCAATATAGTAACTGGAACTTCAGCTCCTGTTTACATTACATACACCTTGTTTCTGAGTTTGACAAATGGTGGAAATTATCATTTAAGATATCAGCTGCGATTCAAAAGGTTTGAATGTAAAAGTTGCTCCTTTTATGTTAGCACAACTGAAAAGAATGACAAAGAGAGAGAGAGAGAGAGAGGGAGATGAAAAGTCTGAAATTTGTTCCATAAGATGAAAATTGTCCTTTTAAAATTTTATTTGCAGCTGTGCCCAAATGCTGATGGATTTATCATAGAACTAGGGATTAGTAAACAATGCGTACCCTATAAAGAGCAAAACAAGTCCTTGCGCATTACTGTACTTAATTGCAGTGGTTATATCAAAGCCGTATAAAATTTAATCATCAACCACAAGTAAGACTTTTCTTTGCATGTGTGCTTGCTTCCCTGTTTTTCCACCTGTTTAAATGAAAGATTCTTGGAATATCACAATATGCAAATCTTGTTTATGATGCAAAAATATGCCCTTTCATCTCCCAGCAGCTTTGATGTCGTGATATATAAAGCTTTTAGTGCCACCACCTACCAGACACACACAGTTGTTATCTGATTTATAAACATGTGTGCCCAGTGTAAATAGATTGTGTTCAATGGATGACACAGTCCTTGTAGTAGTTTTTTAAAGGCTGGGAAAGAGGAGAGTGAAATATTCTTTTTTACCTGACTCATTCTTTCATTTACAAACACCAAGTAAAAGAAAGCTTATTATTTTGGAGTAAGAAGATGTAGGTCATAACTGATCCTAAGAGGTTAGTTTTATAAATAGGCATCTTGTCAAAATGTGTTTCAAAAGCAGAAACTTTTTTTGTTAATGAATTTTCATCCAAGTGGGAAATATGCAGGAGGATCAGGTGAGCTCCTAAGAAATGCAAAAATCCTTAATTAGTACAGGAAGAAAGAGAAATGCAGGAAGTTAGGTCAGCACTGGAAATGGAGCAGAGGAAGCTAAGGAGGGAATAAGGGGCACCTAATATTTAAAAGTCTGAGACTGATTTGTAAGCTATTTAAAAGAAACAGCTATCTTTTATACAGCTTTATACAAGTAATTATTCTATGACATATTTTACAGTAACAATAAGTGAAGAGTTATGTGAGCATCACTGATAAAACACTATGGGCCAGATTCTCCACTTACACTAACATTACATCTACATAGGATGCTAACTGCACAGTAGCATGTCACAGCATTAGCAGTGCTAATATGCTACTGTGCAGTATTATTAGGCTACTGCACAGTAGTGTCACTTAAAAGGTGTTTGCCAGTGCTACTGTGCAGTAACTCCGGTTACTACACATTTATTTAGTACTTGAACATACAAGTACTAAATAAATGCACAGTAACCACTGTGTAGCACCATCTCGTGTAGATGTACCCTGGCATTGCTTCAAGTCTGGCCCTATATTTTGGTGGAAATGTATCTGCTTGCCAGCATATTTCTTTTATTGATTTGGGGCCAAATTTTGCTCTCAGATTCACATAGCTCCCATATTCTATTCTTCTTACACTTCGGAGCTAATGAAAATTACAGTTTATACATCTACCATAGGTACAGCAGTGTAGCACAGCTGGGCCTGCCACGCAGAAATTGCCATTCAGGTGGGATAACCACCATCATGATATGAACTGGAAGGTGTAACAATTTTTCAGGTTTCCAAAAGCACCCTGGGAAATCCTTTATTTCTCTTTATTTCTACCTAAGCCCTGGGTTGCTTTGAACAGAGGAGGTAATTGTGTAGGTGAACTTCAGAGATTCAAAGGGATCAAACTTGAAAGCGCTTGACTGAAAGTGCAAGCTCAAACTGGAATCCTGTCAGGTACCTTTAGAAAGGACACATTGGGGTGTTATAACTTAAGGAATTCTTGTACAGTGGGTGACTTGAATATAAGACTCCCTGCAGAAGGGAGATTAGTTTAATAGTAAAGGGACTGATAATAGTATAATTCTTTCCATTTATAGCCTCACAGTTGCTTGAGAGGTAGATAACTGCTATCTCACTATTCTGTAGGTGAGACACAAAGAAGTTACAAGATTTGCCCAGGGTTGCATAGGAAGTGTGGGGCAGATTGAACAGATATTTTCTGTCCTTTAGCCAAAATATCTTCATTTCTCAATCTAAATGTTTTTAATTTTTTTCAGTATTTTTTTTTAATCAAGGTTTCTGTGGAAATGAATATGAAGGTAACGTTTATGAACTTTGATGGTGTTTTTAATAAATACTGGCCAGGTCTATGTGTGCCCTTAACTACATAGTAGATTAATTAGCTGTGGAGTAAAGCATCACTGTCCATGTGCAATGCTATTAGGCCACAGTAAACTAATAATGATGCCACCATAACATAGTATTATCAGGGACAGCAACAGTGTTATCTTGAGGTGGAGTAATTAACTTTAATTAAATGCTCATGTAGATTCAGACTGTGGGCATAAATTGTGGCCAGTCAACCTAACCAGCAGAGGGCCAGACTCCTGCCTGCTGCCTTGTCACACAGCTCTGCACTTTCAGTACCCTCTTGCCCTAGCCAGCCCCTCTGCCACCTGATGTTGCCACATGGAGTCCGGGGCTGACCCCCACTTCCCCCCCTATGTCCCCAGCCCAGTGTAAACTGCTCCTTCCTGGCTCAAATTGCTGCTGTCCCAGGTGCACATGTAGATGCTGCACCCAGGACTAGTTTACTCTGGCTCAAATGGCTCAGTAATGTATTGCTTTGAAGGAATTGCATGTGAAGATGCACCCACTGGGTTTCAAATAACTGTAGATTTAACAAAGGGAAACATGAAAACAGTTTATTTTGCCAAAACCACTTTTTAAACTTAATTTTTTTTAAAACAGCTTTAGCCAAAATGAGAGGTTACAGGAGAAATAACATGCAGTAGGAGGTCTATGACCATTAGTCTGTGAATGTCTTAGATGCTGAAAACAGTTGCTTCTAACTGATCATTTGTGTATGATGGCAATATCTTTCTGTCTTCAGCTGAGTATTTCTCCAAGGATTTGTCTCGTATGACAGTAGATGTCCCTGACTTCTCTTCTAATATGGTAGTTAAGTAGCTGGGAGAAATTGACTGGTACTGTGACTGATTGCTCTCATCCTAAGCTATTTGTTCGCACAGATACTTTTTCATTCATTTTTTAGTGAAGGCTCCTTCTCTTACAAAGATACAAACTTTCCAGTGCTGCCTGGTACCCACCAGTGTCCTGGATTCTGTCAGAACACAGTACAGAAGCAGCACGTGGTGCTGACTTGTTCCTGCTCGTAAATTAGAGAATCACATCCATGTAGCTCTTGATACCTGCCTCCCACTTCTAGAGGGTGTAGAAGTGAATGCAGATACCCCAGGCTGACTCAGGTCCTTCCTTTTAGACCAAATGCAGAAGAGGATTGCTATAAGCAACTGTTTTGCCACCACCAGCCCCTTACCAAAAGCACTCTACAAGGCTCAGTTTTCTTTCTTGTAGTCAATATACATATGCACCTATTGAGGGGGTAATGCAGTGGTTCTCAGCCTTATTAAACATGAGGCATCCCTGGATCCCTTGCAGTGCCCCTTAGAAAATGCCAGCTCTTCATTTTCACTCTTTTTTTTGACTACAGAGAAATAATATAGCAGTTTTTCTCCTGCAGAGTACTCAGAAAGAACACAGCTATGGGTTTCTATTTGAAAACTCTGGGCTTATCTTGTGTATCATGTTTATAAACCCAACAGTGCTAACATTTTGTGGCACTCCATGGTAGCCTGTTTGAGAAGAAGTACTGTGCTAGTGAGACAACATAAGCTGAAGCACTAGGAGCATATGAACAGAATTCACCTTTACATCTCCCTTACGCTTTAGGCAAACACTAGGTATATCTACACATGCCATTAATGTGCTCAATAGGTATAATTATTTATAAACTCTGGCATATATCACACCACAGTTCATTGCTCCTCTGAAGCTTCCAGGTGCACCATTTACACGTGTGCCCAGACTCCAGCACACTGAGTTGGAACAGAGCAGCCCTGGCTGGCAGGGGGCCCTGGGGTTCAGGCTGCCAGCCTGGGGCTGCTCTGACTGGCCTCAACATGCTGCAGAGGGGCTGGCTGGGGCATGAGGGTGCTTCATTGTGAGGCTGGCTGGTAGGCAGCCCCCGCACTGAAGCACCTTCATGCCCCAGCCGATCGGGTCAGTGTACAAATGTGCATTGCTGTACACAAAAAAAAAACTGCAGTAGGGTAGTACTTGTATTTATAAGAACTCCCCTGCTGCAGAGTTTATTAGTTTCCTGTGCCCTAGTAGGGGCATGAGATGCTGAGATGTTTACTGTGGACCTAATTAATCAGCTCCGCAGTAAATGTCTTGTGTAATCACACCCGCTATTTCCCAAATTTCTTAATGAATGACCAGTAAAAAACAGTCATTAAAAGAAGCACAAATAGCTAAAGTTGAGTCCACACAAAACCAGTAGGGAGAATAAAGGTGTTCAAAGTACTTTCTGTCTCTATAGCATGTCCAATTACCAAAGGCATCTGACAAATGTGTCTAATAAGCTATTTGTTATGAGTTATTAGTTCAGTTTCATTGAGTTTGTGTCAGCTGGGGTTGAAGGATGGTCTTGTGTCAGAAACCAAAGTTTGGAAGTTAAGAGATTTTGGTTCTATTCCCAACTCTGCCATAAATCTCCTTAGACAACCCTGGATTTCCTGAGTATACTGCTAGGTTTGTATTGTAAACATGCAAGGTATCCCACACAACAGCAGTCTACCCAGTTTAAATTTACTGGTATCACTTATACCAGCTCTCAAGTGTTCTTTTGCATAGCTGTCTCCAGACTAATTAAACACAGAGGAGCATAAGTCTTGAATATTAGTTGCAACTAGCATGTTACTCCTAGTGTTCCCAAGAACTTTGAGCCAGTGCACATAGAAATCCATTCAGATTACTCAGTCTGATGAGACATTTAACCCCATAATTATGGAATTAAGACAGTCCCCAAAGCTCTTATTTAACAACTATTGTTAATAATTTGTATTATAGCAGTGCCTGGAGGGAACTGTGCAGGCTTTTCATGAACACCTACTAGTCCATGCTCTGAAAGATTTACTTCCTGAGGAGACCTCCTAGACAAAGGTTGTGAGAAAGGGATGCAAATATGTAAAGCAAGGTTTAAGTGATATGCCTATGGATATGCAAGGAAGCTGTAGTAGAGCCAAGAACTGAACTCAGAGCTCCTAAGTCCCATTTCAGTGAATTAGCCACACAACCATCAGCCTTCCCCTTCTTACTCTTATTCTTCAATGTAAAGTACAGATAAGTTACTGAACATCATGAAGCCCACTGGCCCATTGTGCCATGCAGAAAAACGATGATGCAGGACAGAAAAATGCAGGTCCTGTCTGTATGCCAAAGCCAAAACAAAGCTTGCATTATGCAGACAGGACTTGTTGTCAGGCAGGATCAGAATTGCCATTTATTCTTTGTGCTCTGAAAGTTTTAGCAATTGAGCGCTACCGTCACTGTATTGTGATACCCTGGTTCAAACTGCACGACCCGACAAGTGGAGCAAGGAAACTAATGATGTGCTGCAGTCTCCAAGGGATCAGGCATGGCAGACATTTGTGAAGGACAAGGAATAATTTGTACTTTGCGTTTTAGCCTTTCATTCCATTGTACCGGCTCCCGGGCTGGAATGAGATGCACACCATGGGCTCGACACTTCTTTCAAATTCCAAACATACTTCAGTAACTCCACTTATTATGAAAATCATGATTTTTATCACTCAAGAGCATTAACAAATCATCAGAGAAGAATGTAAGAAAAGTCTACCTTGGAGATACTGGCCCCATTCAGAGCAAGTTATAAGGCCAGGGCTGATGCTCGCCAGGCCAACATTTTCCAATGAAAGGAGATCCTGTTCATCCACCCTTTTGACTTAATGGATGTGGTTTAATTAAGAATTATTTTTAAGGTTCAACTCTTGTTCCTGCTTTGTACTTCATTCTGAAAGGTGACCGCCAGAGTGTTATGCTAGTAGTGGAAAATGCAAGACATCTCACAACCACAACCTTTGCTTCAATATAGAACTGTACCACACTGTTCGTCCTAAAATACATGGTCCTGAACCCCTATTCCTGGGCAGTGTATTGTGCGGGAGACCTTCCATCTTTGGTAGTGGCCACAGGAAGGCATCAACAGGGTATTAATAATGGGTAAAAGGATTCTACCTAACCACTCTTTGCCTTTTTGTGCTAGCTGAGGCTGAAGAGGTGCAGTCTATGTTTCAATATTATGGTGCCAGTTGTCAGAATTGTATTTGTGCACTCCTTTTCCTTAGTTGCAGGCAGTAGTTACAGGCAATTTTGCATGTAGAGAACCTGTTAGACAAGTGATTGATCACTGGCTTATGCGGTTGTTACCCCTGAGTATTCAGCCATCGTGACTGTGTCTGTGTTTGCAAATCTTTGCACATGGGAATGAATAAGATTGTAAGTTGGAGAAGCTGTCCCTGAAAACCTTGCGTAGACTGGGTCCCATGTACAGCCTCAACATCTTACAGCCTATGTTTGCTTTCACTTCCATGGAAATAAAGGATCAAAACTAGGCATTGCTTTTCCCATAGTTCTGGCAGTCATGTACCTTTGGGAAGTTTTCTCCTATGAGATCACTTTGGTTCATTTGAATACCTTTTATTTGTTTTGTGAGGTGTTCAGAAAGGCTTGACAGGTAAGGAATCATATAAATAAAACCTGTTCTTATTTTAAAACTTTTTGGAATAGGAGAGAATTCAGATTAGTTGGTGACTGAGTATTCCTAGAAAATGACCTTTCATCTTCTGAAACAGTTCACTCATCTGTTATTACATTCACCTGCTAACTGCCAACTTTATAGCAACAAAGCAATGATATAAGCTGTGATTATCACAAAATTGTGATGTGGTACTGTGCCTGATAGTCACACAAGTATATTAGACACGTGTGAAAGCCATGCTCTATCTGACTGCATTGTTTCAGTAATAAACATTGTTTTCTCAAGGACCAATGAATCATGGCAATCTGTTAAAGTAGCATGTTTCAAATCATAAATGATTATACCTGGACATTTCTCATCCTTCCTGATGCTTTCCTAAGCTTTCCCTCAATGAGAATAAAAGGTGACCAACACTTTTTGGCGTGCTTATTAATAATTTGTAAGATGCTGTGAACACATATAAGGTAGAAAGGAGTCAGTGAGCCAGATTATGAACTCCATGGTACTAGTATAAACTGGGTAGAACTACATGTGCACTTTTAATGCCCAGTAGTCTGTTTTACTGTGCATTAAAGTAGTGTGTAAAAAATTGTGCCATTACGCTAATGTTCAGTAAAATAGGCTGCTGTGCATTGTCACCTAAAAAGCATGCTCTTGTACTACTGCTCATTAGCACAGCCTAATGTGCACTAATTAAGTAGCTCACATTGTAGGTACTAAATTTAATACGCTTTACGAAAATTGCATTAACGCATGTGTAGACATGCCCACTGTAGATTTTCCCTAGTATAACTGAGATCAGAATCCATTCTCTGTGGCTTGTTGTGCCATTGACTGCTGTGGAAGCTGTGTCAGGTCCCAAGGGCCAGATCCTGAGAGGTAATGAACACCTGCATCTTCCATTGGCTGGCTCAATGTCTTTGGGTAATCAGCACTTCCTGGGATCAGAGCCTGTAGCAGTTCTGGGAAGGTAGGCAGGTGTCTAGTCATACACCCATTATACAGATGGGTAAAATGAGTCATGTGACTTAGTGATGAGTAGGAACTGAACATAGAAAACCTAATTCCCTTGTGTTACTTTATTCCCTGTGTGCACGGGTCTTCAAGATGATGAACACCAAAAACGCCTTTCTGAAATGAGTATATGAGCAGGTATATAACCGCCTGCTGCCATAATATAGCTGAATAGGGGCCATATGCATCTAATTCATCTTCTATGCTCTTTTAAAGTGGCAGTGTAGCCTCTGTTGTCCTGGAGGCTGAGCTGAGACTGTGGAGTTTGCAGAGGAACATGCTGCATCAGGCACAACCAGGCTGGCCCCACATAAAGTCAATACTTGTATGAAAACAAATAAAATCTTAGAATACACGGTAGAGCTAAAGAATGCCTTCCCTTCTTTCCTTCAAGCAACTATTTTGTTAACTTGAAAGACTGTAAGGGTGATCTTACTCCATTCTTTCAGTACAGGTCAAATACTTGTCATAGGAGACACCCTAGTTAATATTAAACTAAAAATTAATAGATTAGATAACTATTACATGCTTTTAGTGCCAATTAATTTAATAGCTTTTTTTTACAAGGTAGGAGACTGTGGAGCATAGTTTACTATGGCTGTGTTAGCTCTCAGATAGGTCTTTTGTGCTACAATTACCACCAATTGATTGGGCTGACACATGTAATCCCCTTTGGATCCCCCAATGATATGATGTCAGTAAGAAGTCCTTCAAACAGGGCTATTAAAAAGCACATTAAACATGCTCCTTGTTGTAAGCTTTATGCTAGCTTATGTTAGAATAACAATGATGCAGTGGTATTTGTTTGAAAATGAAAGGATTATATGGTCTTTGTAAAATGAGGAATTTAGTTTTCGGGAGGGGCAGTGAAATGGTGATTTATTTTTTGTTTATGTTCCTACGAATCCTTTGATATGTCAACTTCTGTCACTAACTATTAGGCCACTTGTAATTTCTTGTATCAACCAAGATGAAATACATACTGCCTCAAATAATTTGTGTCAAGTGCTGAACAGCATAGACAGCAGCGCTTTTTGTGAGATTATAATGAGAATTGAATTTGGGTCTTTAGAAATCCATAGGTAATTTATTGTTAAAGAGCACACACGAATCATTCTATCCTTTAATTGTCATGTGGATGCTCTTTGCTTTCAGCTGATGCTGAGAACAGATTGCAGAAAGAGTGATACCCCATATAAGCTCTTTACCAAGGGCCTTTTGATTTTATTCTTGTTAATGCTGCCTTGAGGATAGCCAGTATTGCTTTTGGGGTCTAAACCTGCTCTTAGAAATGACAATGGGACATTCTGAAACTTTGAGGTGGATTGTGTTTTAGGCAGAAAGAAAAACATGTCCTTTTCTACAGCGTGCAAAGCAGCATGGTTTGAATTCATCCTCTAAATTCTTTTTATTTTTGGAGATTAGAGGATTTATAAAACTGTACAAAGAAGGAAACCAGAGGGTCTTAAGAATAGGCCTCTGCTCTCTGTAGGTTAACAATGTGGTAAATAAGTCCTGGCAATTTTGCTGTCATGAAAATACATTTTCATTATGTTCTCCTTACTGTAATGCATCTCCCTGCATATCAATGTGATGTTCTAAAATGGTCAATTATTAGCCTGTAGGAGTTAGTTTGACCATGACTGTCACCTTTTGATCAAATATTTTTGGTAGAGTGCTGTCACCAAAAAATTCAGAGGTACCCAGAAATTTAAATTACTAGTGGAAGGGTCTTGTTCCTGTTCTGCTTTACCATCCATAAATTAAAGGCCAGATTCTGATACTCTCAATAATCCACTAATCCTCTCTAATCCACAGTAAATATCTCAGCATCTACCTGTGCAGTGCTTTTAGGCCACAGTAAACTAATAAATTCCACCATAAGTTAGTACTTGTAAATATGCGTAAATACGAGTACTGTCCTGTGGCAGAGTTTTTTAGTGCACAACAATGCACATGTGGATGCTGAAAGGGCTGGCCGGGGCATGAGGGTTCTTCAGCATGGGGACTATCTGCTGGCTAGCCCCACACTGAAGCACCCTTGTGCCCCAGCCAGCCCATCCACAACACGTTAAAGTGGGTTGGAGCAGGCCTGGGCTGGCAGGCTGACCCCCTCCATCCCCTGCAAGCCGGAGCTGCTCCGACCTGGCTCAGTGTGCTCTGGTCCCAGGTACACATGTCAGTGCAGGGCCCAAGAGCAATAAACTCTGGCATGATATGCACTGGAGTTTATTGCTGTGAATTAATTACACATGTAGACATGTCCCCTGAGTTGTTACATTTGATTCCAAGTAAGAGTATCAGTATCATCTCACATTTAGTGTGAATAACCTGCTTCTCCATGCATAATAATTTTAAATAAGACTATACCATATCATATTCTATACCATGTATCTTAAATGTACATTTGACATTTTAGTAATATTATATAGACTGTAGTATTTAACATACTAGTATTCTGCATAGAAATACAGGGCTGGAGCTTGAGTAGCACATAGATGCCTAACTCTAAAATTTAGCTCCTCACAACCTCCCCCGCTCAAGCTGCTGCCCAACCCTAGAGCGGCCTGAAATCACCAGGTGCCTAAGTTTCCAACATTAGAGTTCCTGAGGCACGTAAAGTTCTCCTGGGCATGATCAGAGCTGCCTTGGTATTGACTGTGCCAAGGAGCTAGACACCTAGCTCACATTTAAGCCCCATCAAGATTCACGCAATATATATTTCCTGCTTGTCGTGCCTGCAGGGCCTGATTCGATAGAACATGCCTACCAAATCAGGCTTCTCATGAAACAAAGCTGAAAAAGGAGGAGCTGATGTGGTGCCCTCTGAGCCCAGAAATCTAGTGGTTCGAACCTGCAATGAGGTGGAAGCCCCAAGTTCTAATCTCTCCTTCGGTTGAGGGAACCTGAACTCACATCTTCCATACCCTTGAAGAGGCTCTAACCACCAGTCTGTAGAGCATTTTTGGGCCTGCTCCTGTCTGTCCTGTTGAAGCTGGTTCAGTCTGCATGAGTCACACAGAGAGAATGACTATATCCTAACTGTTAGGAGACTCTCCTGAAGGTGGAAGATATGGGTTCAAGTCCCCAAGGCAGAGAATGGATTTGAACTAGGGCCTCACATATCAGTGCAGAGGGCTATAACCCCTAGTATCCTGGATAAATGGTGGATGGTGATAATAACCTTTGCAATGATTTGTGAAAAAGGGTTTATTTATGTGAAAGGAGTCCCAAGTGGGCAGAGATGCTTCTCTGCACTGCAGGATTAGGCACCTGACTTCCTCAGAGGGGTACAGCTTGCCAGGTAGCTTAGGTAGCTCCTCACTGTGTGTGGTTTCTGTGTGCCACCCTCTCACCTAACTGGCTTAGGCCTTCCTTGTCTTCACTTATCTCCGTGTGAAGGGAAAGCAGTGCTCCTCAGATCACAGTTGGCGGGTCCTGTATCCACGCTGCCCAGGTGTGGATGCCTACACGTCCTGCAGGTGATGGGTAACTGGGAAGCCTGGGTTTCCTACAGAGGTTCCAAGTAGAGAAATCGGTGTTGAAGGAAATATCTCCTTAAACATGAAAGGAAATTGAACAGAGCTCTGTTTTATGACTTATGACAGAGGCAAAAATAAAGCTGACTTTTTATGCCCTTGGTAAAATGAGTTGTTATGGTGCCTATTGCTAAGGAGTCACCTTTACTATCACAGGCTTTATGTCCTTAATACTTTATGATTTTACTTCTTAAAACACTTACCTTTTGGCAGTGTACCTAACCTACGTAAGTAGCTGTTATTCCAAGAGCTGACACATTTGCTGACTGAGCCAACAGTTGCATGACACTGATGAACTAAAAAGGCAAAATAAGCACCTGTGGTTGCTGATCTGTTTCAGTTTTGGCAGATCCATGTGTTGGGATTTTTAGCAGGCACTTGTTGATATTGTTATGAAGTCATCCTAATGCCACTACACTATAGCAGCTTGCATAGATTTACTCAGCAGTGCTTTAGATTTTGCTTTTAATCCTTTGAATATTTGGAATAGAATCTGAATTGTTTACAGTTGTAATAAAGTCACAGCACAGAGCAGGCTTTCACTTGTGCTGTGGCTATTATACTAGGCATATCTGAGAAAAAGGTGTTCCGGTTTGATAACATAGGTCTATGAAATAGTATCATCATTTATGACACCTCGGTACTTCTCCAGCTGACATCAGAAAGCAATCCCCACCATTCAGTAACATATGAAGGAGCTGAAACAGGTGCCCAAGACAATCAATACAATATATCTTTGTCTCTTTGTGATTTCCCTTATGGATTTATAACAATCTGTAATCAAAGATACAACTTACTTTTCTCAAACCAGGAGAAATATGATCTTTGTACAACACATAAGAGGCTGAATTCTGGTCTTAGTAGCATAACTGATCTGAAGGGGGTTTTCTGTTGTAACTTAGAAGAGAATCAGATAATGAGTTAGATCTTTTTGCTGGTAAGGCAGCATCATTTTCGTTTTAAAACACTGAAGATCTGACCCACTATACTACTTAAGATGAGAGAGGGACATCTTTTCCTAGCGAAGGCTGAGACATGGTCCAAGATAGACTTACCTATAAACAACAGATCTAAATGCAAAAACAATTCTGTGCCATGAAAAAGCCCAATGGAAGCCAAAACCCTGTTTTTCTATGTTATTCCTCTGCTACAAGGAAGCTCCTTCAGATCATGCTGAATTTCTTTTTAGGTTTTGTCCTGTAAGGTGCACAACACTCTTAAAATGCTAAAGATAGACAAGTCTATGGAGTAGAAGCTGAGGGTGTTCTTCTCCTTTGAGGATTAAAGGTGCAAGAAAGTGTGAAGCAGTCTCTCTCTACAGCCTTCTTCACAGAGAAAGCCATCACAGTCTAGAGGCAGAAAATGTACTTTGAAGGTAATAAGCCATTTCCATGATTTACAGAAGACCAAAACAGAAATTACAATTCCTTAATAAAAAGAGTAGGAAATTACTGACTGCCAGCAGGTTTCTGTTCTTGTAATCAATAAACCTCTTTTAATGGACTTGGTCTAGAATCCTGATGTGCTTTTCTTAGATCTCATTAACAGGCTATAGCAACAAATTTTATGTTTGACTTGTATAAAGTTATTGCAATCCCTCCGTGTTGGCTTTAGCCTATAGACTCACTAAGAGGGTTCCATTCTCATGCTGTATTCTCTGCATAATAGGTGAGACCAAAGGATTTTCTTCATTCCTCCTCCTAAAACTACTTGTCCTAGAACACCTTTGCGTTACAGGGCCTGTAGTCACTTAGCCAATTCACTGTGAATGCTCCTGGATAATATATCCCTGATATATGATAAGTAAATTATATATAAATGTTCTCGTTCTCTGTTGAACTCGGTAGATTTTTACAGTAATACTGATTTCATCCTAGGTTTCATCCTAGACTGTCTAGGGAAATTGTGGACTCTCCGTCATCGGAGATGTTAAGAGGTTGGACTGCCACTGGTTGGGGATGATCTAGGTGTAGCTGTGTCTATGTTCTACTATGGTAGAATATGCTTCTGGGCTTTGCTGGTTGCTGTATGGGGCTGGAAGGGTATTTAGCCCTCCTCCCTCTCCCACCCCCCCGCACTAAGGGTTTTTTTCTTTACTCTTTCTTGGGTGTTGGCTGTGGCCAAAGCTGGGGATTTGGACTGGTGTGAATGTGCCAATGCTCCTGCTGGGACCTAAAGCCAAAGATTCCTGGCTAGAGGATTCTTTGCCCCTCCACTCAGTGTCAGACTGGTTGCCACATCTGGAGTCAGGAAGAAATTTTACCCCATGGGGTGTGGGGGTTTCTGACTTCTTCTATGACCCTCGTCCTGAGATATCTTGAGGATATCTCGTGAGATCTGTTTACAGAACCTGAACGTTGGTCACCATGTTTCCTCTGCTTGGTTAGGGTTTTATGTCATGTGTTGTATCAGGGTTGACTGTCTTTTGCCAAGAGGTTAGACAATGAATGTGTATAGGATGATTTGGAGAGGGGTAACCCTGCCTCAGCCAAGCAGTTGAACCAAATGACCTGTGGTGGTCCTTTCTAGCCCTACTTCTCTATGATTCTATGATCCAAGGCCTATAGGATGTTTCATAGGAAGAGATGTTCAGCCATTTCTTGCAAAACTAGGGCAGTGGTGCCCTACCCATCTGGCCCAGCAGGTTGGTAGACAATCTTATAAAGCACTTACAAGAAGTACTAACCCTTTTATAGGCCTGAGTGGAAGGTATGTACTAGCGCTTTCCTCCCTAGCCTAGTAAGCACAGGTACATCTACACAAGATGCTATGTTGCTGGAGCAACAAGCTATGATGACATAGCTCGTTGCTGCAGCAATGTAGCATCAGTGGGCACTAACCATGATGCTCAGTAGCAATGAGCTATTACACAATAGCTTATTGCTACTGCATTGTAGGATTGAAAATGACTTGTGCACCACTGGGACTGTGTAGTACTGGTGGGTACTGAGCAGTCATTTAGTACTTAGACTGCGCAGGACTAACTGTACAGTCAGGGACATGTGTAGATGCACTCACAGTGTAGTGTAGACAGAGCTCAGCTAGCTTTAAACTGGCTATCTGGGATAGAGGTAATGGTTTAGCTGTGGCTGGGTGGATTTACCCTGCTTTCTGGCAGGGTAAATTAGCCAGGACTCCTGGAATGGAAAAAAATACCCAGTGTTAACCACTTTCCTCTCATTATTATTCCTTGGAGGGAGGAAGACTGACTGCATATCCTGTGAAGGAACTGTTTAGAGCTGATCAGTAGGGACCATTAGGCACTGGGGTGCCACTCTCCACTGTATGGGCACCTGTCAAGGTTGCAGCAGGTGCCTCCAGTCACTGGGACCCGGAGCCCAGAGTGCTCTCCTGAGAGCAGATGCCTAGAACAGTTCTTTGAAAGAATTGATTTCCTTTTAATACATGGGTGCAAATGGACCTCCATTTCATGATTAATTTAGCTAATATCTGGTCTTAATACATAAGGAACACCGAACTAGTTAAACACTCTGTATATAACCAAGGTGCTTTGACTGCAAATCGTTTATTGACAGCAGTTTTGTAAATAGGCCAGTTAGCACAGTGAGGCATATTGCAGTAAAGCTTAGACCAGTGACTGAGGAGGACTGTAGAGAGCTCCTTTCTGCACCAGACAGCAGATCCCTTAACAGCACCCAGTAGCAACAATAGCATATAATGCATCTACTGCTTTCCTGTCCCTTTCAGCAGAACCCATGCATTAAGCAATTGTTATTAAGAAAAAACCCAGTAACATTAAGACTTGTAATGGGGAGTCATTGACACAAGGGTTATTATATACTAGTCATATATCTTTCCATTAGCTAAATATAACGATAGGTTTCCATAAGTTCAAAGAGTGGTGGCCTGGAGTTGAATACAACTGCTCCAACTGAGTTCTGGGCTCCGAGCCAGCAGATTGTTAAAACACCTTAGAACATGCTTATCCCCTCTTAGAACATTTCTTGGTACTTGCTCTATTCCTATGGATTTTATTTCCCCGTCAAACCAGTTTTCTCTCTTTGAACCACTCACAATAATGGCACATCTGTCTCTAGGCTGTTGTACTTTGAAAACCAATGCTAAGGACACATAGGGGTTGATTTTCAAAGTGATGCGTGGGAGTTTATGCCAGGAGTGCAGCCAAATAGTTTTCACTCATACTCATCGTTGAGCCCACACTTCTCTCACTCCTTAGCGTGGCTCTGTTTATTGTGCTTGTGTGGAGAACTATCTGGGGTGTGTGTCTCCAGGGCTGCAGCTGCCCCTGTGGCTGATAGGTTTTGGTTTGAAGGCCTTTTGGTGACTCTGGTGATGGGTTTTTCTCCTGATCCTCTTTCATGTCTCTGTTGTTCTTTGGGACTGTTTGGAGCATCTCTTGAATTATTTAGAACGAAGCCATGATTCCTACAAAACAGGTGATAGTGGTTTGGTAGGTAGTGGTTTGTGACCACTGCTTATTACATTGTTCGCCAATATATTACATTATATCTGCCTGTTTTCCCTAGCTTTAAGCACTTTGGAGCCAGAGCCATCTCTTTGTTATACATTTGCACAAAGCCCACCACAATGTGCACAAAGCCCACCACAATGTACACAAAGCCCACCACAACGGGCCCTGCTTTCTAGCTGCTGCTGCAATAAAAATAGTAATAAGAACAATAATACATATAACCAAATAAGCAATTATGAACAGGGCCCGCTATTCAAGTGGTGTGAATTATCATAGGTCCTTTACATCAGCTGAGGTGCTGGTCCTAAGAATTTGGCAGGCTAATTATCTTTTCTGGTTTCTTACTGCTTCCATACTGCTCCAAAATAAAGACCTAGGAGCACAGGTCCTGAATTTCACAGTGGTTTAAATAAAAATGTAAGGTGGTCAAATTATTTTTTGTCAATCTAGATATTTTTCTGTTCATTGGTGGCCTGTGATGAGATTTTAAAAATTGCGGGGATTTTACCATTGCTCATAATGGTTTGAGAAAACATATGTATGAACAATGTTTGGCAGGCAGACTTTACATCACTGAAGAAGTTTTCCTTTTGTGGGTTCTCTTACAGGTTTTCTTTATGGGGACAGCTCACTGAGGAGCTCTCTCTGGTTACTATTATTTCAAATTCTTGTTGAGGAAAGTTCTTGCCCTTGGGTTGGATGTTGCTGTGTTCTTGGTTGAAAATCTGCTTTTATGAATTTAGCATAATGTTTTATCTATGTGTAGTTTCACTTGATGGCTCTTTTAATCACTAACATCTTTCCATTGAAAAATGTTTCCAGTTGGATTGATTATCCAATGAATTTAATTAGTAATCTTGAAATCATTTAACCTTTAAAATAGGATTATCATACGATTTTCCCACTGCTGGATCTGCTGTTTTATATAACTGACAACTGGGTAGAAGCCCGTCTGAAAACTTATTCCAGTGTGAATTCCTACAAATCTTCCATTTTTACAGGTAAACTGTGGGGTGAGACCCATGGAGGAGGGCACTTATTCACTCGTGGAAAGTTGTGTCTTTGCAAGTTCCTTCTATGTCCATGAAAATCTTTGGAGATTTAAAATGTGTAGCGCACCAGAGGTAGGGTTTATATTTTCTTCCTTGGTATAACTGGTTTGTTGCTTGGTAATGTTTTATTAAAGTAAACATTCTATGATGAGCCAAAGACATGGATCTGAACCCTCCTGAACCTCCCGGTCATAGGCCAGGAAGGATTGGATTATTTTGATTGTCCTTCACAATCCCACACCAACAACACTTGTCTACCAGAAATTCAGCAGAGTAAACAAAACCCAATCTTTCTCTGTAATGTTTCTGTGTCTTCCCTTTATGTTTGGTGGGTGTCAGATCAGTGCAAGTGTCCTGTGTACATAGTGGATGATACTAGATAATTTACAACCCTTATGGCCTCATCTAGACAAATGCAGCAGTGCGGTATGTTGCATTGCAGAAACATCCCAGGGTCAAAAAAACCTGCACAAAAAACATGGGGTGGTGCACGCAGGAGTAGCACATGTTGCCCCAAACCAGAGCCTGGCCAGCTGGAGCCACGCTCCGAGCAGCAGGATTGCCTCGGCTGCAAATCCCTAATACCCCCAGGGCCCCAGATAAGGATGCCGGGTGAGCACAGTTGCTGGCCCCAGCCTCCCCTACCCCACCTGGGGTAATATGCAGCATGCCAGAGGACGTGTGGGACAGGTGTTCCCCGGGGACAAGTGGCATAGAACAAGATGTGCCGCTGCTTCTGGTCCCCAGGGAAACAAATGTCCACGCTCATGTGGATGTGACCGATGTGTTGTACCAAAGACTTATTTTCCCAACATTCCAGGAATATATCCTCAATTTTAAAGTAATAGGCACATCAAAATAAAATGTAAGACTGGCTAATGAGGAGCCATTTAAATGGCACAAACCTTACCATTTTCTGATCTGAGAACTCATTACATATGCCTGTTATTAAGTAAGTCTCACAACAATATTTTAATATGATTGAAGATGGTATTCCTCCTCAGGTGAGAATTCTGGAGACTGATCTGTGCAGGGTGTTAATTCACTGGGAAAGGAAGGAATGTGACTGTTTTAAAATGTTATTATCGGTTTCTTTCTTTGCTACTGGTTGTATCACTCCCTTATCAGTTAAGTGCAGCAGCTTAACAATGGTTCCTCTCAGCAAGGCTCTCTATTTTTGCTGGGTGAGGTTAAAAAACAAACACATGGCCATGAGCTTTTCAAAGCCTGATTTCAATTACATGGTAGTAGGGCAAAGCTCTCGAATACACAAAACTTTGACTTTGTAAAGATTGTGACCTTCCAGTTACATGTGCTCCAAAGAGAAAAAATGTACTTGACATGTCCGCTGCTGTTTCCATGCATAAGGAGTTGTGTGCATTCAGGGGAAGGGAAGAAAAGAAGGAAATTTGCATTGGGATGGGGGAAATAGTTTCTTTGGAACTATTCTGTTTAAGCAGCAAGAATTTAAAAGATAAAAATATTTCTTATCATGGAATGATAAGGACAGGTCCAGGCTCTTTGAATAACTGAGTCTGATCTCCTGTATTTTGCAATACTCTTTACCTTTGCATTCCTCCTGACATCTTATAGAACTTTTTCTTTCCTAGTATTTGTTTTCTGGTAGTACCCATAGTATTATAGGCACTTTGTAGACACTTAAGAGTGGATGTAGCTTTCAGTCTGTGGATGGACAGATGACAAGTAGACAGAGGTCATGGAAGATGAACAACAAAAGGGGTTTTCTGTGCAAATGAGGATTCACTATAAGCAGCACCTTTAAAGAGAAGCTTTAAAGTTGAGAGTACAAGCAGATGCTGACTAACTGCAGTGATGCACTAGACTATTTGTCCTTTTAAAAATTTTCCCTGGCAATGCTTTCAGTAGCAAAAATCAAAGGATCAATTCTTCAAAGGTATTTCTGGTTGTAGAGCTTGTGGTCAGTGCAAATTGTATATATAAAATGGGTGAATGCTCATGGAGCACAAATAAGGTTTCCTAATGAAAGAGATTTTTTTTTCAAAGGGATAATGGACAGCTAAGGCATCCTTTTAATCAGAAAGAGTTAGGTACCTGCAACTTCAAAAATTACCTTTGGGTTTTCCCAGCTGAAAACTGAAAAAGCTACTTCACTGTCACTGTTCAGAGCTGTGTTTTTTGGAAACTAAAGTAAAACACTGAATATAATTATTTCTTACCTGTTTGGGAATTTTAGTTTCTAACTCCAGCTTTGTGTAGGATTTCGTTCCTGAGCAAAAACCAAGCACCATAAAAGGAGATTGTGTGTGCATGTATGTGTGTGTGTAGGGAGGGCGGTGTTATGTGCCATAGATTATTCCATTGCTTTTCTTTGGCTGTCATTCTGTTACCCCAGGGGTGGACATTTATTTTCGTTGGAGGTCTGCTTAACAAGTTTTGTGAGCTGCCGAAGGCTGCATGGGTAGCCCTGCCCCCTGACAGTTGCCCCTCCTCCTGGTCTTCATCTTGAGACCGGAAGTCCTGCCACTAACCCATGAATTTTGCCACCACAAGTCCCTCCCCTTGCCCGAGAAATACTCCTTTTGGGAGGGGTGGGGGTTGCCATCTTGAAAATGGAAAAAAACCCCAAATCGTATACTAAAAAAATCAAACATCTACTATAACTTATTTAAATTTTATTTTAAAAAATATTTTTGTCCCAATTTATTTGTGTTTGCATAGTGTGTCTAGAAGCTACTGCATAATAGCTCAAAATACACTCTTACTCTTGTATGATGTATGGGGGGGGGCTGTGTGGTTGGGGAGTGGGTGTGAGGGTTTTGGGGTGTGAGTATGTGGGGTGTGGGTATGGTGAGTGGGGTGTGTGGGGAAGGTGGGTGTGGAGGGGTATGGATGTGGGGTATGTGGTTGGGGTGCGGGTGTGAGAGGATGTGTGTGTGGGTATGGTAGGTCTGGGAGGGTGGGAGTGTGTGGGGGCTGTAGGAGGGTGTGGGTGTATTTGGGGGTATGGTGAGGGTGGGAGGGTCTTGGGGGGTGTGTGTGGATATAGTGGGGGGTGTGGCAGCGTGTGTGGGTGTGTGTGGGGCTATGGTGAAGGGGTATGGGACTGTGTGTGGGGGCAGTGGTAGGGTTTGGGGCTATGATGGGGGGTAGGAGTGTGTGTTGGGGGTATGGTGGGAGGTGGGGAGCCAGCTCTAACCATCCCATCTTGTTGCAGCGCGCAGTTCCCAACTAGAAGGACAGGACCCAAATGGCATGGCACGTGGCCAGCCTGGCCTGGCCCGGCCCAGCACAACACAGTTCTGGCTACAAGGCTGCGGACCGCATGGTGTGGCACAGAAGCAGCTCAGCCCGGCCCAGCCCAGCCCCTCCATGCTGTGCTGCATGGGTCCTGGCCTTGCAGAGGGGAACTGCATGCTGCAGCCTGGACAAGCCAGGCTGGGCTGGCTCCATGCGGCACAATGTGGATCCCAGCCTTGCAGCCAGGAACTGTATGGTGCAATATGGAACCAGCCTGACCTGGCCCATTTTGGCAGCATGCAGTGCACACTGCAAGGCTGGGACCCATGCAGTGTGGCACAGAAGGCATGAGCCGGGCTGGCCTGGCCCTGAGTCATGCTGTGTGGTTCCTGGCCTTGCAGCCCAAACCACATTGTGCCAGGCCAGGCTGTGCATTGGCTGGGGCTGGCAAGGCTGTTCTGCTTCCCTCACCTCGAGCTGTGGCTGCTGCTGCCGGTGCTCCTATCCCTGCCACTCCACACCACTCTGGGTGGGTGAGTGAAAAGCTTCAGTGGGAGGCTCTTGCCCAGCGCATTCAGCTCTGCTCCAGCCCCCATGCCACCTTCAACCTACTTTGACTGCATCGAGTAGCCCCTGAAAGCAGGTGAAATGGGTAGAAGGAGGCTGGCAGCTATAGCTGGATCTCCATGCGCTGGGCAGGAGCCTCCCACTGAAGCTTCCTCTTACACACCCACCTGGAGTGGCATGGTAGGAGCAGAAGCTGCAGCTGGAGGTGAGGGGAGCAGAACAGCCCCACTGGCCCTGGCCAGTGTGTGCAGCTGTTCCCAGTGCAGCTGCAGCTGGCCAGGTGCTGTTGTGCTTTTCTTGCCTCCAGCAAGCGCTCTTGGCCCCTGCTGCACCACTCTGGGTGGATGTGCGGGGAAAGAAGCTTCAGCCCGGCTGTTCCCACTGGAGATGAGAGGAGCAGAGGAACATCTGTCTGGCTGGAGCTGAACTACCAGAAGCTGCATGCTGGCTAGGACTGGGGGGAGTGTATGTGCGGGCTGCCTGGGTGGGAGCAGATGGGGCTCAGCCCCATGTGGAGTGTTGCGGGGCAGCCATGGGTCGGATCCAGCAGTTGGTGGGAATCTGGCCCACGGGCCATATTTTGCCTGCCCCTGTGTTACCCCCTCTAAATCGCCTGGTTCCTACTTACTTCTAGTTATACAATTATTCCTGAGTGTACTGGAAAGAAATGTCAATAATATGCCTACATTTGGAAAGCGATGTCCAATAGACTTTGGGCATTTTATGACTCTTCCTGTTCAGTAATTGAAAAATGTTCCTGAGAGGGAAACCTCAGCCTAAAGTACTGTAGACATAACATTTTTAGAAATTAAAATGTAATGGTAGAAACTGAGTTATAAATTGAAGAAAATTAGTAAGGGGTCAGATTATTTGGGACCAGAATCCTATTCTGAATCTCGGATTGTGGTTACCTCTGGGTTTCCCTTCCTTTGCAAATATTCATTGACTGAAGATGATAAGATAGTATTATATTTTTTGTATGATCATAAAATGGATTGTCAATATGCATATAAACTTTTCCTCAGTTGTTTAGGCTAAAAAGTCCTTGAGGCAAAAGCAGTGTCTTGGTTTGGTATATGTACCCATGCAATCAGCAGCATTAGAAACTTTAATCTTTTGGTTTTAGGTCCAGTAGTAATAATGTAAGGATGTGTTCTCAATACAATGGGAAATACTGTAGGATCTGATAATCTCTCCTCAAGTGGTAAAGAGGTGAAATTAAATTGAGCTAGAAAATGCCAAGCACCCCACTGACTTTCAAGAAATAATAACAAGAGCTAAGAGTAGTTGTCACATATAGGTACATATCTGAAAATGTGCAGGAAAATACCCCAAAGAAGGAAGACTCACAATTTTTTTCAGATTAATATTAATAGATTTGTTTTAAAATGTTGACCTTTCTTTCAGTACAGCTTCAAGTGAATTATTTTATGTTCACAGTGAAAATATAATGTATGTACATTGTGAGAACATAATATTGTGCAATCCAGGTTCAGTACTTTGTATTGCAGCATGTGACCTAAATAAATTCAGTGATTTAAACTCAGATAGATTTTGATTCTTTATATATAGTACAATTAGTTCAGGCTCCAATCCAGTAAATGACTTCACACAGGTGCAGGAGTCTGCCCAAAGGGAGTTGATTGCAGGATTGAAACCTTAATGTGTAAACATTATTGTTCAGTGCATACTGACATTAAAGAGAATATGTACATATTATATGCATGATTCAAATTGAAAGGTTACTTGTAGTACATGGGCATGTAGTGACATGGCCCATGTGTTTCATGTGTAAGCACATTCACAATGTTATCTTCAAAAACCATTTCATTTTCCTAATGCTATTGAGGCACAGGACAGACAGAAATTGAAACAAAGTTTTTATTCTTAAATTGGGAGAAGTTTGGTTGAATTATTGTGGAACTTGTTGTGTAGTGCTTTGCTGTGATTTTACATTAATGGGCAGGATATGTCAGGTCATTATTTTGAAATGAAGGATTTGCTATCAAATTTGCCACTGGATCAGACCAGTTGTTTACACATTCCAATCTTTTGTCTCCAACAATGCTCACTGCTTAAAAGAAAGGTGCAAGAAATCTTTCCAAAGGCTGTCATGGAATAATCTACCAAAAAAGAATGCATCTTCCTAAATATGCTACTGGTTTGCTTGGGTCTTGAAGCATGACGATTTATGTCCTGTAGCTACTGGAGTAAATACCAGGCATCCTTGAAGTCAATGGCAGACTGCCATTATTTTCAATGGGGCAAAGCTTTCACTATTGCTGTTTCCTTTCTTTGGTTTTTATTTTTGGGGTTTTTTTTGTTTTCCAGTTTTAAATATACTAGCTACACTTTCATTTTACTGGTAAGTGAAACATTCCGTATTCCTTTTCACATCTACTGCCAGATCTTCCACTGTTATTCCTGCTGCAAATGAGCTAGATAAGTGTGGAGGCAGCAGTATGTAGGGAAGAGAAGCAAGAGGTGTTCTCTTCATATCTCTGGAATTACTGCTGTAGTGGTCACAGTCCTTGAGTAAGCAGTGCCCTCTTAGATCCCTTTCCAGTCTTCACCCTACGCTGTCAAGTGACAAATCTATTCGTCTTCTCTTTTGTATCCAGCTACTCTTATCAGATCTTCAGATTACTATGCCCTGGCGGCCAACTCGGATGCCTAACAGACCTAGGCATGGTATATAGAAAAGATTTTCTTTTTAGGAGCTTGTGGTAATACAGAAATAACTTCTTCAAAACAAAGTCCAGTTCATTTGCCAAAAGATATTCAATACTCAAAGAAAGAGACCGGCATGTCTTTTCTGGCATTCTTTTCAAGGATGTGTTTTGACATAACGTAGTCTTGGTGCTCTGCCATTCTGCATCTTGAAGATGGTCAGCCATTAGCAACACACAGCTCCTCATTCCTACCCACACCTTTCTTTCTATAGTATGGATATTTTATTTCATATCTTTTGATCTCTAACTGCTTGGCCTTAATAAACAGCTATTGTCATGCAGTTACCTTTTTCACAGGTAGCAACTTGGCCATGATGTTTGTTTCATGAGCTGCCTCTCATCTAGGTCATAAAGGTTGCCTTTTCTTCTTGGTTCCTCTGACAGACTCCTTTGTTCCAACTCCCAGCATAAATAAATGCACAGAAGCCTGTACAATAATAAGTCTAAAGCAGGTATTTTCCAGTTTTCCACATCAGTCCTACATTAGAAAAAGGACTGAGTGAAGGTACCCATTGAGTTTTTGAGGGAAGTCTTTACCCCTCTTTTTTGGATTTGCCAGTATGTGCAAACTCCCTATGACTTCCATGTCATAATCCTGGAGTATTAAACTGTCCTAACAATTTGGTTTTAAAGTCATTGTTGCAACAAGGTGCAAGGTGAGTGATCCATTTACACAATTAAATGCCACACAGATAGGCCTGATATTTTAAGTGCCATCACCACAGTAAGGTATTTCCTTTAAAAAGTCACTGGTTTTTAGTTTTATTTTTTATTCTTCCAGTCCAACAATTTCTTGTTTAGATACAGAACTGGGACGATTTCTCCCCTTGTATCACTTTGCATTACCACAGTATTAAACTCTATCTACAAGACCTAAGGTTTTGCTGAAGTCTTGGATCCAGTGAAAGGTTAGCTTCTAGTTCTGCCCCCAGATCAATCAGGGGATTCCCTACTTCTCCTATTACTCACACACAGGACCAAGTTCCCTCTGTCAAAATATAGGTGAATCCTGTTTGCAGGCTACATTTTGTGGTGGTAGGAATGGTCAGACATCGCTGGGTCACTTCATGTACCTGCTTGGTGATCCCTTCCAGGCAGCATAGAATTTACTTTGTCATAGTGGAATGAGCATCATGACTTTACCTCCTAGACAACAGAACACAATCACATACACATTAGGGGTGTGCGAAGTGGGCTCTATTTGATTTGGGTTCAGATTCGACCCGAATCAGGGACAGTGATTTAATTTGTTGATTTGGATCACTGTCCCTTATTTGATTTGGCTGAATCCAAAGAAGATTTGATGCTGATTTGGAGAATCAGTGATTCAGACATAGACACTAGGGCTTTGCAAAACAGCATGATTCCATTTCGCCTTGAGTTTTGACGGTTCAACGGAACAGCGTTTTGTATCGAATTTCATTTTGAGTCGAAACAGCTGTTCTGTTCTGTTCCATCAAAACAGAAAGTCTGTTTTGACGTTTTGCTGGGGATGGCAAGTCAGCCCAAATGGGCTAGATCTCGTGGGTGGAAGGCAGCCCAACTGGGCTGACTTCCCATCCCCAGCCTATGGTCGAAATATTTTGACTTTCAAAATGTTTTGACTAGCCTCATTTTGTTTTGATGCTATTTTGACAGCCTTTGTTTCATTCAGATTTTGCTGTTTCGACCTCAAAATTGATCAAAACAGTGTCAAAACAAAACGGCCAGCAAAATTTCGCACAGCCCTAATAGACACAGCTTTAAAAGTTTTTTCTACATACCTTGAGGTAGTAAGTGCAGGTCATGATAGCTGTGATGCTGGGGCACATGGAGTGTCCCACAGGAATGTGGAGGGGGCCTCCACGTGCTTGGCGGTGAACCTGGAAGTGGACCGGAAGTACTTCCAGTCCACTTCTGAGTCTTCCAGGGAGTGTGCTGGGGGGCCCACCCAGGCCTCCCTAGCTCAGTGATAGGCCACAGGGGGACCCAGGGTACCCCCCCAGACCCAGGAGACACCAGTCACCAAGTTGGGGGGGCAGAGGGCCCCCCCCCGCACACTCCCTGGCAGACCCGGAAGTGGACCAAAAGTGCTTCCGGTCCGCTTCTGGGTCTGCTGCTGTGTGTGCTGGGGACCACCCCCCCATGCTTCTGTGAGATGCTCCATGCGCCCCAGCACTGCAGCAATCATCAGCCCCTGCTACCTAGAGGTATATAAAAAAAAATTTAAAGCTGTCTTTATGTTCGAATCTCCGAATCTTTCTGAATCTCTCTGAATCGATGTGGAGGGTTCCGATTAGATTCAGAGAGATTAATGGGTCCTTTGATTCGATTCAGATTCAGAGATTCGGCCACTGAATCAGGCTGAATCTCTTCCAAATTGAATCAGGGACCAAAGCTTCACACAGCCCTAATACACCTAAACATGCAGTAATACCAGAACTTGTGTCTTTCTTGGGCCCAAGCTAGGGCCACCTGAGTTAGACCCTTGGCACACTATTGATTTTCTCCTGAAGAGGATCTTTGACAGTCACAAACTCAGATCTGCCTTCATTCTCTTTCCACAAAATAGTAGTAAAGAGCACTGACCCCTGCAGGACACCGCTGCCCACTTCTCACCAGGATGACACAGATCCATTAACTGTGACTCTCTGGGTTGTATCCTGCAGCCAGTTTCTCACCCATGTGACTATCTTGGAGTTAAGGCCACAAGGTGTAAACTCTTATCCCAACTGATCCACAAAAGTTTTTCTTACCTCTTGGGAGGGGTCACTACCTTGTAGTATTTTCTGCCTATGGTAAAGACCGTTGTCCATCAAAATTCTACACCAATTTGCATTTCACATATGTTATCCCCATGTGTTCTGATAAATTGATAATTTAAATTAACTTTTTCTGAGGGAATATTAACTGCTTCCTGATACCCCCAAATTTCAAATTCCACTAAAGCATTGGTTCTCAACCTTGATAGACTGAAGGCACCCCTTGTTATTAGACTTGAGGTATGTCTCATTAGTCTTGAGGAACCTCTTGGGAAATGCCAGCTTTAGTTTTCACTCATTTTCTGACTATAGAAAAATAACAGAGCAATTCTTCTGTTGCAAAAAACTCAGAGAGACCATGACAGGGCAGAATGGTTTTAGTACTGTGGATTGCTGTTTGAATTCTCTAGGTCTATCGTGTGAATCATGGTTGCAAACCTAAGAGTGCTAACATTGCATGGCATTCTGCAGCACCCTTGAAAGGATATCAAGGCACCCTAGGTTGCTGCGGCCCCTTGGTTAAGAATCATTGCACTAGAGAAGCCTGGTCCCTGTAAAGGAATCCCTCATCCTGCAGAAATATTTCCCTGTATTCCTTATTATTGGGAAGGTGAGAGGGGTGGGGTGCCATTGCTGAAGCTAGCACAACCTTGCATCTCTGAAGACTGGTGATTCCATTTGGAACTTCTCCTTTGGACCTGCTTTTATCTGTTTTCTTACTGTGGCTGGCAGTTCACATGCAGCTGCATGACTGACTCTCCACTTCTAAAAGTGATCTCTGCCACCACCCCACTCAGCCCTGTCCTGCATTAGGGTACACATTCCCAACTTGGAAACAATGTCCTTTCTTTCCCCTATTTTACCTCAAAGCTAGGTGGAGCTCTCTAGTTCTGATCTGGTCCATCTAAGACTCCATGTCATTCTCTAGCACTAAATCCAGAGATTTCTAGTCATGCACTCTAACATATTTGGGTCCTCCTACACTTCCCTGCAGGAATTGATAGATTATGAGTGCCTTCAAGGAAGTGCCCCCAAAAATCATTTATCACAGTGTTATCAGGGTCCATCCTACTGGGCTGAATTGGAGTAATTTAGGCAACCAAGGTCTTGACTTGATCCTTTTCACATTCCCCCTTGTGAGAATTATATGTCTGGCTCAAAAGGCACCATCATGTGATCTTCTGCATAGGGGTTTGAGGACTGAACTTTGACACTTGCACAGTGGGTACCCGGTGGCTATGTAAGTCCATTCCTCTGAAACTCAGTCACACAGTTAACCCCATAATCAAGGTTGCAAGCAGCTTCCTTAGAGCCACACTGATCCCCTGTGAATGGTCTGGGCAATTCAGTCATATGACCCTGGTTTGAGTTTATTTGCTTCTCTTCTCTGGAAAGCACCTGCAGATCTATCACTATGGCCTTCCACCTCACCCCCAAACTAGCCGTATTATGCATAAGCTGGTATGCCTGCAGTTCACAGATCTGTTGATTTGTGATCTTTCTCCCACATTTTAGTTCATGGTGACTTGCTTCATAAAACTTTTTTAGCCCAAACATTTCATGTGGGCTGACCTGTGGTTGTGGCTCTTTCCTGTTTGAAGAGTTAATCCCTCATCTGGTTAGCTATAGCTATCTAAGTTACTCCTTTGTGCTCCCTTCCCTCTTTCTACTAGCCTTAGGGAACAGTTATATTTCAAGAAGCAGTGTTTTATGGAACTGCTCACAAGTCAGTCTATGCTAATTCCATTTCACTGTAAGGTCCAATGGACTTTGCACCTGTTGCAGAACAGGTCTGCCAGAGACACCTGGTTCAAATCAGAAGCTTTTTTGAAAGCAGTGAGATTGGTGTGTTGAGCTCCCTACATTTTTAAGTAGAGTAGCAATTTAGCATCTTATTCAGGTTTTAGGCAGCTAAGTCATCCACTGACATCATACTTCACTTTGTGTAATGGCCTGAATTAAGCTTGCATGCCTCAGTACCTTACATGGCAACCTTTTCATCCTATATGACTTAAGTTTGTCCCTACTTTGCATGCTCTGCAATGATTCAATACTTCCCTGGCGGCATCTAAGACCATTTGCACTCTGTTGTGATTCAGCTTCTGTGTGAACATGCAGAAGCACTGTGTAAACACTTGAAATTATAGGCAACCATACCTGATGACTAGCAGAAGTTTGATACTGGAGTGAAATCAGCATGGTAGTCCTGGTGCCCACCTTTTGTCCAGTATTCTATTGGTTGAGGTATATGCCCAGGGCAGGGGAAACCTTGGCACTAAGTTTTTAGGCTCAGTTTACCCAGAGAAGATTTGAACCCTCATCTACCATAATCACAAGACAGTCATTTAATCACCATGCCACAAGGCAAGCAGTATAGGGAACACATTCCTGTTGAGCCATCCTGCGGACAAAATGAAAAGAAGCAAGAGGAAGCCTAATTCTGAGTCTCAGGTAGATGGATACTGTCCTGGTAGGGGGAGAGTCACTCCTTGATCCCAGACTTATTTGAGCAGGCTTAGGATCATAGGAAAGCAGTGTTGGAAGGGACCTCATGAGGACATCTAGTCCAACTCCCTGTTCAAAGCAGGATCATCCCTGACTAAACCATCCCGATCAAGTATCTGTCTAATCTGACACTTGCTTCTTCATAAAATTTGCCAGGTGCCTGAAACTCCCTTCCAGCAGGACTGTGAGAGATACCCAGATGGCACTATGGGGAAAGCCTTTGAGTGGCAATCTTAATTACAGTACTTCATCATGTAGATAAGGCTTCTTGGACAGTGTGACCCATAATCTTTATTAGAAATGAGTGTGTGTCTATGTTTGGAAAGAGGAAACAAAAGCTTGGTGAATTGGTAGTAAGAACTTCAATGTCTCTCACTTTTCTTTCAGAAAAAGGAAAACCCACCCATATACTACTCTTAGCACTCCCCAGTCCCCTGTCACTAGCTCATCTTGCTGTGTGGGACACTGTCTGACTCTCTCCACTATCAAATTTTTCCTGAAATCTCGTATCTCCTGTGATCCTATGACACTTCACTCAGGTTACACAGGAAGATGTAGTGGACATATTAATAATTAGTGATCCATTTGCTTTCAGCAAGCCAGTGTCTCTTCTCTCTTCCACTGATGCAACTCCTTTGGCTCTGATCTTGGCCCCAGGTTAGTGCCATGACATACAATGTCTTTTTTCAGATATTCATCATTGTACATGATCCATTTGGCACTAAAGGGTTGTGGGGTATAATGCATAAAAAGACTTGGCTGAAGGGGTGTGTTCTCTGTATCTGTGTGTAAGGTTGGTTGTTTGGGGATGGATGTTGCCAACATATAGCTCACTGTGGGGATATGGCCTTCACCAGTGGTCCAACATATAGCCTCCTAGGTGCTGTAGTCATTCAGATGTGTTGGTTGCCAAACTAGTTTCCCACTCTTTCTTTGCTGTACTGGTCCTGGGACAGCATTTGATTCTCTCCTGTTGTGGCCTTTCTGTCTTCCTGGTAGCCACTAGGGCTATGTGAAATGCCTGCATTTCATTTTGGATTCAGCATTTCAGAGGGACAGTGCTTCATGTCGGTGTTTCATTTTGTTTTGGATTTGGGGTTTCGGAGGGACAGAAAAAAAAAAGACACACACTCACCTGCTCTGGCAGCGGCAGTTGGGGCCTCTGAGGGCTTGTGGCAGAGTGCCTCCCCTGCACAGTGCAGTACAGCAGGGATTGCCCCCCCGCCTGGCACCTGAACCGTCACGCAGGTGCAGCGTGACTCGGCAGGGCACCATGCACTGCCTGGGAGTTGGGGCAGATCCATCTGTCAGCCAGAGCTCCCAGTTCGATTCCCTAGCTCTCTGATCATTCCCCCAGCTCTTCCTGGGGGGTGCGGCCCCCGGATCTGTGCACAGGGTTTCAGCAGGCTGCTGCTGCCAGCTGGGGAAATAGCCCAGAGCCGCTGCCATCCCCAACTGGCAGCAGCAGCCTGCTGTCATCCCTCAACATCCGGGGACCTTTGCCCCCTGAAAAGAGCTGGGGGAAGTGATCAGAGAGCTGGCGGAAAGATTGGGGAGCTGGGGAATTGAAGCAGGAACTGAAGTTCCCGAACCCCAGCCCCCAGTTCAATTCCCCAGCACTGGGATTGGAAGGGACCTCAGGGACAGATCATTGTCATTGGCTACCATCTACTGGTGTCAATATCAAAGCAGTCTGCCCCCCCACTTCTTTCCCTGCAAGTCCGCCTCCGAAACTGCTCCAAAACATCCGAATCATTTTGGAAAATTTCCAAAACATTTTGGATGGCCCGTTTCATCTCGGAGCTGTTTTGGAGCTCTGCGTTTCATTTTGGATTTGGTGTTTTGACTGTCAAAACGTCTGAAACGAAATGGCTGCTGAAATTTCTCACAGCCCTAGTGGCCACTCATATTCCTTTCTGCATCTGGCTCTCTGACCTCTAGCCAACATTTGGGCACTTGTCTCTTCTGTCCCTGCATACTGGTTCCTTGATATTGCTACTCTGCAACTGACTACAGTTTCTTCTCAACCACCAACTTCTCAGCCAACCCACTTCACAGGACACTGACCCAATGACTGTGGCCTTTTGCCATTGTTTTTTGTGACTGCTGGATGGTCAAGGGAGAAGAGATTGATGTCATATATCTTGACTTCAAAAAAGCCTTCGATCTGGTATCCCGTGATCACCTCTTGGAGAAACTGGCCAATTGTGGCCTTGGGTCCACCACGATCTGCTGGCTGGGAAATTGGCTCCGTGGTCAGACCCAGAGGGTGGTAATTGACGGAAGTCAATCGTCATGGTGCCCTGTGACCAGTGGGGTCCCCCAAGGCTCTGTCCTTGGACCCATATTGTTCAACATCTTCATTAATGACGTGGACATTGGAGTCAGAAACGTACTGGCCAAGTTCGCCGATGACACCAAACTTTGGGGCAAAGCATCCACACTTGAAGACAGAAGGGCGATTCAGGCTGACCTGGACAGGCTCAGCAAATGGGTGGATGAGAACCTGATGGTGTTTAACACTGAAAAATGCAAGGTTCTCCACCTTGGGAGGAAAAACCTGCAGCATCCTTATAGGCTCAGCAGTGCTACGCTGGCTAGCACTACAGAAGAAAGAGACTTGGGGGTCATCATTGACCACAAGATGAACGTGAGCCTTCAATGAGATGTTGCAGCTAGTAAGGCGAGCAAAACACTGGCTTGCATCCATAGATGCTTCTCAAGCAAATCCCGGGACGTCATTTTCCCATTGTACTCGGCCTTGGTGAAGCTGCAGCTGGAGTACTGCATCCAGTTCTGGGTCCCACAATTCAAAAAGCATGTGGAAAAGCTTGAGAGAGCATGATCAGAGATCAGGAAAACGGACCTTACGACGACAGGCTGAGATCTATGAAGCTCTTTATCCTGGAAAAGCACAGGCTCAGGGGTGATCTGATGGCCACCTATAAGTTTATCAGGGGTGACCATCAGTATCGGGGGGAATGTTTGTTCACCAGAGCACTCCAAGGGATGACAAGGTCGAGCGGTTATAAACTACTGCAACTGCAACTACTGTTTCAAGCTGGACATAAGGAAGAATTTCTTTACTGTCCGAGCCCCCAAGGTCTGGAACAGCCTGCCACCGGAGGTGGTTCAAGCGCCTTCATTGAACACCTTCAAGAGTAAATTGGATGCTTATCTTGCTGGGATCCTATGACCCCAGCTGACTTCCTGCCCTTTGGGCAGGGGGCTGGACTTGATGATCTTCCGAGGTCCCTTCCAGCCCAAATGTCTATGAAATCTATGAAATCTATGGCTAAACCCAGACTCTCTCTCCTAGATGAATAGGCCTCAGGTTTCTAGATCTTTTGTTGTAATGTGCAGCTTGTTTGTCTTCAGGGATGTACGTAGTAATCATGTTGGTCTCAGACAAAAAGAAAAGCTTGTCTGTCTTGTTCTATTAGCAGTATCTGTGTTTTGTCTGTTTTCTCTCCGTCCAGTTGCAGCAGGCTGTCCCTTATGGGAAGCAATATCTTGGTTCTTCACCCATCAGTGTCTAAGCTGGGCTTGGCTGGGCTGCTATCAAGTCCCTGAGATAGGGTATTGCGATGGTCCCACAAGTAGTTCTGTCTTTAATTAAGGGGATCTGTTATGTTTCCAAAATGTCATGTAGATGCCAGTGCTTTCAGTTCTGTAATACAATTACCTACTCCATCTTCTGGGTCCTGATTCTGGGGAAAAAAGTAGGACCTTTGCACAGTCTCATTTTTTTCTGGAGTCACAATACTCATCAAAAGGCTCCATCAGCTGCTCGAACGTATTTAGTGCCTCAGGTAAAAATGTTGCACTTACTTCTCTGCCCTTTGTCTCAGTAAGGTAATGAAAAAGGTTTACCTTCTTTTTCTCATCCTTGTCTACCACAGTCAGCTGTGTGTACAAGGTCTGCTGTTCCTTCCACTGCTACCATACCGCTGACAGGTTCTTTGACTGGAAATCCAAATGTGCAGCGGGGTCTAAGTACCCCCATGCTGCCTGTTCTCTTTGCTCTGTGGGTGATGCTTTAAATCACAAACGGTTCACTATGGTTCTCATCCACTGCCACCATATTTCATGCACAGAGCTTTCTGCAAGAATAGAGGGAATCCATTTGGACTGCATGGACCTTTATTAAAAGGGTCATGTGCTGGATGCTGTTGCCTGCAGCCACATGGTTACAGTGTGCTCAGAGCTATGGGGAAATTCTCCAAACACATTGAGCTTCCTTGTGTCATCCTGCAAATCCTACCCACTACAACCTGTGTTCCAACCTGCAGGTTGTTACAATTTAGGTCTGAGTGAACTAGAGATGAATGGGATTTTATGGATTTTTCATTCTGACATTTTCTTTCTGAAATCGGAAATTTGTGCAATGAATTGTCTAAAACCTGCACACATTTGTATCAGACACAGGGATGCTTCTGGCTCTGCAATTAGGTAAAGAACTGAAATAATTTACAAAGACTGTTTATTTGTATTCATAAATGAATTTATATATATATAGATATATACATATATATATGTATATATCTATATATATATGTGTGTGTGTGTGTGTGTGTGTGTATATATATATATATGTATGTATATATATACACACACATATATATGTATATATATATATACATACATATATAAATGTGTATATATATGTATATGTATGTATGTATGTGTATATGTGTATGTATATATGTATGTGTATATGTATGTATGTATGTGTATATATAAAATCAAAGAAAACATTAGGGTTGGAAAGGACCTCAGGAAGTCATTTAGTCCAACCCCTTGTTCAAAGAAGGACCATCCCCAACTAGATCATCCCAGCCAAAGCTTTGTCTACCTGGGTTTTAACAACCTCTAAGGATGAAAATCCTACAACCTCTCTCAGAAGCCTGTTCTAGTGCTTTCTACCATCCTTGTGAGAGTTTTTCCTAATATCTAATCTAAACTTCCCTTGCTGCAACTTGAGACCATTGCTCCTTGTTCTGTCATCTACCACTGCTGAGACCAGTTTAGCTTCATCCTCTTTGTAACCCCCACTTTCAGGTAGTTGAAGGCTGTTATTAAATCCCCCCTCTGTCTTCTCTTGTCCAGACTAAATAAACCCAGTTCCCTCAGTCTCGCCTCATAAGTCCTGTTCCCGAGCCTTCTAACCATTTTTGTGGCCCTCTGCTGGACTCTCCAATTGCACTGATACAACTCAAAACTCCCACTACCCTTGCATAAGCATTAAAAAGTGGAATAGTCATAGATTCATGTGAAAGGGAACACTTTATTTTAAAATCCTATTATTCTAGAAACCTGTTTTTATTATTATTTACTAATTTTGTGATCAAGTACCATTGATGTGCTAGGTACTTTTCAAACAATCGTTGCCCTGAGTGTAAAGATGGGGGGGGGGGCAGGGGAGGGAGGGAAAGGAGACGAGTTGTGGAAAACAGAAAAGCAAGGGGTTATTTGATCCATGGTGAGCAGACTGGCAGAAATAGTCATTGGGGTTGACTACAGTGGGGTTTTGATGGGGGAGAATGCAGTGCCAGATTATGACATGCTGAGGTCCTAAACTATGTCCATCTTAAGAGGCCCCATATGATAAGAATAATCCACGAAATCCACAAAAATGGATTTTCATGACATTTTAAGATGAATTAATGTTATTTTTGCACAAATTTATGAACTCAATGTGAATAATAACTCTGGAGCCATATACATGTACATTTTCCCCATATTAAAACAAAAATGTTCAGGTTTTTTTTCTTATTTAGAGGCCCCTCATATTGTGAGGCCCTTAGCTGTAGCTTAAGTAGCTTAAACCTAAATCTGGCACTGGCAGAATGGCTGCCTCCTGGTGAAAAGGGGGTGAAAGAGAAGCTCTGGGCCAGGCTAGCTCTACTCTGCTCTACCTGCATCTAATGCCATGGGTGGAAGAGCACAAAAGGGAAATTCAGCAGACAGGAAGGGGCTTTCAGTAGCTAGGCAGCATTAAGGAAGCCTGCCAGTTGGAGAAAAGTGAAGGTAATCCTGTGGGAGACTGTGCTCAAATCAAAGACTGCTTGGGGTACCTGGCCTGGCATGAGTGTGAAGGTGGAGTCAAAAGGGAACCACAGGGTAGCCATGTGTGTGCCACCCAAGGATGGGCAGGGAACACACTGAAGAAGGAGCTTGTACATGGACCTGAGCGAGGTGTTTATAGTAACAAGGCAGCTACTGTACAGCAATGCAGTATGAAAACTCAGACTGTTCCCTGGTGGGGAAAATCCTCTGTATTTTACATTATAATGTCCTTTCTCTGCTTTTCTTGGAAACATTACCAGGACATCCACTTCAAAAGAATAGCTCATTTAGAATTAAAGCATACGTGAAGCCAGTTCCAGAACCATGCATATTAGGTAGCATAATGTCATATCACATGCAAATGCTTGTGTCTTTTAAAAATACAAAGGAAATGCCGCAGATTAAAAACCAGCAAAACGAGAAATTATTCAATTAATCAGTAACACTTCCTTCAAGAGCTCCATGCTGAAATTGGAGACATGAATAGCCCACCTTGTACTTAGATGCTGTTTGAATCATTTACTTTGTCTTTTTTCGAAAAGGGAAAAAATCAACAACAAAGTAATCTTGTGCCAGGAGGAAAAAAATACTTTCTGTCAGCTGTGGCACGTTTAAACACCCTAAATATTTCATCAGACACTCCACTTACTTCAATGTTTTAAACAAGATTTAATAAATAGTTGCATGTTCAGACTTGTACAGCCCTACTTTGTCTGTAGCTGGCAATGTACTTCTGTATGTGTTTGACTGTGCGGGGAAGAATTTTAATTACTTACCTGTTCTACGCAGACACTCACTTTCTTTTAACTGTTTGTTTAAAAAGTGCCATAACTATGATGCAAAAAGCATCACTCATATAATTTAAAGAATCAGTTATTCCTCTTTTCCATATCAGGTCCTTACTTTCCATATTTAACACCTTAGAGATTCTATGCCCATTTAGCTGGCTTTTAGCATTTATTCATATGGAAAGGGCAAAGAGTTCATGAGTCCCTGGAACTCTGTTGGGAACCCTTCGTTCTGAGAAACCTTGCTATAAACTGCTCCTGCAGAGACAGTGCTTGAAAAATGTCTCAGACTACTTCATTGAATATCAGTATAAGCAGTGATTTGTTATGGCTTCTTAAACAAATGCAAGTGATTGCCAAGAGACCATCTCAAGAGCTGATGGCCTTGCCAGTATCCCTACCCTAGGCTGTGACTTTCCATTTTGTGACAAAGCAGCTTCAGTCTTACAGCCTTATCTAAAAACATCTCTTGAAACCCTCTTTCATTAGGTTTAGACCATGTTATAGATTCATAGATTCATAGATATTAGGGTCAGAAGGGACCTCAGCAGATCATCAAGTCTGACCCCCTGCTCCATTCAGGAAAGAGCACTGGGGTCATCTGACCCCAGCCAGGTGCTTGTCCAGTCTCCTCTTAAAGACCCCCAAGGTAGGGGAGAGCATCACCTCCCTTAGAAGCCCATTCCAGATTCTGGCAACCTTTACCATAAAGAAGTTCTTCCTGATGTCTAACTTGAATCTGCTCTCTGTCCGTTTGTGGCCATTTCTAGTTACTCCCAGGGGTGCCCTGGTAAACAGAGCATCTCATATGCCTTGCTGCCCCCCCCTATGAATTTGTAGGTGGCCACAAGATCACCTCTCAGCCTTCTTTTGTGGAGGCTGAAGAGATTCAGGTCTCTCAATCTCTCCTCGTAGGGCTTTGCCTGAAGACCTCTGACCATACGAGTGGCCTCCTCTGGACCCTCTCAAGGTTATCCACATCCCTCTTGATGTACGACTTCCAAAACTGGATGCAGTACTCCAACTGTGGCCTCACTAGTGCCACATAGAGGGGAAACGTCACCTCCCTGGACCTGTTTGTGATGCACCTGCTAATGCATGATAAAATGCGGTTAGTTTTACTGTTCACTTCATCACATTGGTGACTCATGTTCATCTTAGAGTCCACTATGACTCCGGGATCCCTTTTTGTTACAGTGTTGTTGAGAAGGTCCTTCCCCAGCCTGTAAGTGTGTTGGTGATTCCTTCTCCCTAGGTGCAGCACTTCGCATTTGTCCTTGTTGAACTGCATCCTGCTCTGTTCAGCCTACTTCTCCAACCTGTCCAGATCTGCCTGGATTCATTCCCTGCCCACTAGTGTGTTTACTTTACCCCATAATTGCATGTCATCTGTGAATTTGGACAGAGTGCTCTCCATGTCCTCATCTAAGTCACTGATGACATTGATATGTTATGTTATGACATGTATTGTCTTGGGTAAGCTTCTCCCCTAATGATGGCCAAATTACAAATGTCCTTGATGATTCTCTGCAATCTGCTAGTAGTTTTTAGATACTGCCTCATGCACCATGAGGAGTGCAATTGATGCATTTGTACACCCTGGTCAATGTGAGTGAAAGTGCAGTTGGGTGATTACCTTCTTTCTTTTCTGTGATGTCCCAGAAGATAACAAATTCAGATGTCTCAAAAGTACTCTCACTAGGGGTAGAGAGGATGCTAGTGCCTGTCTCTTCTTCTTTTGAACTGTTTGATTCTGTCTCTCATCTTTCCCAGAGGGTAGCTGAGACTGAATCCTGGATGAGAGGTGATTGACAGATACTAATTCTGGGTTAGTTATAAATGATGCTGGCTGGACAGAAAAAAAGTAACTAGAGGAGGTGACAGAGTGGTCTTCTTTAATAAAGAGGGTTCAGCCTTTGATAAAATCACAATTCTTTCAAGCCCTTGAAATCCAAGTCAGACAATAATAATTATTTATTATTATTTTTATTGCCACAGTGCCTACAGTCCTAAATGAAGATCAGAGTTCTATTGTGCTAAGTGCTATGCAAACACAGATTAGAAAAATCCTCACAACCCTCAGCTTACAGAAAAACAGGTAAAGCAATCTGTCCCGATACCCAGAATGTCAGGGGAAATGCCAGGAGTAGAACCCCAGTCTCCCAATTTCCCTTGTGGCACCTTATTTATAGTGCTACCCTGTCTCAGAAAGATTGTCTTTTATCTTTGTAAGCCCTAGAACTAGCTGGCTTAGAAACTCTTTGCTTTCTTTATAGGAGACAGGGGGAAAGGTAGCTCATACAGGCTCAGTTTACATAAAGAATCACTTCACTGAAGTGCAGTTTTGCACCATATTTGTGCTGTGGTATTAGGCATTTATGTTCTCTTTAAAATTTACTTTCAATTTGCCCACATCATCAATGTGTATATGAAAGGGTATATCAACTGTGAGAGAGCATGCTCGACACAGCATGGGAGTCCTGAGCTAACAGGAAGTGAACTCCAATTAGCTACTAAAGAAGGCTTTGAAGAGGAGCACATCAGGGATTAACCTGAATGTCAATCTTGGTGTGTGTGGGGAGGACAGAAGGGGTTGGGTGGGTTGTTTGTTTGGTTGGATTTCTTTGCATTGTTCCTGGTTTTGTGGTTAACTTTGCATGACTAGACCAGATATCAGTTAAGCTGGCCTCTTCAAAAGTAGGCTGAATAGCCTACCTAGACCTGGCAATAGCTGAAATGGTGGAGTTGATTGCCCTCAACCAGTACCTAGAAGCAACAGGGCTGGTGGCACTGGCTTTATAGACCCAGACCAGAAAGCCACACATAGCAACAGGCCCTGGTGTCCAGACAGCAATGGACTGGAGTGGAGAGGCTGAAGAGGCCAATCTCAAAGTGAGTGCCTTGAGGCGATATGCTGACCACTGAGTCCTCCTAGATTTACAAATAAGTGGGGGGGGCAAGATGTTATTGCATGACCAGGAGTTAAGATCCCCACCAAGTAACTAAGGCTATAAAAGCTGTCATATTTTTCTGACACAGATTGGGTTTTGCTAATTCAATTTAAATGTGTAAGTAGCTGAAAGATATTTGGAGTTTCATATTTCCAAGGACACTTGAGAACAGGTGGGGAAGGAAAACATGAAAGAAAGCACCTGGGGGCCTAGCTCTAAAAAGCTGTGTAGGTATCTAATTGAAATCATAGGGCATTTAAACATATAAATAGGGACTATGCACCTAGATGCATCTGTGGATCTGGCCTAAGTTCCCCAAAGACAGCTAAACTTTTAAGTGGGGGCTTGAGGCAAACATTTTATTTTAGAAAATACCGCTGGGTCTTATTTGAACCTGGCCTTTTAAACTGCTAATGTTTCCTGCTAGACTTTGGGTGCAATGCAAGATCCTTATTCCATAAACATTGAATCCTGCCTACTTTATGGAACATCCCAGTCTTCAAACTGTGTCCAAGCAATGGTAATCTGTGGGAAATTTGCTGGCAGTGTATAGGTTTAAATTCCCAGAGTCTGAGTACAAGAGGTTCAGTGGAGAGTCTTCAGCTCTGAAAATTACTTCACCTTTGGTCAGAGAGATCCTGTAGAACAGATCCTAAGATGAGGTAAATCATGTGCCATTGACTTCAGTAAATCTGTGCTGATTGATACAAGCTGAGGATCAGACCATAAGGATGCAATGGTAATATTGTACATTGCTTAATGGGGTGAGTTGGAAAGGATTTATTTTCTTGATTCTGTTCTTGATACATAAGTATCCTTTTCAGATTAGATGATGCTGGGAAGCATATTTAATTTCCTGAAAACTATGTTGCTCAGTGGTTCTCAACCTTGATAGACTCAAGGTACCCATTGTCAGACTTGAGGCATCCCTCAGAAAATTCCAGCTTTTGTTTTCACTAATTTTTTTACTACAGAAAGTAATAGGGCAATTCTTCTGTTTCAAAGAACTCAGAAAGACTACAGTGGGGCAGAATATTTTAAACACCATGGATAGCGGTTTGAAATGTCTAGGTTTATTTTATGAATCATGGTTGCATACCTAACATTGTGTGGCATCCCACATCACCCTTGAAAGTATCTCAAGGCACCCCAGGGTGCTGCAGCACCTTAATGCTAACCACTGAGCTAACTAAAGAAAACTGACCAGAATTAATATTTGTATGCTTCAATGCCAAGTAATCCGAGATGCAGACTACCATAAATAGAGTTTCACTCTGTTAGAGTTCATACGTAAGTAGGCTTATAGTGTCATAGTTGGTAGGGTCAGAAGGGACCTGAGCAGATCATCAAGTCCGACCCCCTGCCATGGCAGGAAAGAGTACTGGGGTCAAAAGACCATGGCTAGGTGTTCATCCAGCCTCCTCTTAAAGACCCCCAGGGTAGGAGCCAGCACCACTTCTCTTGGAAGTTGGTTCCAGATCCTAGCCGCCCTGACAGTGAAGTAGCGCCTCCTGATATCTAGTCTAAACCTACCCTCTGCCAGCTTGTGACCGTTATTTCTTGTCACTCCTGGTAGTGCTCGGGGGAACAGGGCCTCCCCCAATGCCTGCTGGTCCCCCCTGACTAGTTTGTAAATGGCCACTAGTTCCCCCCTCAGCCTTCTCTTGTGGAGGCTGAACAGGTTCAGGTCCCTTAACCTCTCTTTGTAGGGCCTGCCCTGCTGACCCCTGAATCATGCAGGTGGCCCTCCTCTGGACCCTCTCAGTGCTGTCCACATCCCTCCGGAAGTGTGGCGCCCAGAACTGGACACAGTAGTCCAACTGCGGCCTGACCAGTGTCGCATAGAGGGAGAGGATCACCTCCTTGGACCTGCTTGAGATGCATCTGTGGATGCATGACAAGGTGCGGTTGGCCTTCCTGACCGCGTCCCCTCACTGTCGGCCCATGTTCATTTTGGCATCAATAATGACTCCAAGATCCTTTTCTGCCTCTGCACTGACGAGAAGGGAGTTGCCCAGCCTGTAGGTGTGCTGCTGGTTCCTCCTCCCCAGGTGCAGCACCTTGCACTTGTCAGTGTTGAAACCCATCCTGTTCTCATCTGCCCACCCCTGTAACCTGTCCAGGTCTGATTGCAGCCTATTCCTCCCTTCTAGCATGTCCACTTCCCCCCATGTCTTAGTGTCATCTGCGAATTTGAAGAGGGTGCTTTTTACCCCCTCATCGAAGCTGCTGATGAAGATGTTGAACAGTGCGGGCCCGAGGACCAAGCCCTGGGGAACCCCACTGCCCACATCCCTCCAGGTTGAAAGTAACCCATCCACCACCACTCTGTGGGTGCAACCCTCAGCCAACTAGCGACCCATCTGACTGTGTAGGTATTGATGCCACAGTCCCTTAGTTTTTTAATGAGAATGGGGTGAGAGACAGTGTCAAAGGCCTTCCTAAAGTCCAGAAAGACTATGTCCACTGCTACACCTGCATCTAAGGATTTTGTGACCTGGTCATAGAAAGCCACCAGGTCGGTCCGACAGGACCTGCCTCTAATGAACCCATGTTGGTTGCCCCTAAGCATAATCTCCCCTGCTGGCCCCTCGTGGACATGCGCCAGGATAACTCTCTCAAAAAGCTTACCCAGGACCGAGGTAAGACTGACTGGCCTATAGTTTCCTGGGTCCTCTTTCCTCCCTTTTTTGAAAATGGGAACCACATTGGCCCTTTTCCAGTCCTCTGGCACCTCACCAGAGCACCACGAATGCTCGTAAAGCTGTGCCAGGGGTCCTGCAATGACCTCTGTTAATTCCCTCAGCACTCTGTGGTGGAGATCGTCAGGACCTGCTGATTTAAATACGTCCAGTCCCCCCAGAAGTTCCCTGACTAGGTCCTCACTGACCCTAGGCTTGGGTGCACCTCCCTGGGACCTACAGGGGTCCTGGTGTGGAGGATGACCTGGTCCCTGCTCAGAAAAATGGAGGCAAAGAAATTGTTAAATAGGTTAGCTTTGCTGTCTGGTGCGATGACCAGATTTCCTAGCATGTCTTGCAGAGGCCCCATGTTACCCGGTACCTTCTTTTTACCCCCTATGTATTTAAAAAAGGACTTCTTGTTGTCCTTTATCTGGGTATCTAGTCCCAGTTCCATCTCCACCTTGGCCTTCCTGACCGCCCCCCTGCAGCCCCAAGCAATCAAGGTATAGTCCTCCCTGGTGATGACCCCTCCCTTCCATTGGGTATATGCCTCCTTTTTAGCTAGGAGACGTTCCCGTATGCTTTTGGTGAGCCATGGGGGCTTTTGCACCCTCTTGCTCCCTTTGATCCACATTGGGATTACCTCCCTTTGGGCTTGGAGGATCATCTCCTTAAGGAACAACCACTCTTCCTGGACACCCGACTCCCCTCCCCTCCAGGAACTCAGTGCCTCCCCGACTATTCTCCTTTCCTCATTGAAATCCTCCCTCTTGAAATCCAGGGCTGCTGCCTTGCTGCAGGCCTTTGCCATCTTGTGCTGGATGGTGAATTCCAGCAGGTGATGACCGCTGTTGCCCAGGTGGTTGAGCACCCGCAGACACCTCACAAGGTCATCGCCTGTGGCCAGGACTAGATCCAACAAGGCGTCTCCCTTGGTGGGGCTGTGCACCTCCTGGATTAGATGGAGGTCCTGTATCTTGGCTAGGAACCTACGTGAGCAATCAGACCTGGCTGACTGCTCTTCCCAGCAGATGTCTGGAAAGTACAGGTCACCCATGATGACCACATCCTTTGACCCAACTACCTCCGTGAGCTGACTTAAGGATTCCTGGTCTAGCTCTTTCCCTTGGTTGGGTGGTCTGTAGTAGATCCCTACTGTTAAGTCCCTTTCCCATCAACTTCCTTATATTCTAACCCAGAGCACTTCAGTGTGCCCCTCCTCTGACCCAGTGCCACTTGTTGAGGATGTGTATTTCTTCTTGATGTAGAGCGCCACACCCCCACCTCTCCTCCCTGTCCTATCCCTCCTGTACAGTGTATGGCCCTTGATATTCACTGCCCAGTCACGCATTGGGTCCCACCACATTTCAGTGAGCCCTACTATGTCTGGGTTGGTGTTAGCTAGCAGGAGGGCGAGTTCCTCCTGCTTGTTCCCCATACTATGAGCATTAGTGTAGAGGCATTTGAGGCCTCCTGAAGATGCATGCACTGGCCCCCCAATCTCCGTACTACCAGGGTCCCTGTTGCTTACCTGGGTATTTGTTCTGCTTGACAGTCTAGGCTGGGCTGTTCTTGTGGGTAATGCTTGATTTAGTGGTCCAAGGCTTCCTCTGCCCTCGTCTTCCCCTTCCCCCGATGAGGCTTACTTTACTGAATCGTTGTACTTTGTTTTACAGATAACAGGCAATATTGAATATGTAGGTTTTGGGTCAGCCAATTGTAGGTGGCCTTCAGACTTCCCTAGGCAACCCAAACTTAAGCATGTATACTGTTTTGAAATTGAATTTGGCATGTCTTGGAATATCAGCAGTGAAACATGCCATCTTGCCTAGAGTAGCGTTGAAGTGATGCTGTAGGCATGATGGTCCAGGAAGTGTATGAGAAGTAAGGATTTCTGGGGCTGCTCTCTCTTACTGGATCAACTGCATGCTTAGTATAGACTCAGGCAAGAAGACTGCATTGCAGTCCAAACCTTGTCTAAGTCTGTCCCAATCATGGAGTTGGTCCAATAAAACATAACACTCCCGGAAATCCTTGCCTTTAACTTGTCTAAACCCATAGTTCTGTTGTGGTCCAATTGGCTGGATATGTTAAAGATAGGTAAACGAGTTCAGAAACGTTCTCATTAGTTTAGCAAGAAAGGTCTCTTTCTGTAGTATCCAAGTAAGAAATATTGTTTATGCTGCAAGAACAAGGTAGGAAGGAAACAAGCAAGTTTCCTTCTTTTAGAGCTCTTTTTTTTTCTTGAATGCTTTCTCACCTCTTCTCTTTGCTTTTGCTTTCATTTTTTTCTTTTTAACTGTTTTCTACTCCCCCCCTCTTTCATTGAATCAACAGGGAACTTATACCTTTTGTTGATGGTTTATTTGGTTATTTACTTTGCTAGATGACTTTGATGTGGTCTGGTCATGTATTTGGACAGACTGGCTTTTCTTTTGGATTGGCTACAGTGTTTGTATTGTGGTTTTTGAACTGTGCTTAGATGCCTTTGCAATAGGTGGCTTATAAATCAATTCAATGAATAAACAGAAAATGTTACCTCTGTTGTGAAATCCTCAGAAAACTGGCAACCATTCCTAAGAACTTCTCCAGCTAATCTCAAGCAAGAGGGACAGAATGCAGCCTTGAAAAAACTCACTGGAGAAAACAAGAAGTATCTATATATATATACTGGTGCCCTTTAGAATCACAGAATCCTAGAAAGTTAGAGTTGGGAGGAACCTCAAGAGGTCATCTAGTCCAACCCCCTGCTCAGAGCAGGACCACCCCCAACTAAATTATCGCAGCCAAAGTTTTGTCTAGCTGGGTCTCAAAACCCCTCAGAGATGGAGATTCCACCACCACGCCGGGTAACCTGTTCCACTGTTTTACTCCCTGCCTAGTGAGAAAATTCTTCCTAATATCTAATCTAAACTTCCCTTGCTGCAACTTAAGATGGTTGCTCCTTATTTAATATCTGCCACCACTGAGAACAGTCCAGCTCCAACCTCTTTTGAACTCCACTTCAGGTAGTTGAAGGCTACTATTAAATCCCCTCTCAGTCTTCTCTTCTCTAGACTAAATAAATCCAGTTCCCTCAGCCTCTAAGTCATATGCCCCACCCCATCACTATTTTCATTGCCCTCCACTGGACTCTCTCCAATTTGTCCACATCCTTTCTGTAGTGGGGGGCTCAAAACTGAACACAGGACTCCAGATGTGGCCTCATCAGTGGTGAATAGAGGGGAATAATCACTTCCCCTGACCTGCTGGCAACATGCCTACCAATGCAGCCCAGTATGCCATCAGCCTTCTTTGCAACAAGGGTACACTGTCAGCTCATATTCAGCTTATTGTCCATTGTAACCCCCAAATCCTTTTCTGCAGAGCTGCTGCCCAGCCAGTCAGCCCCCAGTCTATACCGGTGCATGGGATTGTTCCATCCTAAGTGCAGGACTTGGCACTTGTCCTTGCTGAACCTCATGAGATTCTTTTTGGCCCAATCCTCCAATTCGTCTAGGTCACTCTGGATCCTAACCCTACCCTCCAGAGTATCTACTACTGCCCCCAGCTTGGTGTCATCTGCAAACCTGCTGAGGGTGCACTCTATGCCATCTTTCAGGTCGTTGATGAAGACCTTGAACAAAACCAGTCCCAGGACTGATCCTGGGGCGCTCCACTGGATACCGGCTTGTAACAGGGGGCCTTCTTGGGGCCAATTTCCCAGTGGCCCGCCCACCTGTTTCTGCGCTAACTGCTCGCCTTCTCACCTGCCACGCCTTGTTGTTAATGGATGTTGATTAAGCGGGAGGCTGCCCATTTCTTGCCCCAATGCCAGGGAGTGCTATCTGCGGCTCTGTTTGTCCCATACACCACAGCGCAAGCCTCGCAGATGGCATACAGATGTTATCCATATCATGGGCCTTGCACTGGGTTCCAGAATCCTACTAGTTGGACCCCACTTAGATCCCTCCGTTCAGGCAGCCTATTCTGCCTTCATTCCTGGGTGCATAGCTCCCTGAGCTGCTTCCCCCTTACGGGTGTGGTCCCCCCTGGAACCTTTGGCTCACTGGCCCTTGCCCACCTCCAGGCCAGTTGGAACCCCAGGCCTTCAGCTCTTGGGCGTTCCTCGTGGTGGACCCCTGGACCTTTGACCCTTCTGGTCCTGGCCCCAGCTTGGACCATTTGGGGGATGTCAAGACAGGGTAAGAGTCTATGGCCTGACTCTCTCTCTCTCTGGGGTCCACCCTCTAGACCCTACAAAGGGGTTAACCCACCCAGTTGGTTGGGCTAGGGGTTAAGGCACCCTGACCCACCTTTCACCAGGGTGGTAACTGGCCTGGTATTTCCTGGGGGCTCCTGTGTCACTGAGAGCCCCACCAGGCCACCCACTCCTGGCAGGGTGCAGCTTTAGGTCATGCCCAGGACCAGGAGCCTCTTAACCATCCCCTACAGCTCCTCCCTTACCTCCAGATGATACCAGCAGCCCTGCAGCCAGGCAATGTTCTTGCCTGGCCTCCCAGCAGCAAAATGCCCTGTTTATATGGGCAGCCCTGAATCTAAAACAGCTGCCCTAATCAGGCACCTGCTGGCTGATGTCTTCTGGCCCTTAAAGTGACAGCACAAACAGTGCCCTGCCACACGGCTGCCAACTAGATATCAAGCCATTGATTACTACCCTCTGAGCCCAATGCTCCAGCAGGTTTTCTGTCTACTGTACAGTCCATTCATCCAGCCCATACTTCCTTAGCTTGCCTGCAAGAATGTTGTGGGAGACTGCATCAAAAGCTTTCCCAAATTATGGTATACCATATCCACTGGTTTCCCTGCATCCATGGAGCCAGTCATCTGATCATAGAAGGCAATTATGTTGGTCAGGCATTTTCATGTTGCCCTTGGTGAATCCATGCTGACTATTCCTAATCACCCTTTTCTTCTCCAAGTACTTCAAAATGGATTCCTTGAGGCTCTGCTCCATGATTTTTCCAGGGACTGAGGTAAGGCTGGCTGGTCTGTCATTCTCCAGATCCTCCTCCTTCCCTTTCTTAAAGATGGGCACTATGTTTGCCCTTCTGCAATCATCTGGGACCTCTCCTGATCACCATGAGTTTTCAAAGATAATGGCCAGTGGCTTTGCAATCTCATCAGCTAACCCCCACATAAGCTTGGGGTTCATCCCATCTGGCCCTATGGACTTGTATGTCAAGCTTTTCTAAATAGTCCCTAACCTGTTGTTTAAAGGGGGTGGGGGGGTTGCCACTGTTGGCGGCTGCCCTTCTCTCCAAACTGTGTTTCTTAGGCCTGTGCAAACCAGCTAGTATTTTCTTTGGATTTGGATTTGGCTGATTTGGGGGACAGTGATTCAATTCGATGATTCAAATCACTGTCCCAAATCAATTCATATGAATCTGATTTGGAGATTTGGCCGAATCTGATCCAGCGCTCTGAAAACAAAAGGCCCAACTCACCGGATGCTGCCAGGCAGGGGCAGATCCCCACTGCCCCGCACTGTGTGGGGGGCACTGCAAGAGCCCCCTGAGCCCCCCTGCTGTCCCAGCCCCCGCCATAGCTGCCCCGCCTGCCACAGCTCCATCCCTTTACAAAAAAAAAGGAAGAAAATCCCAGACTCACCATTCCTGCCAGTGGGCAGCGATCCTCGATGCCCCCCACTGCCCCTCACTGCATGGGGGGCTCTGCACAAGCCCCCAAAGCCCCAGGGCCACTGCAGGAGTGGTGAGTCCCAGGGCTTTTCTCCTTTTTTTTTTCAACGTGCCTTGGGGGGGCTGGGGGAACGGGCAGGGGTTGGGGGGGCTGGGGAAGCAGACAGGGGCTGGAGGCTGGCAGGGGTCCCCCCATGGTCCCCTCCCCACTCCTCCCCTAGTACTTAGCAGCTCTGAGTCCGGCTGCAGTTCCCTGCTATAGCTGCCAGGGACTGCCTGAATCATCGAAGCTCTCCGAATCTTTTCTGAAAATTTGGAGAGCTTTAAATCTATTCAGACCTTTTAATTTGTCCCCTGATTTGATTCAGATTCAGAGATTCAGCCACTGAATTGGGCCATATCTCCGAATCGAATCACCGCCTGAATCTTGGCACAGCCCTAGTGTTTCCCTATGCAGTAGTCTGGGAGCTGACCTTACCTGTGAAGACTGAGGTGAAAAAGGCATTGAGCACTTCAGCCTTTTCTGCATCCTCTGTCACAGGGTTGCCTCCCCCATTCAATAAGGGACCCACACTTTCCCTGATCCTTCCCTTACTACCAACATACTTGTAGAAACCCTTCTTGTTACCCTTCACATCCCTTGCTAGCTGCAACTTCAACTGGGCTTTGGCCTTCCTGACTTCATCCCTGCATGCCCAAACAATGCTCTTATACTCCTCCCTAGTTATTTGTCCAAGTTTCCATTTATATGCTTCTTTTTTGTGATTTAGTTTACTGAAGAGTTCCCTGCTAAGACTTCTGCCATACTTGCTAGTCTTCCTGTGTATCAAGATGGTTTGTTCCCGCACTCTCAGTAAAGCTTCTTAAAAGTACAGCCAGCTCTTCTGGACTCCTCTCCCCCTCAGACAGGCTTACCAGGGGGTCCAGCTCATGAGTTCCCTGAGCGGGTCAAAGTCTGCTTTTCTGAAGTCCAGGGCCCATACTCTGCTGCTCCCCATCCTTCCTTTCCTCGGGACCCTAAACTCAATCAACTCAAACTTGCTCACTTCTGGAATGTGAGCAACTACTAAGTTCACTTCCATTATGTTCTAATGGTGCCTCCACTTTGTTACCAATGCCAATAGTAGTGGCTGCTGAAATAACTCTCAGCAGCAAGATGATTGCTAGCAGAACTTCATATAAAGTCAAGTTGTATTAGTGGCATGAGATATCTAAATAACAGAGAAAGAAGTTAGAAAACCAGTATATTAAGCTTGCCAGTCACAGGCAGAGCTGCTCTGACAATGTAAAGGATTTCAGTGAAGGAATTGGAAACAAAAAAAGTATTTTCAGATTTTATAATTTTATGGGAATTTTGAGATGTGTTTTTACTAAAAAAGAGAGAGAAAAAATAACAAATCTCTGAAAAAATAGTATTAAAATGCATTTTTTCTGATGACTGCAGTGACTGACTGGTAGCAGAAGAAGGTTAAACAGTTTATAATTCAAAACAAATGTATTTATAGGTCAGGATTCATTTAAGCAAAAAATTGGAACAAAAAATAATATCCAAACTTTTCAGTTGAAAATGTTGTCAAAATTGATATGTTTCTGCTTAATTGTATTGTTTTGGCAAATGGAATTTTCTAATGGAAAGCTATTTTATCAACTGTTTTTGATCGGCTATTGTGAATAGAGTACAGCAAATCTATGTTTACTTTCAAATATTTGCCATGGACTTAGATATAAATCGATAGAAATTGGCACCCCCTCCAGATTATTACTACAGACCCTAAAACAGGTTTTAAAATTGGCTTTCTATGTCTAAGAAGCTACAAATCTATCTAACTGTCTGCCTGTCTGTAAGAATCAGTGTGTTATTTTGCTTTGGGTAATTAATTAACCTAATTAGTTAATGCTTGTGTACTGCTTTGATGACTTAAAGTGCTACATAAATGCTAATTATTATTCCTTTTCTTTCATGATGAGAAAAATTATTTTTCCTTCAAATAGACTTTTAACAAGTGATTTATTGTCTTTTATATTTGTAAGCAGACAGACTAGCTTTATACGAGAAAATAACACAAAAGTCATTGTCTTGGAAAGCAATTCGAACTTCACATGTTTTTGTCTCTGAAACAGTTGAAGAATGATTACAGAAATGTCATTTGCAATCTATACTTTCTTTGTATTTCTTTCCCAGTCTCTCTCTGCTTCTTGTGTTTCCTTCTCCAGTCCTGCTCAGTCAGAAGTAGATCAGGATATGACAATTCAATTCTGAACTTTGCCTAGAGGTTTTAACAATTCCATTGCTTTCTAGGTTGAAACCATTGAATGGGTAGGCTGATGCAGTTCATACATGGCTTTTGACTGTTAAAACAGGCATTCTTGACAGTGGGCGCATCTGACATGAAGTTAGTGTGCCTGAATATGCCTTTGCACCAGAGTTTATTGCTCCTGGGTGCAGCATTTACACGTGCACCTAAAACCACAGCATGTTGAGCCGGGGTGGTGAAGTGCCAGCTGGCAGGGAGTCCGGGGGGTCAGCCTGCTAGCCTGGTGCTGCTCCACCTCAGCTCAGTGTGCTGCAGAAGGGTTGGCAGGGGCACAAGGGTGCTACAGTCCGGAGTTAGCTGGCAGACAGTCCCTGCACTGTAGCACCCGCATGCCCCAGTCAACCCTGGTCACTGTCTACACGTGTATTGTGACACACTAAATAACTGCACCATAGAATAGTACTTGTGTTGGGCAGTACTGACCTACAGTGGAGTTAATTAGGTAACTTCAACTTCAGCTTAATAGCACTTCACGTGTAGATAGTGGGCCCAATAACACTGCGCAATAGTGTGCCAGGCAAAAACTGTGCTAATACACTACTGTGCAGTAGTATTAAGCTACTGCACAGCTAGCATCACTAAAAACCCATGCACCGGCGCTACTGTGCAGTAGCACAAGTTACTGTGCATTGATTTAGTACTTGGTTAACTAAGTACTAAACTTAATGCGCAGTAACCATGGTGCGTTAATGAATGCGTAGATGCTCCCAGTGATGCGTTACTGCAGAGCTAATTAGTCAACAATGCAGTAAGGCACACGTAGATGCACCCAGGTAGCTTATATGGCAGAACTCCTTTCTCTATGTTATTACAATGGCCATGACTCCATCTTCAGAACATAGTATAAAACATAAGGGACATAATATAATATAATTTACAATTACCTTTCCTGCAGTAACTACCCTGAAGTTGAACAATAAGAGGCAAAGAACAAAGCAAGTCTTACTTGGTGTTTTACTAGCCAATGTGGGGAGAAAGCAATTGTCTTTGGCCATGAAGATAGCCATGGTTTATGCTTTCTACCCCCAGCTCCTGAAGGAAGGGTGTGAGTTTGCAAGCTAGAGATTAAGTGTTCACCTCCAAGATCAAGAGGCTGTATAAGGTAGGAAAATATGGAGGCATAATGGCAGACTGGTGCCACTACTGGCAATCTCATCCCTAAACAGATTGAATTAGATATTGTGGGGCAGAGGCCAGCTGACAAGACAGCAAAGACTATGTTGTTAAAGACATAGTTAAACAATAAATCACTGAGTCCAGCTTGTCATATGTATAGTTGTGGCCAAATTTTCAAAACTATCCCCTGAAATAAAACTGACATATGTATCAGATGAACACACAAACTAAGTATGTGTGTGTGCAACTTTAGAAATTGACAGTTGGTAGGGAAGAGAGAGGAAGACGGGGAACCTTAGAATTGAATCCCAGATTTGATCATTTGTCTGGGTGAAAGTAGTGGATATAGCCTGGAATTTTAATCTGATCGGACCAGCATAATTTACATGTAGAAGCACCTGTTTCAGCATATACATTGGACCTTGTGGCCTATTATACATGGCACACTTTACTTTCCACAGTTCTTTCTATGTTTGGCCCCTGCCTTAGGGTGACAGTGACTTAGAAACTTATTCATGTCTCATCAGAGTAAACTAAGGCACAGAATTAATGCATGTGACTATATTTGTAAGAATAGTTTTATGGCCCCATCTATAATTTTGGACAATAAATTCATGAGGCCACCTGCCTTTGGTCAGTATTCTTCAACACTGTTCTCGTGTGATTAGCCCAGGCAAACCAAAACTTTGTGGGAAACATTTTTCTGTTGACTCAAAAATATAACTGTGAAGAAGAAAGAAAAATGCCAGGGATACTTACTGAGAGCCAGCAAGAGCTGGCAAAAGAGAGAGGAGTTCCCTGGGAGCTGTGTTTCTGGAGCAGCTGGTCTGTAAGGCTGGAGTGGCCCTGGAGGGAAGAAGGGGGAGTGAGGCCTTGGATGAGGAGCCGGGAGAAGAGCGTGGGAGAGTTCAGTGCCCTGAGACCCGGGAAGATGGGAGGGACAGCTGCAACGGTGGCATGGGAACTGAGGGAGAAAAAGGGCCAGCCCAAGGTCTATGCCAAGGTGTTGTTTCTTCCTTTTTTTAGTGACATTCTTGTTCCTTTTCTGTTCTGTTGTTTTGCTGTGACTTTGCTTCTGCAAGGTGGCAGAGCATTGAGATAGGCAGTAAAAATAGAAGACAAACCAACTAGCTTAAAAGGGAATATAAAAAGAGTTATGAAGACTGAATTAAAACCCTGAGAACTAGATCAGACCAGGGACATCTGCTCAGGTGGGCTTAGTTTCTTTGCATTATATTATCTTAATTTTTAAACAGTCCTAGAAGTTTCACACTCATGAAAGTTTGAACACAAGGAAGAAGTCCAGTAGTCCTCACTGACTCTGTTCCATCAAGACAGCTATCAAGACACGTGCAAACCTAAGAATGGAAAGAAAAGTTGCCAGGTAAGACTGACAAAAATGAATGGTGACATAATATCTGGGTGGCACTAGGCCAGGGTGTAGGGGAGGTCAGAGCCCAAGAAGGAACCTGTTTTAAGATAACGGTGTCCAGTGGTGCATGTAATTGTCATCTCCCCACTTGATATTGTTCTTAAACATCAAGATGTGGCAGGAGAGAGTAGAGAACACCACCACAACCTACAGGCAAGGGTGTGTTCTATAGATGATAAGGGTTGGAGAAGTACTCAGTCTCGATATCTGTAAGTTTAGCTGAACTTAGACCCTACAATAACACTGTCCCATGACGTGTCAAGGGAACCAGCAACCAAAAAGCTGGGACAAAAGACATATGGGGTTAAATGATATATTTCATTTTGTTTCATGTTTAACCCCTTTCAACCTACTTAAAGTTAGATGTAAATTTTCAAAATACAAAACATGGCTTCCAAGTGAAGAAGCAAAGTGTTTCATTTTGGACATGTTGAAATGTTACATTTCAATTCTTTCAGTGTTTAATGCTTATTCCTAGCTTCAGCCAACATCTTTTCTCACCTCTTCTCCTTGTGATTCCCCCTGGTGGTCCCAGGTTATGGACAGTGTGGCAGTGCACCTTTGGTGCCTGCCACTTTAAGGGCTGGAGCAGGCAGCCGCCAGGTGCCTGACTGAGGCAGTCATTTTCAAATGAAGGTCAGCCAGGCAGAGACAACAGTTAGCTGCTTGTAGCCGAGGGAGCAGCACCATCTGGCTCCCTTGCAGTGTGGAATATTCTGGAGGTAAGGGGGATGCTTGGAGGCTCCTGGTCCTGTGCATGACCTAAAATTGCACCCTGCCAGGGAAAGAAGGCCAGGTGGGATTGCCAGTGGCATGGCAGCCCCACTCAAATACCAGGACCGCTCACCTCCCTGGTGAAAGGTGGCACAGCTACAGCTACCTGAGCCCCAGGGGGTGTAAAACCCCAGAAAAGGAGTGGGGCCAGGCACGGTTGCAGCCACCTGAACCCACAAGGGTGAAAGACCTCAGAAGCCCCAGGGAGGATATAGTTGTGTAGCCTCAAAGAGGGGGTGCTAGTGAAGGCCCTGACAAGGGTTGAGTAGAGTTGAGGGTTGGCGTGAAGAGCAGCCCAGGGGGATGTGCTGAGTAGGGCTGTAGGATGGCCAGAAGGGCAGCACATGGGCCATCCCCCATGAGATTGAGTTGTAGGGTGTGAGAAGCCCAGTGAGGGGCTAGGGCAGAGTTAGCCCTCCTTTTGGTGAATCAGCTGGCCACTACCCAGGTGAGGGTAATGGGAGAGGCCCAAAAGACTGCATGTCACCACCTGAGGCATGACTTGGATAAGCCTCATGGCCTATGGGGCCGCTCAAGAGAGCAGGGCAGAGTGAAGGGGGCACAGTATCATGCGGTGGCCAAGAGACCCTGTGAGAGAGGGTGAAGTGCAAGTGTCCCCATTGAGAGGGGGGTGGTATGAGTGTGTGACTAAATGAGGCCTGATGAAGGAGTGAGTTGACCTGGTTTTAGGCCGGGAGCATAATGACATACTGGATACCATCTGCAAGGCATGGGCCACAGTGTGGGGATGGTACAGAGCTGTGGATAGTGCCCCCTGGCATTGGGGCATGTAATGGGCAGCCTCCCGCATTTACCACCAGTTCATTGTTACAGCAAAGTTATGGCAGGTGAGACTGGGTAGATTGCCCCATAGAGAGACAGGCCGGCCAACTTGAGTCTCAGCCCCGAGCTTGCCCCCGTCACAGCTGGGCATTACAATGCAGTGGGGGGAATTTACAGTGTACTAAAACACGAGAAGGGGAGTACAATCATTATAGCTCTGAGGAGCCCAGTGATTGATAATGTGACCTCTCTCCCCTGCTGTCAATGATCAGCTGGCAGCTGCTGAAAAGCCACCTGATGGGGGTGGCAGGGACAAAGAGAACTGCTCTCCTGCCACCCCTGGTAGTGTCACTGCCAGAGCTTCAGCTCTTACCAGGGCCTGCAATGGCTCACCCTATCCCTAACCTACTCCCCTGTCCCGACCCACTCCACTGAACGGTGGGATACACTTATGGTCAGGTAAGGGAATTCCTGCTGCCCCCTGAGCAAGACTCCAGGACTCCAGGACTGTCCAGGACTGCTCAAGAGGCACAGCCTCAATCTGCGCTGCTCTTGCACAGCACCGGGGATTTCCAGGCAGTCCAAAGGGCTGCAGGAAAGGGTGGCACATGACTTCCTGTAGCTCACTTCTAGGCACAGAGCCAGCCACGTTCCCTGCCTCCCATCCTCTCTTCCTCCCTCCGCTTTGGAGTAGTGGGGGGGGAGAGTGGAGGACCGGGGGATACCAGAGAGCCTTGTGACCCCTCTGCGACCCCTCATCACAGAAAAGGTGTTACATGTAGCTCTAGAAAAAAAAAAGCAAAGAAGCTGTTTGAAATTGCTAGCAGGTTGTGGAGAAAATGCTAGGTTTCTTCTACCACAAACTACTTGAACACCTGTACATTTGTGGTTATGCCATAAAAAAGGCATTTTTCAGGATGCAAGCATAACAGCTGTCCTCAGCCCCAGTCTGGCACTTCTGTTTTAAGAGACAGCGCTCCACATTATCAGACTCACCTCACTTCTGGATGGAAGGGTTGGGAAAAGCTGCATAAGATGATCCTTTGAGTTTGAGTTTTGTCCACAGGAAGGAATGATCAGGACCAATGAATTTAACAAGCAGTTATTGTATCGTACTGAAGGCACTGAGATTTCCATGAGCCCTGTTGATCATTAATCATATACTATTTAATTTAAATATTTGCAATGCATCCTATGCTTTGTTTCACAGAAGGATTTTTTTTTCTTAATTAAAGCTGTGCCAAATAAACCATAGCCGTGATTCAAAGAAGAAATAAAATGTCAGGTTTATTATTTACTGTCCTTCAGCGTTGAGAGCCTTAGCATCAAAGTGTCGGAGAGATTTTTTCACTAGCTTTTCTTTTTCAGGATATTAAAGAGCACTTTCAAGTTAAACTTCTAACAAGACTATGTGAAAAGGAAACTCTGCCGTGCATCCTAGGTGAGTGGACCAAAGGGATTGTGAGGCTTCCAATTTAGCTCCTCTGCTCTAAAAGAACAAAAGTCAAATCTTGTAATCAGAGTGAATTATGGTTCCATTCCCAAACCACATTTCACCAGATACACAAGACACCCATGTTTATACTTGCTACTAGTGTTTGGTGGGATGAATGTTCCTTTAGCCTTTGTTTGCTTATGTGAGGCTTAAGGCTTATGCAAAAATTGGCACCTAAGTATAAAATAGTTTCCTGCACAGCAATCGCTTAAGGTTTTGAAGAAAGGTCAGCTTTTAGGCTTTACTTTAATTGTTGCTCTTGTAATCCCAAGATGCTGAATGCTTTTTTTATTGCAGACATGGGCTGGGTAGGCAAGACTTTTTTTTTCTTTTTTTAAAAGCCCCACTAAATACAGCGGTAAGCTTCTGAATGTTTTCACAAGACACCTCCGGGAATGTGAAGCTACAGTAGCTTTTAGCCACTTTGGCTTTGTGAAAATTTGGTATTGTAAAGCCTTTCTCTAGCTATTGAGGTTGAGGATCTCACTGTTGTGGATTAGTATTACAATGGAGCAGAGTTACTGCTGGGGATCTCTTTTGGGGAAGGACGGGGGGGTCTGTAACACAGTTTCTTAAACTATATGGGACAGTGGGGAGTTTAAATTTCAGTTCTGAAGTTCAATAAAACAGTTAGATAAAAGTTCCAGGTAACGTTAAATCTTAACTACCTGATCCTCTTGTTTTGCAACTTGCCTTGGTTTTCTGAGGCAAATGTCAAGGATACAAAGTCTTTTTTCCCCCTTCTTTGTCCCTTAAAATACTGAAGCTCTTCCTGAACTATACAGTGGTTTACATAAAACCTTATCCCTACAGCATTTAGCCACAGCATTAAGAAAGGACTTTTATGAGTGGATTAATGCCAGTGGAGTTACAGTGTGTGGCAGTCTTCACTGTAAAACAAGCTTTCAAGGATGATTTTATTCTAAGATTTTATATGCTGGTGACTCAGCATTATAAAGTCATTCCAGCACCCATCCCCTCTCCTCTCCTTTAGAGCAAAATTCCTCTAAGAAGTGGCTGTTCTATCTGAACACATGATCATTGAAGATAGGTTACATTTCCTGCTAACACCCTCGCTCCTTAAAAATTCATTGATAGACCTCAGCAGAAGAATGTTTTGCATACTGTGCCATTCCCTTATTAAACACGAATAATTCTATTTATGGTCTTCAACAGATATTTTTCATGGGTGATAATGTTGTCACATCCCCACTGATTCTTTACTTAGGTCCAACTTTCAGTGATTTCATTTCCTCATTATATTTACTTGTTAGTTTTCTAAGGAAGTTAACCTATTTGAATATTTAACTGCAGATTTACATGTAGGGCTCAATCTTGCAAGCGGAACTGACTTGTATGGTGCTACAAAGGGGTCCCCCCAAAAAAGGTGAACCTCCAAGGTCCCTAGCAACCTATTTCCTTTTGAGAGTGGAGCCACTATTAAAGTTAGAATGTACCGAGAGTAGTCGCATGTTACGGGTTAATGCTGTTTCTTGCCTGTACCGCTCTGACTCGTCACTAGACAGCTGACAAACAGCCATACCATAGGGACGGCTCTGCATCCAGGGATTCTGGAGGCCTGCAAACTGTTTGTTTTATCTACCTGGAGCAGACTGAAATCACCCAAACACGAGCTAGGTAGCATTGCCCCAAGTTAACCCTTACCTAAAGTGGCATACATTTGAGAAACTCAGGCCACCTCCAGATGAGCACGGCCACACAGTATGTGGCACTGCAGACCCATCTGTGGCACCACACATTGCACATTCAGGCATCACCCACCTTTAGACAGGTTAAAGGGGCATGAGTGCTAAGTAGTCACCCTTTGAAAATCATGGGCCTTTTAAGTTGATTCAAAGTCAGTGCCTAAAAATGGAGCCATCAAAAATCATTAGTCCTTTTTTAAAGTGTAGGTACTTGATTTTAAACATAAATTCAGTTGCATCATTTTTCTTAAAAGAAAAAAGAAAAGATTTATACATGACTGTAATGGGGAAGTGGGGTGGGGCGGAAGGTTATGCCCCACATGCTGCTTTTACCCAAGGTGCAGAACTGCCCTCCCTGTTATGTCTGTGTGCAACCCTCAAAGGGATGTATTCAGTTGTCCTCTTGCTCATGCAAAGCCCAGAGATACTTACAGATGCCCATTCCACCTGTGCATCTTACTGCCGTATCAGGGCTGCAGTCAGCACTTACTGGGTGAAGGTATCCATTACCTTATAGCACTGTGTATATGCAAAACTCTGAAGCTAATGGATATTAATCTGGAAAAAAGTATCTATTTCAGGCTTATGCTAGATGAAATTCACAGGGGTGGCTGAGAGTAGCTCATCACAGACCTATAAATAATGTATTACACTTTTTACGAATAGTGAGATAGTGCTGGCTGAATTAATCCTCTCATTTCTTTATATATTTCAAAAAAACCCTAGTTTCCCTTCAGATCTTAGTCTTCCTATAGTGTACCAGGTATTTGAGCAAAGTCAGTGATTTTTCTTCCTGTCTTCTTTAGAAAACAATACTTGTGGGTTCTTTCTCTTTGACTTAAACACATTCATTCTTCCTAAAGCTTTTAAAAGAACCAGAGCTTTCAAGATCAAAGATATTCATACAGCACCTGTACTAACACTATTTTCAATTGCTATTGACCATTCTTTGTGATATTGTTTTATGCAGGTGCTTTTGCAGTTAGATATTTAGAATTTAAAGGAATACAGAAAGTATGTATGCTGAGCATCTGTACATCTTTATATCGCGCTTAATGCAGAGCTTATCAGATAATGAAAAAAACATATCTAAGTATAATCACATCATATCCCTTTCATTTGTGGGTTCATACTATTTAAGAATATTCCGATGACTGCTGCAGGAATCACAAAAACCATTACAAATCCTGTGTTTTTGCAAAAATTTAGTAATGAATATATGTGTATAAAATAACTTGAACAGGAAGTGCATTGTCTACTTGCTGTTCATCATTTTCTTGTTACTGCTGTGTAAAAAAAAGTTTCAGTTGCCCAGTCAAAAAGCAGGCATAATTTCATGTGGCTAAGGTAACCAATCATGTACAGCATACAGAGTGAATTGTGAATAGTTAAAGGGAACCATTCATAAGGAACAAATAGGCTTAACATTTTTTATACAAACTTTTTGGGAAACGCATGTAAATTTAAAATCAGAAATCAGTATCAGTTCACAAATAATCCATGAATCCCTAAGGGAGGATAAACCTGTAGTAGCTATTGTTCACAACAACTCAAACCATCTATATTTATAAGTATGCTGAATTTAAAATTTTCCTCATATCCTGCTGACAAAGAAACTGCCCTTTTAGAATTGCTAATAACAAACCATACCAATTTCAAGAGCTAACAGCATAAAGAAAAATATACGTTTTGGAGTGAATGCCCAATGAAATCAATGGCAGTCTTTTCACTGATTGCAGGAGTTAGACAAGGACTTTAACAAAATAAATGTAGCTTCTCAACCAAAATGAAACCTGGATTTTTAAAAAAAAATAGTTATTTTAAATAGATGGCACATTTATTTATCTGAAAAAAATAATGATGCAGTTTCACTATGGTAACATTGGAGTTAAAATGTCTGGTTAGTTTTTTAATGGGCAATGTTATTGTAGGCCATATGTACATCTAGGACAAAAATCCTTTAATGGGGAAAGGGAGAAAAGGGGGCTTTCTAGTCCTAGATGAAGGGCCCTGGTACTCTGGTGATGGGAGCTGTATGCAGATCTATAGTGAACGGTGCACTCACACCAATGTGCCAGAAAGGGACTTCAGTATACACCTGTGAAAAAAGTAAAAAAGGATCATTAGAGAATGGTGTGATGTGATGAGAGTTTCAAAGGGTCTGATTTCATGCTTCTTGTTGCTGATGTTGCTGCAAGCAGGTACTTCACAAGCTGAAGTAACCTGAACTTGTCCTGGCTTTCATTCAACTGTAATGGATTTTTTTTAAATTATAATTACAATTTTTGGACTTAGTGAGCAGTCCTACACTGTGTCTTGACATGTTGTGTCACTTCTTACTTCCTAGGAACTGAAATCAGAGTAGGAACATTAGTGAGTGTAAAGCTAGCTTCAGTTACTGTAATAACTGCTATAGATGAGAGGGGAAAAAGGATTCTATCATGGAAAACCCTGTGGATGTTGTTCTAAAAGCTGAATGTATAAAACCCTGACACTAGAGCTACACAAGTTCCTCCAACAGGGGGCAGGAGCAGCATTTACAGCATTCCCTTGACAAATATGTTACCCTCCCCCCACTTAACTCTCCTATCTCCCAGTATTTCAGAATACAAACCTTTGTCTCTATGAAATAAACTGTAAGAACCAGCCAAGCAACTTCACAAATGCTACAACACCTACACTACACTGCAAATTGCAAAATGTGTCAAAAGTCTAGATGCAAATAGTCTTCCTGACGACAGCCTCCAGTGGGGAAAATACAGACCACAGAGTGGATGGAAATCCAGAGGTTATTTTTGGCAGCCATTATTGTTCACTGTGAGTTATTGTTTTAATAAGAGATGAGGGATAGGAGTGTGGGGGTGTGAGAAAAGACAGAAAGATGGCAGTGCTGTGTAGTAACCTGCCACCAGCTCAGAAATGGACAGCACTGACAAAGGGATCAAACGCAACATGCCACACTATCCTGTGTGAGTCAGACCCACCTCCACCAGCTAGCCAAAGCGTCGTTTCTTGCACTTGTATAGTGCTTGATGAACCAATGAATGCATCGAATTGCATGCAAGTTGAAAGGTGAAAAAAAGAGTGCTGTATACATCCCTTGTAGGACAAGATAAGTTTATAGTAGCTGATAAGATCTCACCTGAAATACCCAAACTCTTTGTACTTCAAAAAAGGCCTGTTTAGCTAATGGGGACACACAGTGCTATGAAGATCACTGTAACGTGACCACAGCAGCAAGCACTCACATGGGGGAAACTAAGAATACTCTACTAGCAGCCTTTCAGGGTTTGATTCCATCATGGTGGGTGGTACGCATAATATATCCGCGTGTTCCAGTTCCTAACAAGGCTGAAATCTTTTCCAAAGTATTGATAGAGCATAGCAACACACACCACCATAATAGCTGCTTTATGAACTCTCCTTCAAAAGCCAGAGACATAAAGCTATCATAGTTTCATAGTAGCTAGGGTCAGGAGGGACCTGAACAGATCATCTAGCCTGACTCCCTGCCACAGGCAGGAATGAATGCTGGGTTCACAAGACCCCAGACAGGTGATCGTCCAACCCCCTCTTGAATTTGCCCAAGGTAGGGGCGAGGACCACTTCCCTGGGATGTTGGTTCCAGATTTTGGCCACCCTAACTGTAAAATGACGAATGACGAATAGGTCCAAGGAGGTGATACTTCCCCTCTATCGGGCGCTGGTCAGACCGCAGTTGGAGTACTGTGTGCAATTCTGGGCGCTGCACTTCAAGAAGGATGTGGATAACCTGGAGAGGGTCCAGAGAAGGGCCACTCGTATGGTTAAGGGCCTACAGACCAAGCCCTACGAGGAGAGACTAGAGAAACTGGACCTTTTCAGTCTCCGCAAGAGAAGGTTGAGAGGCGACCTTGTGGCTGCCTGTAAGTTCATCACGGGGGCACAGAAGGGAATTGGTGAGTATTTATTCACCAAGGCGCCCCCGGGAGTTACAAGAAACAATGGCCACAAGCTAGCAGAGAGCAGATTTAGATTGGACATTAGGAAGAACTTCTTCACAGTTCGAGTGGCCAAGGTCTGGAACGGGCTCCCAAGGGAGGTGGTGCTCTCCCCTACCCTGGGGGTCTTCAAGAGGAGGTTAGATGAGTATCTAGCTGGGGTCATCTAGACCCAGCACTCTTTTCTGCTTATGCAGGGGGGTCAGACTCGATGATCTATTGCGGTCTCTTCCGACCCTAACATCTATGAATCTATGAATATATGAAAATATTGCCTTCTGATCTCCAACCTAAACCTATTCTCCATCAGCTTATGATCAGCTTATCAGTAGTGTTTAACTGAAATGAACCAGGGCTCACGTTGTCTCTGAACCCATTGGCTCACTGTAGAACTAGAAGCTACCATGGAGCTTGACAGTAAAGCTAAGATGGAGGAAGAAACCCAAATTTGGTAAAATTCTGGAAGAAAAATGTCCACTTTGAAAAGAAAACAAAAATATTTTGGTGAAAAAACTATGTCTTCATTCAAGCAGTTCAGGTTTTTTAATTTGTTAAAAAAAATAAGGAAATGCTGACATTAAATGTCATTTGAAACTGAAAAATGTTTTGCTTTGCAAATGTTGAAGGTGGTTCTGACAAATTTTTCATGGAATTTGAATCTTTTTTGACGTTTTCATGAAATGTTTTCGTGATACCTAATCTGCATTTTTTTTCACTGAAAAAGATGTACTTGTGTGAAAAATTTCTTCTAGTTGTAGCTGGCGTCCAAAGTTTTGAGTTATTCAGATCCAGAATGTTGGTTCCGAGCCATCTGGACTGGCCCCGAGCTCAGAAGTTCTACCCATTGGCCTTCATATTAAACCTATTTGAACCAGAGATTCTGTTCTTATCAAAACACTTACTGAATGAACTGAAATAGAGAAGCGGCAGAGGGTTTGAAGGTATCAATTAGCTTTTCAGACTTGAATAATGGTAGCAGCAGGAACATCTATCAAAACTTATTTGTGTATAATGGAACTGTTCTTCCTAACACATTATACGCAGCTAAAGCTTATTGTTCAAACTGCAAACATTCAGGTTTGCCATACAGAGTAAAGGGGCATTTCTTGTACAATATTTTAATTCTCATCAATTATGTAACGTAGCATCCACAAGTACTCTAGATCTTGGGCCAACTCCCACAGGTTTTTCACTGGTGTTCCATTCATTTTGGTGGCCCAAAGTGCCTCTCTGAGATGCCAAAGGATTTCCAACCCCCTGTTTTTTGATTGTCAACCTCCTTCCTCACTTTGCTTTTGAACTAATAAAAGGGAAATAGACACATGCACTCATAGTGTTATAAATTGCTGCAAGAGTTGTGCAGAACATTGTGACTTATTTGCAGAGCTGCAAACTAAGTCTCATCCTCAGCACTAAGAGGGGTTACAGGCCCCACAGATATTGAGTCACTGCAGATAGGCTTAGCCTGGAAGTTGTGTCACAAGCAGCTCTCAAAAGAACTTAGGGAATCATAGGTGTAAGTCCTCTTTCACATCTTTGCTAGAGTTCAGATGTGAGCAATACTTACCGTAATGGACCAGAAAACTAATGCAGCTAGCCTGGGGCTTGAGCATATAACCAAGCATAGACTAGTAACTGGATGAGATTTTCATGGTTTAATATTTTGTAGGGAAATTTTCAGTGAAGTGCAATACAATGAGCAAGGCGAAATCAGAATAAAGTTTCACCCTTACCCAAAAGTATTTAAGCCTCACCCTTACCATTATTTGAATGCAGGCTATTTGTTTTTTTAATACAGCATGTCCAACATGCAGCGGCTGTATTGACATGGCCTCTTGTGTACTGCCTATCTTGTAAATCTGTGTGGGAGTAGATCTTATGAAATAGTCCCTGTCTCTTAACATGTGTGGGAGCATCTGAAAGAGGAGTACAATAATAGAAATAATAAGTGCATTGCAACTCTCTAGTACCTCGTCCAAAGATTCCAGGGTGTGTTAGTAAAGTGCGGTAGCATAGTTTCAGGTCCATGAAGTAGATGATATAGCCCTCCTCTTTTGGATGAGATAAGATAAAAAATAAAAATTAACCACCATTTTTAGCATGATCATAGACTGAGTGCTTCATTTGGGAGGTACCCAACCTAAGATACCTCACGTTTGGCTTTCAGATGTGCTGAAAATCTACAACTTCATTTGCCGATCGTACAAGCAGCAGGAACTCTGCATTTTCTAAAAATTGGGCCTAAGGGCTCTTAAGCTGAGCATACCCCTAATGGAGGTATGGAAAGCAGGTGTACCTATTTTAAATTGACAGCTGCCGTGAGTTATCCCGTGCATGACAAGTTTGTGACAAAAGCCAGTCATAGATCCTAAATCTCCCAGATGTTTTCACAAGGCTGCATCTGCTCCATACAAAATCTGATTGAAATGGGGATGCATTTCTGTATCTGCAATTAGCAATACCTATTGGTGTTAAACAAAGGCAATGCTTTTGCTTGGAAAGATACACTGACCTGTATATTGCTTTATTTCAAAGTAGGACATAGATGGCCAAAGCACACGTGATCTTAGAGAATTCTGAATAGCTTTGCCTGGATCCCAGATGTATTTTGCGAGCACTACTTTCCTAGCACTCCCTAGAAATGATGAGGGAGGGGTACTTGGTAGGTTAATTAAACAAGGCCTAGACTCCATCTGACCCTTCTGAATACACAAGTGTGGGGAAGACACACAAACCTTTCCTCACCAAAGTGTGTCCCTTCTGCATTCCTGTGTCTAGGGACTAATCTCTGCCACTACATTCCAGCGTGGTTAAGGAGCTGGGTCCTTGTCCTGTTTTCTTCTCTGCACTAAACAGAACATGTGTCTGGATATATCGAAGATGGCATGCAGTTCCTAGAGCTGGCCCAAATTTTTAACATTGAAAGTTTTCCTTCCAAATGATCTTTAAATCGGAAATGCTTTTTCTAACTAAGAAAATGTCCATTTGAATCTAAAAAAGCCCCCTCAGGAAACTTCAGTTTTCACTTTGTTTCATTTCTAAGCAAAATATAACTTTTTGTTTCAGTTTAAATGATGTTAAAATCAGCTTTTTTCCCATTAAGAATGAAACAAAACCACATGAATCAAAATGTTGATTTTTATTTTCTTTTGCCTTAAAATGGTGTTCTGCTTGTTTCTAAGTCAATTTTGAAAAATAATCAGTTTCAAATCAATTCAAAAAGTCTTGTGGAGAAACGGATATTTTTAAAGAAGTAAAAGGGTTTTTTTTATCTCATTCAAAACCTGTGATAGGCAAAAAAAAAAAAAATGTTATGACCTGCTCTTACAGTATCCTCCCAGGTGATGGGCAGAAATGAGGACACTCATCTCTAATTGAAGGCTTCAACCGCAGAAGCCGCAAGCAAAGTGTCAGAATTACACATTATCAGCCAATAAATTTGGCTTTATATTATTTATTGTGCTTTTTTTTTTTTGTATTTGTTGCTTGTTTCTCCTTGTTATAGTAATAATAACTGTTTCAGCCTCCTGTTTCTGTCAGTGGAGGGTGAGGCTCTTGGCTTCCTCAATGCTCAGTGCTAGCCTTGCTCCAAGCATCTGCTGACTTTCAAATCACTGGCTGCATCTACATGAGACTCTGACTGCACAGTCATTACTGCACAGTCATTTAGTACATGTATAAAGTACTAAATGTAGCAAGTACTAAATGGCTGCTCAGTAACCCAAGTTACTGTGCAGTAGTGCCAACGAACAGCATTTTTTTGATGCTGACTGTGCGGTAGCCCAAGACTACTGCGCAGTAGTGCTGGGTCATGGGTTCTGCCACGTGACGCTACTGAGCAGCAGTCTCAGGCTACTGGGCAGTCGGTTTCTGATGAAGACACAGCCACTGAGTTGAATTACTTAAATTGCTGTAGCATATTGAGTGGGGTTTTGCAATAATCCTGTTTTTTCAGTAACAATAGTGTATATCAACTCCAGTCAAATCTGTGTTAATACCCTAAAATACTGCCATGTTATCTCAGAGTTTGTCAGTCAGTCGAGATATGGAAAATACTTTGTCATTTATATATTGCTTGCTAAGATAGGAAGGAGAAATGCAAATATTTTGGCAGGGCAAGTATGCCCAGGAAATATCCACTTTGATTAGAACTGGTGGACGTGCCAGCTTAGTTCATGGGACACGCCAGCTTAGTTCATGGGAAATAAAAATAATATAAAAAAACTCCAACAACTATTTTTAAGAGATTTCCAGACCTAAGAATATTTAGATAGGGATTCAGATAGGGATGAACTGAAACTTTCAGGAAAAAAACAGTGTCAAGAAACTAGACCACAGGATTGGAAGTCTATGAAGAGTTATGAATGTTGGCTAAGATTTAAGTTCTTGCCCCAGCCCATTCTGTGGCCCCAGTGAAGTTTTCTGTTACAAGATCTGATGCCTGGGTGGGAAGCAGAAAGTCTATTGGCAATGGAAAAGAGGACAACAACAGGAAACATAGGGAGAAGGCCATGTGCCCCATATTTTGCCCTCTCATGGTTGCCTTTTTGGTTTCCCCAGTGGACTACTGGTACTCTTGACAGATTTCCTGAGCTTCCCCAAAGTAGACAATTAGGTGACAGCTCACAGCAGCCTCTTGCTGCCCACAGGCTCTGTTGTTAATAATGTTCCTTTCACGGCAATAAGATAACCATACATTAATTATTCTGATAATTATCAATTAGTTGACTTCGTTCTATTGCCAGCAATCAGCTTACATACTCTTATTTACAGTAGTAGTAAGAAGTGTCCTCTGCCTCCCATGTTTTACACATCCAAGTCCTGTTCATCTTCCCTTCTGGTATGCATAAGAACTGTCTGCACATCTAGGATTCTCCAGCCAACCCTTATCTTCCAGCCTGACTACAGGAACCTCTTCATACACATCCCCTCCAAGCACCTTATAGCATTTTGTCCCCACATCCTCCTTGGACATACCTTTCATTATGCATCCTTTAATTTACTAATTTTCTCTACAATATTAAGTATAATCTTCTGGCCCTCAAGTTCTTTGCTTTTCAAAACTCTGTTCCCACCTTATTTGTTTGCTCTTGTTTTTCATCACATTGTCCTCCACCTCTTTTCTTATGCTGGTGGCATCAGCCAGATCCTCAATTTGTTCTTTTTCATTGCTGTTACTTATGCAGAACGTCCTCCCTGAACTTGTTCACAAGGGCATTTCCCTCCAATCTTTCAAATCCTCCACTGAAACCCACTTCTGGCCTGAGCCAACTAAAAATAATTAGATACAGTCCAGTTGGGAATAGAAGATATTTTTAAAACAGACCACTATGCTTCATTTATCACTTGCCTGCTTAGACTGTGAACTTCTGGGGGCAGGAACAGCATCTTACTGATTTAAACTGTGCCTAGAATATTGCATGCGTGGCTAAAATTCAAATTATTATTGTTATTATGAAACATTTCCAATGGCAAAAGTGGCAGGTTGACACCTAACTCCTCACTGACTTTCTTGTTAGAATTCCTCACAACTACCTCTAAAAAATCTGCACCACTCTTGGTAGCATTCATTACATTGTCTGGATGAGCATAATTTAATAGTGTTGTGGTTTTAAAATCAGTCCTTCATCTCTTTTCATTTCCCATTCCCCCCCCCCCCCCCAAAAAAAAAAATAAAAATCAAGATTCAATATCCTGGATATCCTTTCCTGAAAAAATAATGCCTTTGTGGCAGTTGCGCACACCAAGATTTCCATAAGTGATTAGTGCTTCTGCATGCCTCAGTTAAGGGGACCTAAACCCATGAAAAATAAGAGCGGGATGGATGATCAAGGCCTTTTTGAAAATTAGGGGCTTTAATGTATCTAAAGTTTGGGCATCCAAACACCAAGTTGTCTAGAAATCTTCAGTCAGTTTTGAAAATCCTGGCTGTGGCTATTAATACATTAATTCCTATGCTCTCTGAGCCCCTTACAGACACATCTGGAATCAGGTGTGGGGCAACAGCCTGCAATTCTGAAAGAATTTCTACCCTTATTGGGAACACCAAAAATTCATGAATGCAGTATAGGCTTGGTTGTCCACTGTGGTACCCATTCCCATTCAAAGGACATTTGTCCTTTTTACTAAAATAGCATTCTGTAAACTTCCATTGGAACGTGAGGCTTCCTCACTTACCAAGGCAAAAGCAGGAGGCGGCAGAGTGAAATAAAGAAGGAGTATATGGGTGAGAGAGTAAAACACAGGGTCCACTGAAGGGAAAAAAAGAAGGAAGGGAAGAGAAGAGAAGAAAAGATGAATAAGTACAAGAAGGCAAGTAATGAGTCAGAGAGAAAGAGAACTTCCATTATCTGAGGTGACTGCCTCATGCTAGGTTAAAATTACCTCCTGTAATTATCTCCTCAGTGTTGAGGATGCCATTACTTTTTTAGAAACTACCTACTGCTATAATTTGTTCCAATGTCCAAGTTTTCTTTCTGTTCCCTTTCATAATGCCTACTGTATATTTAATATTATATGTATGTATGACAGGTTTGAAAGAAAATAGGTCAACAGTACTTAAGATAAGTAATACTTTAATCAATTTTAACATAACTTCTGATGGATAGTGAGTGAGGGTAACAAACTGCCATCAGTAATTCCTCTTTCAAATAGCAAAGACATAAAAAGATCCTATTGTATGAATTGCTTGGAGGACACAAATTATCTATTTTATATTCCCACAGAAGCTATAATACCCAGTAAGATAATGGTGAAGATATGCAATATTTTTAGTATCTACCCAGATTATTATTGATATACAATGCACAGGTAAATTGAGCCATTTTCAGCTGTATGCAGATGAATCATTCACGTATAATGGATCTGATGACAGTGAAGACCTGAATGATAAGTTGTAGCTGGACTTCGAGGCAGTTACTAATTTTATGTTTAATAGATTTTTACTTAACAGAGATCTTGTTTGGTGCAGCTTTCTAAAATAGTTTGTGTGTGTGGCTGGCCACATTGTCTGAAAAGCAGGGGACTGGACATCATTTTGGAAATTCCATTTTCAAAAAGGAAATGCCTGTCCATTTTCAGTGCAATCAAACACTACAAAGAATGGACAATACAAAAGACCTGTATTTGCAGGCCCAGCAAGCTTTAGTTAACGTGCCACCATTTTGAAGCATGGGACTTTGAATACACAAGACATTGCGGGCATTTTAATTAGAGTGGCTCCATATATGTGCAAAACAAAACCAGTGTTTTAAAGCAAGGGAGACTTTTTCTGCAAAAATCAAATAATTGTTTAAAGCACTGATGTGGGATATATTGTATTTAACTTTTAGTTCTAGTGAGTAGATGTAAACAGTTTCAAAGAATTTCAATCTATTCTTTTTCCTAATAATATAAAAGTCTGCAATGTGGCACTGTTTAGGCAAGGTAGTTATGGACATGACTAACTTTAAGTGTGTGAGCTGTCTTGGTTGACTTTGATGGGATTACTTGTGTTGTCATAGTCCACCACAGATTTAAGTATAGCACAGAATTGGGGACCTAGTGTAGAAACCCTTAGGTGACAAGACTGAAAAATCTGCAGATCCAAAAGGGCGAAATCCGCTTTGCTTACCATGACAAGAAACAGGGTATTTGATGCAGGAAGATTCTTGTGCGTACGTCCTGCTGGGACATTAGAACAGTCTTTCCTTCAAGGCTGCTTAATTACTCATAGCCAAGACTTTCTGCTTATGGTCCCATCACCAGGGTCATTGGGTACTTCTTCTCCTTCAGTTGCAGTCCCAATGGAAGGAAGGTGCATGTAAAGAAAAACTGGTGACAGTATGGTCCAAGAAAAACCTGCTCCTTCCCCAAAACTGTATGGAACAGCCCCAATAAATTGCACGTATGAGGTACCTGTGCCCCCTCAAGAGCTCTCAGCTTCTTGTCTCTTGTCAAGGGTTGGTTTCATAGAGAGCAGGGTTTGCAATTGAGACCTGCCAGACTCCCTTTAATTTAATTTACTTATCTTAGAAATGTTTATGACAACACCACATAGAGAAGAGAGTAGTAGTTTGTTCCCTAGATTCTCCACTTAATGCTGTTTTGCTAGATTTGAGTTTGCCTCATCCAGAAAAGAAAGATGGCCCACAGCCTATGAATCTGCTATTAGGAACACCATTATGATCAGTAATTAATGTTTATAGTATTGACTGGCAATGACAGCTCCCTAAGATCCCAGGCAGTGTAATTAGTGGGAAGGCACAAATTAACCTCTATTTAATTCAGTAGAATTATATCAGGGATGACTTAGGCTCCAGTGTCTTTTGTTTGTTTGGCTACTGGAAAGAAATGTTTAAAAATTAAATGGTCATAAAACAATGCTGTGTGATTTTTTTTTTAAGAAAAGCAAAATGTTTGGGGCTTAGGGTGTTCTATAAACAGTAATTGTGTTTATAAGATATACCAAAATATGAGCTCATAATTAATAAAATATATTTTGCTCTAAATGAAAGTTTTACTACATGTGAAGGATGTACTTTACACACCGCCCCTACCCCACCCCACACACACATACTCTCATACTTGGTTTTCAGGCTTTGCATCCCTCCTGTTTTAGTTTAAGGTAAGCTAAAAACCTTTTCCATTGATCTTTTTATTTCACATCCATAAAAGAAAATGCTAGGACTTTGCTATTGATTTTTTCCCCCAATATGTGGTCATTAGAAGCAAAAAAGAAGACCACACTTCTACCTTTTAATTGGGCATTTAGCAGGACAATGTTTGAAAGCAATTAATGGGAAAAACATTTTTGTCCTGTTTTATCAATTGGTCTCCAAGAAAAATGCTGCCCAAAGTAACTATTATGTGCAAGCCAGGAAACTGTTGTCCTTTTCAGTTTTTCCCATGTCACAATTTATTCATTTAATTCAGTTCTCCAAAATTACTGCAGTGCCAATTATCTCTCTATGTGTAGAAAATTAGTTTGGCCTACTTCAGCTTTTCCTTCATTTTATGCTGGTTTTCTGCTATTCTTCAATGAGTGAGTAATGTGCTATGTGAAAAAAGGGAGGATCTTCAAAAATATGTGAAGTGTCTAGAGTGGCTTTTTGGTACCTGTGAAGAGGCCCCTTGAAGAAGCTTAACGGACAATGGAATATTGCGGCTAGCAGTGGTTTATTTTGTCCACATGATTCATTTCACACGCACCCAGGCAACTGATGAATGAGGATTAACACAAGTTTTCACCTTATTGAAATGAGCGATTCAAAGCAAACAAATAGGACTAACTAGTTTGGAATATGAAATTAAAGTTTCTCTGAGTCCTTTTGTTATAGTATAAGTCACATTGAAGCTTAATTAAAAATATGATGGCTTAGGAATAATACTTAACTAACTGTTAAATAACAGTACGTTTCATGTTTGTTATTGTCACCCAGTCCACTCATCCTATGTATAAAGGCTCCATGGGACTGTTCAAATGCATTTAAAAAGTTGTTTTAAAACAAAATGAAAAAAATGCAGCATACATTATGATCACTCTTTCCTATTGTGTGTGTACACATACACGCAGTGTTAGATGCCATTATGACCATTAGATTCACATTATGTCCAACTATAGAGATAGGTAGATGGATATGATAGAAATGTTTTACATATTGCCTTTACATTAAATTAAATGAAATATAATTTATTCAAATCAATTAAGGCATATAATTATCTTGTAATCTCTTCTACTAACTTTATAGGTGCAGTTCAAAATGATGTAACTGACTATGGTGGTAAGTTACATGTCCAGCATGTTAGTTACAAGCTACAAGCTCCTAATTTACAATCTTAGCAAATTCTTTTAAAGAAAATTTGAGACAGGATAGCATCCTTTTTATAATGTAGTCAATATCTGAGCAACAAATGCATACCAGATTACACAGCCTTCCTTGTATTTCCTTCAGTAATATACCAAATTTGTAGCAAACCTCCTCACAGACACCAACTCATATCCAACTGACCATACATACCATGGAAAACATAATCTTTTTTTTTTTTTGATTATATAGTTTTCTTTAAGGCTCTGATCAAATGCTAACTGTAAGCACCTACATAACCCTATTAAGCCAAGTACACTGTTAAATGAGAGCCCAACTGATTATATATATGATACCTAAAACTTAAGACATATATATCATAGTTTTATTTTTTTTTCAAGCCCCGTATAAAAGTTCTACAGATATGTATAAAATGTCGTTTAATGCTAAATGGTAAGCTCTGTGGGACAGGACTACCTTTATGTTCTACAAATGCAGAATGCCTATCACCACGGGGTGCTACTCTTGACATAAACAATAACAGCAGGAGTAACAATAGATTTTGTTATAAAAATCATTTAACTCTCTAACTTTAATGTTTCTGTAGTGAGAAACTCCTGTTGATTACACATAATAGGAAAATGTCTGCCTTTCTCACTACTCTGACACTGAATGCCCTGTCTGAGTGTTATTATTCCTGTTATCGATACCCATATAGAGATTAATTCTCTGAGTCCGTTCAATATTCCACTGTTCCACGCTACTGTTCTCAGTGGTGGCAGATGACAGAACAAGCAGCAATGGTCTCAAATTGCAGCAAGGGAAGTTTAGGTTAGATATTCAGAAAAATTTTCTCATTAGGAGGATGGCAAAGCACTGGAACAGGGTATCCAGAGAGGTTGCAGAATCTCCATCCTTGGAGGTTTTTAAGACCTGGCTAGATGAAGCCTTGATTGGGATGATTTAGTCAGGGATGGTCCTGCTTTGAGCAGGGGGTTGGACCAAATGACCTCCCAAGGTTCATTCCAAGCCTAATTGGCAATGATTCTATGTTTTTATTAAAGATCAGGGGTGGCTAACCTGCAACATGGATTCTTCCAACTGAAAAAAACACCCCCCCTTCCCTCTGGAGTCCTCTTTGATGGTACTGAGAGTTGCACATTTAAGGTCAGAGCTTCCTATGCTAATTGTTTGGGGGCACGTTCTTGTTAGGAACGAACACAGAATGCCCTGCAGACTTATGTGGCAGGGTGGGAGTGTTTAGCCATGAAGGCCTAGGAAGTGTCTGAGAGGCATGGCTATTTTTCTGACTTTTATTGGGATCAACTGTATAGTTGGAAGTGCTGTAGGACAAGCTTTTAGGCATCAGCACACATTTCTTGCAAATACTTAATGTACTGAGGCCCAGACTCTTCATGCCACTGAGGCACCTAATTTTCCCTGTAATCATCCTAAATACCTGTAAGGATCAGGGCCTGGATGATGAACACTGTATCTCCCTTACATAGTGAGAAACTTCAGGAAAAGTTGAGAGAACAGGCAACATTACCAGTATGTCTTGGTGGTCAAGTCCAAGCTGTGCAGGTCAACAAAACAGGTAAAGAAAGAGCCAGAGCCAAAGACCCCTCTCCAAGACTACCCTAATGCTACCTCCTTGCCATTTTAACTGCAAAATTGATAGTGCAAGTGACTTAACAAGTTATAAGTGTCTTTATAATATACAGAGGGGGATGAATCTCTCTCAAGAAGCTTGTCACTAAACTGCTTTAAGTTCATAAATCAGCAGTCTCAGACTTCACCTAGAAATCAACTGTTCTGCCTACATACTGTATAGCCAATGTAATTTGATGCACTGTCATTGGGAAAAACTTTAAGAAACAGACACCTAGAGCTTTTATACATGTGCTCTGGGAGCATGTGGGGAGGGAGGGGGAGGCAGCTCTAAGAGCAACTCTAATTAAAGCATCTGAAGTGTCACATGCATCAGTGTCCCCGCATTGAAAAATGGTGGTGGGGGCGCTCTAACTAATGCTCATCAAATGAGCTTTAGTTAAAGTGTCCCTGCTGCTATTTTTCAGCATGGGGACACTGATACACGTGATGCTGGAGTCCGCTGGAGCACAGTAATTACCACACTCCAGCACACTCGATTGAGTCTGCCCCGATGCACTGTAATTACAGCATGTCAGAGCAGCCTCCCTGCATGTATATAGGCACCCTTATGTTCTCCACTGCCTGCTTTATTGTGTCACAAGACAGTCCTATGCTGAACAGACTAGTCAAGTTGACAAAGGTATCTCTAACCAAACATTCAACCTTCTTGTCCAGCAAAGGCTATACCAAAATTGCCAGAATTAATCTTCCCACAACAGGTACAGATTATGATACAGGCAACCTTCATTCTGGTATTTCCTAATTTTGCAATGACTTTACAACCTGAATGTTCCCTTTAATGTTGATTTTTAACATAATTATGTATTTATTTTTAATAATTAGATTCCATTATGTAGATTTATATCAGCTTTCAAGATGGGCTGTCAGTAGGATTAAGATTTATAAACATATACCGCACATTTCCAGGAATCGTGTTAACAGAGCAACAGGTAGCAGCAGAAGGCCATTATCCTTCCTGGGGAACAGTCACTAAGGAGGGAAAGACGCACTCTTTGGCAATGTGCTCTACATTGATGGATACAGAGTAATGGTGAGACTCAGGACACCTGAAATGTGCTTTAGTCTTCATGGATAATTCTGCTCCCGTTTATCAAACCCAATGTCTGTTGCCTTCTTGTTCCTATCTACAACCCGACAACCATGTTTTTCCTGTCTCCTTCTCTGTTTCTTTTGCCATTCTCTCTTCACCTTTTTTGCTCCTGCCCATTCATTTTAGCTCATACCATCTTCCTCCATCTTATAGTCAGCGAGGACAGGAAGTGGATGCAGAAAGGCTGGAACTTGGGAATCTGGGGTTGCTGGTGGATGATTTGTGAGCTGCAGCATATACGAGTTCCACACACATGGCAGGAAATGGTAGGCTAGATGGAGACTCAACCTTGGCCTTCAAGTTCAACAGAGCTCTTGGGTTTTAGGTGAACTACTGTTGGGAGCTGAGCTCAGTGGTTTATATTGTAAGTATAGGCTTGAGAGCAGACTTCCGGTCAACACTAACTAACAGCACACATATAACCCAAAATTCAGTATCAGTCTAGTGCCTCTTTCTGGCTGATTCCTTATGGTCATTGTTTTATTAACCCAAACACAGAACTTAGGCAAAATCTCAAAATAAAGTATTTCTCCAAGAGCTAGTGTCCAGAGGTTTTCCCCCTTAATCTCCACGTTTATGAGCATACAGCTGGCATCTACTTATCACAATCCAAAGGGGCATTGAGCCCTTTGCAGGGGTCCCTTCCCGGATGGATCTGGCACCAGACACTTAAAGGCCATAAATCCTCTAACTCCTGTCCACCCTCCCATCAGATCTACTCCCCTTTCCAGCCTCAAGCACCTTCATCACTTTCTCCCTCTGCCTTGTCCTGCCCCCAAATTTTTCTCTGCTTTCTAGTCTGGTGGCTTCCTATTTGCTGCCTGAACTCTAGTAAGGGGTACACTGATTGCAGAGGAGACAGTCTCACTTCCTGTGTCCCAGTAGGTGGAAGGAAAAAGTTAAAACCTTGTGGTTTTAGCCTGGAGCATGCCCGGTTAGCTGGAATCTTTAGAGAATTTTGCTGCTGAACTCTAACAAGTCCAAACTATGATTTTTTTTCTCTCCCAAAGTCTTGTAACTTAGTCAGATATGGGCAGTTTTTCACTGAGATAGGACAATGCAGCTCTTTGACACATAAATGATCCTGTCAGCTACATCTCAATCTCATATTTTTCAGTGTCGGAAAAAAATATTTTTCTTTATTCACAATCTCAGAAACAGCTGAAATGTTTTGACTGAACCTTTAATACATTTTCAGTGGCAGGTATCTGCATCAGACAGAAATGTTGTTTGAAGTCTGACCAAGCAGATGAAGATGGAAAGTACTAAAGTTAATCAAAAATTTAATTTTTAATTTAATGGAAAATTCCAACATTTTGGAATTTGCCTTGATGTTAAACTGATACAAAAATGTCCAAAATTGGAAATTTCCTTTAGAAAAATAATTTTTAAAAAATGTTGGTTTGGGAACTTTGAATCAGTTTGTTTTAATGAAATCAGACATACTATAAAGTATTATAGGTATTATAGAGCAAGTATGTATATAATACATATCTTATATGTGTATATTATATAATATAGAAGATATTAAAATTAATGTAAAATCAAAAAATCAAACCAAAATGAATCAAGACAAAACTCAGAATGAATTTTTTTATGAAAACAAAATGTTTCAGCATTATTAAAATAAGAATATAAAAACTATCTGTTTTTCCAATTAAAAGCATAGCTAAAACTGACATGTTCCAACAGAAGATTTACATTTTGATGAAACAAGTTTCCAGTAGAAAAACTCTTCCATGTGTTTTGACCAGGTCTAACATTAACAATAGGTGGTGCTGTCAGCTCTACCTATAATTGAATTGGCATATTTGGCAAGTGCTGCTCTATGTTTACAAGCAGATGCAGATTATTTTAGTTCCCTAAGTTTCCAACTTTAAAAGCAAATGGCAAACCCACTACAGGTGGGCAGGTGCTTCAGTTTTACACTTTCTCCCCTGATCCAGTAAGCATTATCTCAGTCTTGTTTGGGCCAAATCCTAGTCCAAGCCCCCATCTCAGCTAGATACTATGATACTAAACTAGTATGGTAGGACAATAGAGATGTATGAAGCTTGGCATCCCCATTACACTAGACTGAGAGTGTTCAGCTTCTGTCCGTGGGCTAGACCTGACCCATGGAGCTGTGTCATCCAGCCTTTGGGTCCAGAAATTTGGCAGCAGGGGAGTGGCTTCAGGATTCATTGCTGTGGCACCCAGAGCTACAGCAGTTAATGCTGCCACTAATCTCCTGCTGACAAATTTCCAGACCCATGGGGAACCCTGCAGGGGCTGCATGACATGGCCAGGCATGTGAGATTGGTTTGTGGTCAGATCTGGCATACAGGATCAGGCTGGCTCATGGAGTCTCTCCTCATGCAGATCCAGGTCTTGAGGCTGAGCTGGTCCACCAGATCACAACTGTACACTGACCCTGTGCTGGATCAAGCCTGCAGTCTGATTCCATGTGCCAAGCTTGCACTGGCCTGCAGAATGATCCTGTGTGCTAAATCTGCACTGTATCAGGCCCAAGGACTGACCCTGCACCGTTCATCCAGTCTGCAGGCCCAGATAGGTTAAGCACCACTGCACTAGACACTATAACACATGCTTCTGCAAAAAATGCTTGACCCTACTCTCCTTCAAGTCCATGAAAAAATGTTCATTCATTCCAGTTGGACTAGGATTGGACCCTGATTTCCCTAAAAATCTCATATATGTACTAATAAAGATGAACGAAAACCCAGAGTTCCATAGCATCTCTGTGAGAGTGTTTTCAGAGCAAATGAACAATACTGTTCTCAAAGATTCTCAGAATCACTTGCAGACATTCAGTAGGAATACTGAGTGAGTCAACAGAGTATCACTATTACTTATATAGCTAAAGGAATCCTCATAGATACTTAATATTCACCTTTGTCCAGAGGATCATCAACTGGCCCCACAAATGCTTTTCCATGCTATGCAGTATTGGCAATGTTCCCATCATCTCGCCATTGGCTATGGTCAGCTGGAATGGACATTTATTTAATTCATACAGTATTTCCATGGCCCTGGTGAACACTACAGGTTGACATTCAGGCATTTGCTTCCCTAGAAATGGGTTGGTCAGCTGTGGAAACCAGCAATCTAGCCGAGTGACAATGATTTTAACATGCAAATAATTTTAAAACTCATCATAATGAGAATCACTGGATTTCTGGCAAGATGTGTAAAGGAGCAGATTCAGCGAGACTGTGGACACATCTACACATGCTTTAAGGCACTCTTTCTAATGTGCATTAAATTCAGTACCTCCAATGTGAGGTGTTAAAAAAATATGCACTAGGCTGCCTTAATGTGCACTAATGAATACACAGTTTTTAAATGATGCTTAATGCACAGTAGCCTATTTTACTGTACATTAGTGTAATCGCACAGTTTTTTACATGACACTTTAATGCTCAGTAAAATAGGTTACTGCACACTAAAGCACATGTATAGATGCACCCTGTAGTACCTAACTTTTACGTGTATGGTCACAACAGTTAATATATGTTTCATTATGTCATTCACAGTGGATCATTTTAAAAAAGAAGGACTGAGAGACTTCCGGTCCAGTATCTTTTCCAGCCTGGCATTTGGACTGGCGGTTGGAGAGAAAAGCAGCTTCAAGTACCCTAAGTCAGAGAAAGAAATTGGACACAGGTAAGCGCTCTACCCCCTAAACTACTGAATGAAAGGTAATTACAACCACCTCTTACTGTGATTTGTGCAGAGATGGATTTGCTTTGGGAATGCCTATCCATTTGAGTGCCATAGGCGGAAGAATGTCTTAGTTGGTAGCTTTACATAAGGCTTTGAAACATTATTTCTCAGCACTGTCAACATTTCCAGTATGTGCTAGTGATTCTTAGGCAGTTCCGAGTGGGCCAAGGAAAATGAGAACTAGGGAATATTATTAGTGAAAGCTCTGGTGCCTCCAAGGTGAAGCAGCAGCTGAGTAAGGGTTCTGATCTAAATGTTAGACTTGGGTATCAACAAAGGTAGTTGGGTGGGACTTGGACATCTAAAACACTTTGGGAGTTTAGTTATTGTTCATCAAATATTGACAGATCAAATTAACCAGCTTTTTAATCACCTGGAGGTAAATGTTGAGGAATAGAGGCTCTGAGGTTCACTGGCCACATCTACATGAGAGGCTGCCTGTGCAGTCATTACTGTACAGTCATTGTTTATACAAGTACTACATGACTGTGCAGTAACTTGCAACATTCTTGTAATACTGACTGCACAGTAGCCAGACAATACCATGCAGTAGTGTCACATCACATCTATGAATCTATGAATCACATTTTCTGCCATGTGACGCTACTGAGCAGTAGTCTCAGGCTACTGTGCAGTCAGCATCTCATCTAGATGTGACCATTCACAAAAAATCATTAGCATATATTACAAACAGTCAACAAAATAGTCTCTTGGCAAGACAGTACTCTCCCTCCAAATCCTAGAAGCTAAATAGGTCCTATTAACTCCAAAATGTAAACAATTGAGGAGAAGGATCTAATTCCAATGCCATACCACCTATTGTCAAACCTATCCCAAAATCAAGATTCAGAACATGGCCAGATATGAGATGAACTAGAAACTACTTAGTATGGTGTTGCAGTTGCCATAGAGATTATAAAATCTAGAACTAATATACATGAGTCATCTTCCATCTGGGCATTGAAGGCATTCTATAAATTGATGTAGGCAACCTCTAAAGCCATCAGAGAGAGAAACCCCAACAGTTTAAGCAGGAGTGTTGCGGTTCAGTAGAACAAACTATATGACAATAGTAGTTTCATCACAACCCTGTCTGAATATTCAGTGTACAAAATGGACATGTTCGTAACACCCAGTGTTAACCTAGAAACCTAAAAATTACCATAAACTTACTACTGCCCAATCCTTTTAATTCATGCTGAATGATGCATCCTTCTGGGCTTGCCTGGGATAATCAGAGACAAGATAATGGACTTGTCAACAAATGTAGTAGTATCTCTGTCTCCCAGCATACTTGGTCCTATTAAAGATCATAAATTTAATTGCTGAGGTCAGTATTAGATGCTGTATTTCCAGTCTACACCTGCTCTTTGGACTATCGCTGCATGATTTTCATCATAACAATAATCAAGGTTCCAAGTTCCCCAAATTCATGCCTGCTGCAAAGAATAACTGTTCACTGTCTTATGTGCTAGCAAATGAATGCAACAGCTACTACCACATACCAATATGAGGGTCTGTAAAATACACCTGTAAAATAAAGCCGTCTGATATTTTAACCTGTCAACAACTGCTCATACAGACTACACTGATTTTTATTTCCATTCTTGTCTCATGGAATTCACACCCCAAAAATTACATATACCCTTTTTCTACCCATTCTTCTCAGTTTTCACCTCCTGAGAAAAAATGATGGCAAATATGTAGCTTGACTGTCATTATCCCGAAGGTGGGAGACAAAACTGCTCAAAACTAGAAAGCAATCATGCCGTCCTCAAGGAATTATAAACTTCTTATTCAGCTGGGGCAATTGTACTGGAAACTTAATTAAAATTACTTTGTCTTCAGTGTTCAAAACATGCACTTCTAGAGCTGCTATTGCCAGACAAAAGCATTTAGTTTTATGAAAACCCTAACTACACCTGCTTTTTCATACAAGAAGAGACTCTTCCTTTGTGTTTGACTAGAACCCATGTAGACCAGTCTCGTGAGAGAGTAAGAACTAAGGGAAGATGGTTGATTCCCTCTTGAAGCCACTTTGCAGAGGTTCAGTGGAAGGGCACATGGCTTAAAGTGCATTGCACTCTCTGGGGACCTGTTACTACTAACTGTTTTTGGTTAGGAAGAAACCCCCTGCAGTCCCAGTGTGGGGAGAATGGAAGAGCAACATGCATCTGACCATTAGTCAGGATTTGGCCCAGTGGAATTTTTCTCAGTAAGTAAAGGTTGTGACCACACTTGTGTTACAAGATAGATGCCAACTGGTGTATGTCTGATAGCACATATGTAAAAGTTGCACATGCATGTTGGAGTCTCATCAACCACAAATCCAGAGGCCAGACCTAGTGCACTGAGGGGTCATATCACTTATGCTATGTTCAAGTAGTTTAAAAATCACAAGTCAATATAATCACACCATTCACCAATTAAAGCACAACAGTCCAAATGATATACATGCTGAGTAATCTCCCTGCAGTTTTAATCTTACACATGCATGCACACTTGTTACATTACATTATGCTATGTTACGTTACAATGCTACATTACATTGTGTTGTGTTGAGTTGTGATATATGATATGATATGATATGATATATGATTGGCTGTCCTAAACCACTATATAGCTCTGCTCTACACAGTTAAACAGCTGCTGCATTGTAGACCATTAGTGATAGCTTTTTAGTAGTACAGCACAATTCCTCTTTGTATAGTAGTGCTTTGGGATCTGTCTTGATGAAATCTGCCATACATAAATGTAAGCTCCAGTTAATACTGCTTGCCATAAGCTGAGTAGCCATGGGGCACAACGGGTCCTTTTAGCTCCAAGCGCTACAGATTATTCCTCTGGATTTAAGGGAATAACTTGTCATAGAGTGAAGAACAGATCAGCCAGCTGATCCTGCAAGAGCCCAAGAGGACAGCCATCTGCCCAAATGAAATTAGAAACGAGGGAATAGCTATAGTGGCCACAAGGTTGCCCTTTACTCAAGGAGCAAAAATTCAGGAGCTTTTATTGCCTCTGTCAGGGATGAAGCAGAAGCTGTGTGAGAAGGAGGATAGTTCAGACTTTAGCCCAGGTTTGTTGAAGTTGCAAATCATAGCAACCATTTACTGACCCGTTAGCTGGAAACCAATGAAAGTATTACAGTGGTTCTACTGAACAGTTTCGATTCACAAACCTCTTCACAGTCACCTCCCCCAATTAGAGCTGGGAAAGAGCACAGAATTTCTGTCCCTCTGAAGACCACAGAGAGCTGCAAATTTCAGCTGTTCTGTCTGATGACTAGTGTGCTGATTATGGACCCATCCAGACACATGGAAACTCCACAGGAAAAAGCTCCCCAATAGGCACACATTTGTAATCTCTTGTGAATAGAGCCCTAAGTACCCATTAACTATTGCTCAATTACACGGGAACTCTACAGAAGTAAATATGGCATGCACATGAATATCAATTAAACCCATTATGATCAGTGCTGTCGTGAGTCAGGAGGAAAATGTGCATAATCTTGACAAGGCAATGAAGATATGCATATTTTTACTTGTGTTGATTAAAATAGAACGTTAAGCTAATAAAAGCTTTTACATTTTTTAAAAATAGTTTAACTGGCTCAGAATAGCTTTAAATCATATTCGCTTGTAATTTCAGCTTTTAAAATGAGCTTGGAAGGTATCTTTTAAAAGAGAAAAAAAAATCTCTTCCCTTACTCCTATCACTCACAATTTCTTTTTCCTCCTGCTCTTGTTTAGATTTTATAACACTGCTAATATATACAACACTTTAAAGTACGGGCAATAATATTTAACTTTATGAGACATTAGATACTTGTATAAAAAACTGTATTGATGGAAGGTATGATGTAAGGACAGTTCTAGCCTGGGAGACAGTGAAATTGAAGCCAATGGAGCTCTAATAATTCATACCAGTGAGGGCTGGCCCATCTTGTGCATCCATAAGTAAGTCCAAAGTGAAACAGGGTAGAATTGGAAGGACAATATCCTCAGTGTGTTACTTATTGACAAATGAGATCTTTATAGGGAGAGCTGTGGACATTTCCTGTAGTAGGAGCAGAATTGAAATGCAAGTGAACCAGTCAGAGACTAACTGATTTACATAGAAATTATGGGGATGCACCAGAGGCACCATAGTAAAGGTTACATCTTCATTTCCACTTTGATGGCATCTTAACTGCAGTCTCCTAAGCTTCCTGAATATTTTTTTTAATAAATCAAAATCACCAACGTACTCTGCCAAGTGCTACTGAATTTTGGGAAGTATGTCATCTTCGGAGAAGGGAGAGGATAATACTACTAAAGTCACTAAGGGCTGAGGTACTGAGTCACAAGTATTTTGGACATTTCCCACAGGCCCACACAACATACAAGTGTGACTGTTACTTGCAGGATTTTGAAATTTACCTTGAATTTTGAAATAAGCCAATGTTCCCCTGTGATTTAAATTAGCAGAGTGTTTCTATTGCTTTGTATTAAATAACAATTGTGTTTTGAGATGGTTCTTATTAAAATCACAATTTGCAGGAATATATCAATGTCTGCTGATTGAACTCAGAGACAGGTGCAGACCCAGAGACTGAAAATATAACGTTGAGTTTGAGTCAGGGGAGGTTGGTAATTAACCCCTGGACGCAATAAAAAGTAGGCTGGCACAACAAAGTCATAATAAAAGAGAGTAATCAGTCTGACTTCTGAACTGAAAACAAATGCAAGAGCGTGATAACTTTGGAAAACAGAGAGGAAAACTTGCCTTCCAGGGCTCTCTGCTGTGTTCATTTGAATTTCAGCTGCTGCTGCTACCACCACCATAACAGTATGAACATGTGTTGGAGGCACAAGGCAAGCAGCGCAGGCCCTCTGAAGGCTTCTTCTGGTGCCCTACTCTCCCCCATCCCCTCCAACTCCAGGGGCAGGGCTGTGGCTCCCATCGCAAAGGATCTAGGGATGTGAGAGGACATCATTCCACCCCCTCTTCTGTTCCCCAGATATACCATGAAGGAAGGGGCTATGCAGGGCTTCTGGGGACAGGCAGGGGCTGTACAAGGCTGCCTTTGCCATAGCAAAGACTCCTAGCAGGGCAGGGAGCCATACTAGCTCCCCCTGCTTGGGGCTTATGCCCTGGTTATGCTACTGGGGCCCAGTGCTGTTGACACTTACTTCCAGGCTACGTCCTTCCCACCATGATTTGGGACTTTGTGCAATGTATCCAGCCAGCACTATGGGCTTGAATCCAGTTATGAGGTGTCCTATAGGCTTCAAAGGCACTGAGGCATGTGCTTTGCTAAACAGGAACGGACTTCAGCAAATATTTAAAATAAAGGCCTTGGTGTTTGAAAGACTAGATCCTTTAGTTAACATTTAAGTACCTAATTTGCCTGACCCTACATTTTCAAAATCATACATAAGCAAAACAATTGCTGCTTAAATGTATCTACTGCCCTTGATGATTCAAGAGAACGTAGTGTCCATCCCAAGTGACACCCTTTTCTTAGAGGGGCATGAACCAACAAGTAACTGTTGGTTACTTGTTGAGAGGCGATGACTACCCTGCACAGTCCTGTTAACTGAATGCAAGGGAGCTGAAGGCAGTCACAAGAGGCTCTCAGTAGCTCCGTATAAGTCCTTGGCCAAGTCCCCTAATCTTTGAGTTTATTTTCCCATGCAATAAAGGAATAGTAACACCTAACTTAAAAGAACATGCTGAGGCTTAATAAAATAACATTTGAAACATACTTTAAAGATGAAAAGTGCTGCGCTATGTAAGTGGTATTATGTCTTTTCATCTGCCAGTCCAACAAAAAGGCAACTTGACACTTGAAGAGACATGGACCTGGAGTTTTAAATTAGCATATGTAAAATATATTTAATAAGCAGGATCGCTAATGCTTTAATGGGACATAGTAAGCTTGCGGCAAATGGGGCACTGAGCTAATTTTTAGTCTCTTCAGTTTTATATTACTAGGAAACAATTTGAGGGGACAGAGTTTCCTGTGGAAATTATTCTGTTGGCGAGGCTGACTAAATAAAGCTTCCTACAGGAGCTAGGCAATAAATAATACCTTCCTTGACAAGGCTAAGGGTTTTGCCATTATGTGGAAGGCAGAGAGAGACTGAAATAATTAAAGGTGCTTATGCTGGTGTAGAAGCACAACAAATGAAGTATGCTTGGATTTTCCCTTCACAGGAGTTAAATCTGTGACCTTCTGTACCAGAGGAGAGTCCTTTGTGTTCTGAGCTTTAATAACCTTACTATGATTTGATTCCTTCCAGAGCTCATGCAACACTTGTTATATTTATTTTTACTAACTCTAGCCTTTTTCTTTAGCTAAGGGAGTATTATTGTAATCTTTAAGCAAAGAATAGCTTGTTTTTGTTTTTACTTTGATTATCTTTACATCTTAATACCTCTGCTTTATCTCTTCTGTTTCAGAATGTTTCCTTTACCTTGTGGAATACCATTAGAAGTCTCAGTACAAAGGCAAAAGCTGTGGTTGCTATAGCAATAACCAATCTGATGAAGCTGTGACCTAAATCATGACTGAGGAAAATAGTACCTTGTCTATATCACTGCAGTTACTGCTTCTTTGGATTATGCGATCGGTATACACAATTTATTACCTAAAATGAACTCTTTAACTCCAGTACATGAGAAAAGTAAAGTGATACTTCCCTTACTATAGACCTTGAAAAGAGCATAGACAGCTTAAATCTATGCTAAAGTTTAGATATGGGCAGGAATTCTGTTCTTGGTGTCTTGCTACCCCATCCCTGCAGGGAGTTCCTGGAGCATTAGTCTCTTCCCTGGAAGTCCAGACTTTGGCCCTTGATTACTGAAACCTCCTTAAATCAAGTCACTGAGAGTTGATAGTAGACAGCACTGACACATATTGACCATGTCAGTACTGTCTATCTGCTCACGTTTAACCTCCTAAACTCTTAGAGGTGACGCCTATTCCAGAGTTAAGCATGGAGTGCAAACTCTTGCAGACTTTTCTTGTTGGTTTCTCTTTGGTGGTTATAAAGTTTGGTGGGGCCATGCCAAAAATATTCCTTAAGAGGATAAACATGAGCTCTTCAACAGGTTTCAAAATCCCTCTAGCCAGTACTTGAATCCCTTGTGTGATAAAACTCATATTTATTTGGTAATTTTCTCACCAGCCTTGCTTTGAGTCATAAAATGGATTGTAATAGATGTATAATAGACATTATTAAAATTTCCGGATGAGTGTAAACACAGAGTTACCCACTCACATAATGTCACACATATAGTGCAATATATCAAATATGGGCAACTATTATCAACTATATGATACTAGTATGCTGGATGATTCTTAAAATAGTAGATTGGTATGACCTCTGCCAAACCAGCTCTAGGACTGCAGGAATGACAAAATCCTGGAGTCCTAGAACTGGTTTGGCAGAGGTCATACCAATCTGATAAGTAGCTAACTAAGAGACACTTGTATTGTTTTTATTCCTCATGGTTAGTCCCTTTCCTTTCCTGAGGCAAATGCAAGTGGATAAATCTTAAGCATTCAGAGACAATTAAATGTATGTATATTATTCTATATTGTATTCTATGTTATTTAAATTGAAATAGTGCGGAAATAAAAAGTTTGAAGAATAAACTTCATCAGACCCATGAAACAGCAGAAGTGTATTGGCAATTCCAACTGCTTTGAACCTGACAAGTAGCTAGCTAAGAGGTTCTTGTGGTGCGATTACCTTCCCTGCTAGTCCCTCTCCCGTCCTTCTGCTGTAAACCCAAGTGGATAAATCTTAAGCATTCAGAGACAATTAAATATGCTGGATGGTGCTCATTGGGAAATCAAAGTTGCTGTCCTTGCTGTCAGAGATTTAGACTGGAGATGCACAAACGGTAAAGAATCCTGGCTGCTGAACTATTTGGAGAGATCTAAAATTACCCATTTCTTATGGCCACCTGGTCTCTTAAACATCTGCTGAGTGCTTGGCTCAGCTACTGACTGCTATCTGAATTCACACCGCACGACATGATGTGTCACAAGTAGTGTGACACAACAATGGCATTTTAAAGGGAAACACATTTTATTTTTTTTAGACTGATATAAAATAGCCAGTCCATTAACTTTCTTCATATTGTTGTTTCTTGCCTCCTGGATGATTAAAATAAAACTAGGTCTAAAGAGTTCAGGTTGTTCACAACATGGAAGATTCAGCAGTTTGCAACTATTTTCAATTGCTGTAAATTAGTCCATCACAGAGAATCACTAGTTCTTGGAGTCTTAATTGGGAGTTCTTGAGTTGTAGTCAAGACTTACTTGTAGTACAAAAACTCGGGGATCACTTCAATTTTCCAAAAGCTTTTCTACCTCCTCAGCATTAGTGTCTGATTGATGCTGGTGCACTTTATGAACTGGAAATGATGTGGCCACTGGCCAGGATGCAATATTATAAAATATTACAGCAAGAAGACTTAATATTTCATGACTAAAGAAGTTGATGCCTGGTCCACTCTGGAAGAAGGGACCTTTGATGAAAATAGCACCCATATATAGTCCAAGCTGAGACAAAGAATCCAAGGGATAAAATAATGAAAATTGAGCACTCGATACACGTACACTTTGATGAGTTACTTTTGTGCTTCCTGTTCCTTTTCCCAGCAGAGTTCCTGCTGCTTTGTGGGGAAATTGAGCTAAAAATATTTTGATTTCTTAATCTCATTGTCATTTGCAATATGGCATGCATGGTATTTTTTGTTAGCATTATATTACAAAGCAGTATTGCTCTTTTCATCTGTGATTTCTGACTCTCTCTCTATTCCTGCCACTGTCCTCTCCCATGTCTCCCATGCAGAGTCTCCCTATACCTAGAGACAGATCAAATCAAGGCATATATGCATCTGGATTTTGTATTGACAAAATCTTTATGAAGCATAAGTGTCTATAACTTTCATACACGTGCATGCACAAGGGATCAATACCTAGTTTCTACCAGAAGTGGGAATGTCCATTTCTTCATGCTGTAGATTTAGAATTTCCTTCCTTGATCAACCTCTTTATTTCCAGTTTACATTGTGGCTGCAATATGCCATTTCAGAAGTGTCATCACCTTATTTTTTTACATTCTGATGTAGTCTGTAATCAACACTAGCTTCAGCGACTCTCATTACTAGCTCTTGAAGTGATTCTTCAGACTCAGCAAGAACACCATCATCAGATTACAGCATCTGCTTCCTCCAATTTCAATTTTACCACTGTAACCAACAACAACAATGCACATTTGCATTTCAGTGTACTAAGAAAACTGATGTGGTACCACAAGGCAGCACTGCTGGACTCTTCTTATTATTCAGTAACTATGCAGTGCCCTTTGTGAGTCATTCTTGCCACTTTTCTGGTTGAAATTCAGATCATATAGTACAGTATGTTGAATGAATGTACAAGAACATCCATGCAGATGTCCAGAGAATTGCATAACACATTCAAGTACCATTTTATATTCAAGCACATATCCATTGTAGCTGTTTGTCCTTTGTTTTTTATCCGTTCTGGGATTATTCTGAAATCTGATTTTCAGTCCTATTACTAAACGTAAGATTTGCTCATATCATACTTTCATATTCTGCAGTCTTTTTTAAGAAAGCCAAGGACTTTATTTCTTTGCGTATTTGAATAGTATGTGAAACTGTTTGGTAATGTGCATATTCTTATATAGTCCCCCTTTGCTAGTAGAATGAGTTTAGTGTTTTGTACTAGTCCCATAGTCACTGTCCTGTTTTCCACAGAAGTTTGCAGATCTTATGGGAAATCTTGATACCATTCTAGCAGTAAAGGGTTCTGTACAGGTACCTATTCAAGACAGACAGGGATGGAAATAATTAAAACATTAAATGAATTATGTTACTTTTAATAATCCTGAAAATCTTCTAAAAAGTAATATTTAATAAAAGATCATACAAGAGTTTGTGATATAGTAATGGATAGTCTAACATCTGGGGAAACCCACACAGCCAGGTTTTTCTGTTTGAGAATGGCATGCATTCACTTTCAGTTACATGAATGCTTTTCTAGCAAAATAGAAAAGGTGTATTAGGGGAGTATACCCTAATATAAATGATGGTAGGCTCCATTGTGCCTCCTTTTCATATGTGTTTAAGGGGCATAAGTCTCAAAGCATATTTTATGTCTTTCACTGAATGAAGAATCTTGAAATGAAATGATATAATTTAGCCACACTTCAATTCAAGGTCAAGGTTTCCACAACAAGCTAGATACGCATTTTGTTGACATTGTAAATTGAAAATTCTGGAGTAGCTTCACTTCAATCCTATCTGTAAGCTCAGAGAGACAACACTGAGTCTGTTTACACTCCATTCCTATTTTTGTCAGTGATCCTGGTTTTCTTTGATAAAAAAAATTACAAATTCTCTGACAAAAAATTTGCAAATTCTCTGACAAAACCCCCCAAAATCTGTTATTAAAATTAAAAGCCCCCTGAGCACCCCCAACCCAGCTGGTGCCTCTCACTGCCCTCAAAGCCCCCCTCCCCCCCAGCACTGCTGGTGCCTCTCACTTCCCCCACAACAGCCCCCCCACCCCACTTGTGCCTCTTGCCCCCCACCCACAGCCATTGCCCCCCAGCCCTGCTGGAGGGACCCCCAGCCCCCTACAAGCTCCACTTATCTCAGGCTTCAAGAGAGGAGTGAGGCTGAGCTGAGCTGAGCAGAGCCATGGCTGACTGAGAGCCTTAGGCCCTGCCCTTCCCCTCCTCCTTCCCCTGTGGGCAGGGCTGGGGGTTTCCTGCCCTGTTTGCAAACAGCTTTTGCAGGCTGGAGCTCAGCCAGCCTGCAGAGCTGTTTGCAAAAGCAGGGAATCCACAGGTTTCTCTGCTAAAAGGAGAAATCCGCATTTTCTTCAATAAAAAGGGGAAATCCATGGTTTTCTCTGTTTTTCAATGGGAAATGGAAAACCCAAATCCCTGGAATCATACAGGCTACAAACAACATTTCTTGCTAGAAAATTGTAGAACTGATTTGTGGATCAATTGCACATTCTTAACAAGTCATTTGAACTGTAGATAAGGTATTTGACCTACCTGTTCTGTTAATGAAAACGTCTTCCCCCAGAAAGTAAATTGATTCAAAAGCTGCAAGTGACCACTGTGATTATTTAATCTGACTTCCTGCATAGTGGAGGCTATAGAATTTCACCAAATGATTCTTTAATCAAGTCCATTACTTCTGAGCTACCGTATATCTTACAGAAAGAGAACAAGGCTTGATTTGAAGTAGGGGAGCTCAGTAGAAACTACTGAAGACCACTTACGAGTTAGATTTGTCAGTGGAGGATCTCTTAGATCCATGAGCATCTGATTTGCTGGGTCATCATATGGCCAAATTGCCAAGTCAGTAGGCTACTGATATTACCCTAGCAGGTTACTTCTACCAGTTACTTTCAAGTCAGTCTCGTCTGGATTGATCTTCAGACTATTAACTCTTATCCTCACCTCTCTTTCTTCCATAGCCAGCAGTTTTGGGACTCAAAGTGTTGTTAGAGGAATAGCTCCCATTATTAACCTGCAAAATAGCCCCATATAAACATTGAATGAGAGAAGGAAAAAGATACAACCTTGCAGAACTCTGTGTGTATGGGTGCATCAGGGCACAGATAGTGCAGTGGTTCAGTTGCACCCCTCTTTAATTCCTGCTCCACCCAAGCTTTAAAACCAACTGCCTGGGAGGGGCAGCACCATTTCTACTCAGGCAGTGTGGAGAGGGTCAGTTTTCTTCATGGCTCATACCTGATTCTTGCTAATCTCTCTTCACAGATGTTAACAACCTTCTCTCCTTTTTCATGCTCTTGATGTCCCATAAGTCAAGCCATCCTTTCTTTTGCTATTGTGCTGTCTGTTAGCCATTCCTGGTAATCTCTCTCTCCTATTTTCACAGCCTTGCAGATTGCTTTTATTTATAGCTAAAAACCTTAACTGAGGTGTATATTAACTCATGTGTGGAAATGAGCAGTAGTGAAATGTTGGATGCACTGTCAAGATGGTCAAGAAGGCTAGATTTTATATGACAAATATGAATAAAATATGCCCACTGAGCTATAATGACTGCAGGACTAACAAAACTGTATTTTTTACTCTTTTTGCCTTGTTCATTATGGTTTTTTTAAACAATATATAATCTAACAAATTAGTGCATATTCCAATAAAGTTGTATAGTTTTGCTTTGATCATAAACTGAATAATACAGCTCTTGGCCCCTACTATAGTAGTAAATCTTCTTGTTTCTTTTTAACTGGAGAAAAATATATGTTGTGCTGATGCACCACACCATCTGCACCTCCCTTTTCAAAGTCCTAGATCCATCCCTGCCTGCATGAGAAGCCCCTTAGATGTGCAACAGTTCCAAACTCTTGCGCAATGTAAGAATGCGGCTGCCAGATGCATTGGGATAGTTCAGCAAGATGGGAACTATTACATCATAAAATATAAACTCCAGCCATTGAAGATATGAGGCATTTCCTATACAGCACCTCAGTGGAATTTCCGAAGTAAAAGTTCCATTTGGGGGCCATTTTTTTTTTTTGCTTTTCTGAATTATTAATGGGAAAAAAACCCCCAATTAGCTCTATTTAGAGATGAACTCTACCTTTTTCACTGGTATTCTAGGCATCAGCCTATGAGGAGCAACCAGGTGAAAAGGATGATTGTCCATGAGCATGTTAGAATGCTTGTAAAAGTGGAGAAGCACTGGAAAGGCATTCCTATGAAAATGGCCCCAAAGAGATGATTTTTCAAGGCTTTTTATTCTTCCCATCTTGATTCATTTTTCATCAAAATAAGATGAAAATTTCAACTTGTGCTCAACAGTTATATTCTGTCTTTTTTCGCTTTGCTACTTCAATGAGGTTTTTGCAAAATAAAAGGTTTAAAGCTCCCAGTAAGGCTGAACTCTGTAATGCAACGTCAGTTAACATTGCACCATAACATTATTTAGAGGTAAGTAAGTTTCTGTAGCTTGATTGCCAAAATGCCTCTATTTTTCTGAATTCCAGCCAAAGCTAGAAGAAAAATTAGGTCCAGTTTTTAGATATAGGCACTAGAGATTAGCACCCTGGCCAATTTTCTTTTGTAGACAGGCCTATTGGGGAAAGGATTTTCTCAGAAGAAAGCAAATGTAGGTTAACAGCTTACTTTGTGTATGAAGCATGTATCCAGCATTTCATAGAGAATTGTTAAGTGCTTTCAAGAGGAAATTGCAAACCTAGTTCATTTCCAACTATACACTATGTTAAAGGTACACTCATAAAATAGTTAATAAAGCATTAATAGGTGCTATTAATAGGTGTTATAAGCATGAGAATAGTGTGTATGATAGATAGTTGTGAGCACATTAAAAGATGTTACAGGTAATGTCATAATTCTATAATCAATCTAGTTACTAATAATTTATCAACCATTAATAAATGTGCTTTTATTATAAAGCATGACCGTATTCTATTTGCAGCCAGCTTCCTCCAAAGCACACAGTAAAGAATAAAATAATTGCCTTCCTAAAGCTTTCACACACATGTGATTTATCTTGTATCAGCTTTATTAGTGTTTGAGATTTAACAGTGTCAGCCCCTAGACTTGTGCATATGGACAGAGTTTCCTGGGTATATTGATATAAGTACCCTGCTATATTTGTTTCTGTACAGTTTTCCTATAAAAATACTTTTGTAACAAGTAACAAGATGACTTATTTTTGGCTTACCTTAAACCTCTACCCAAGTACCATTAGTTAAACCAGACCATACCAAACCCACCAAACAACCAACCCAACCTAACCCAACCCAACACAAAACAAAACAAAACAAAACTCATGACTCTTATAACCTTAAGTTATACTGAAAAAATAATTTCATGTAGTGCAGAGCTACATTACCAGTCCTCAGGACTATAGAGAAAATAAGACCAAAGTGCATCTGAAAGTTTTGACAACCTGAAGGCAAATAAAAAGAGCCTAAGGATGACATTTTTAAAAGTCTCATCCTTTTATTCCTATCTCATGATTTTGGGAGCCTGGTCTACCAAAAGATTTGGATGATTTAGAGAAGAATATAAGACGAAAAGGAGAAAGGCTACTGACTGCCAGCATAACAACTTTCCATAACTTTTAAAATGTAATTAGCTTATTTACCTAAGGCTTGAGAGGTGCATGTAATCGCATCTTTTTTTTTCTCCAAGAGTGACTTTTCCATAGCAATGAATATTATTACAGTTCACATACTAGGAGTACCCAGAGGCCCCATTGCATGAGACACCGAACAAATCTGTAAGAGACAGGCCTGTACTCACATTCAGGTTGAAGCTTTGAAACATATTGAAGCAGACCCTCTGTGGGTTTCAGTGACTTTAGTGCCATTGATTTTGATGGAGCAACAATGATGATGATCTGGCCTACTGTTTTCTGACAGGTGTCATAAAGTTGATCTGAGTGCTGACTAAGCTAGAACAAGACCCAAGGAAACTACCTGTAAATAGAAATGCCAACATACTAAATTGCATTTACATAGTTCCACTGTTCCTGTAAAGCAAAAATATTTGGCCATTCATGCATGTATTACAAGTAGGGGTGCACAGATAGAGATTTTGGGGGGTGATACTGATAGCTGACTTTTAAGCAGGCATATCATAGATTTCATAGGTTTCATATCGCCCAATACCGATCTGATTTCTAATACAGTTGCGTGCAACTGGTTAGTCTGCTGTGGTGGATGGGGAGAGGGGAGGGAAGGGACATGGGGGGGATGGCAGATCAAGGCCTCTATGGTGAGGGAGGGAGTGGGGCTGGGGCAGGGGCTGGGGAAGGCACTGCACAGCTGGGGCAGGGCAGCGCATGGGACAGAGCCATGGCTTGTCCAGGGGACACAGGGCGGGGACAGCTTCTGCCACTGCATACACCCTGGGAGGGCATGGGGAGGGGGCACGTGCCCCGGGTCTGTGTGGTGTGGGGCGGGGTGGGCTACAGCTGTGGGCTGGGGCTAGGGCTGCACTGGGCTCTTCCCAGTGCATGGGGGTGGGTGTGGGGAGCTGGGCCGGGCTGTGCTCAGGGTGGGCGGCAGCAGCGTAGGGAGGGAGGCTATGGAGGGGGCTGCAGCCACCCCAAATTTCACTGTAGCCCCCCTGTATCCCTCTCCCAGTGCCACCTCTGCCTGCCTTGAGTGCAGCCTCAAGCACAGCCCCCACACTCTGGGACAACAGCCCTGAGCGTAGCCCCCACTTGCAGGGAAAAGCCCGGCACAGTCCCACCCCCAGCCCGCAGATGTAGCCCCCCACCTCCCCTGTGCAGATCCAGGGGCACACGCCCCCCCCATGTCGTCCCAGGGTGCGCGCAGCGATGAGAGCCATCTCCCCCTGCCCTGTGCCCCCCGGGTGAGCCGCGGCTCAGTCCTGCACCCACCCCACCCTGGCTGGGCAGCACGTGCCCCAGCCCTTCCCCACTCCCTCCCTCACTGCGGGGCGTGTTGATCTGCCCCCTCACACCTCTTCCCTCCCCTTCCACCACAACAGACTTGCCAGCTTCACGCAGCTATCCAAGCTGTTGGGCTGTGCTCCTCCCTGCCTATGTGTTGCGCTGCAGCTGCATGCTTGCATGAGCATTTGTCAGCCAAATTATTGGCCACATCAGGCAGATTTCCAAAACAATCAATTTTCTCTCTATCAGTGCTGATCCGATATTGGACCAACGTATTGGTGCACCTCTAGTTACAAGCCATGAAACTTATATTCAAATGTGTTTTTCTAGAGAAAAGATAAGCCAAAGTATGCGAAAATTACTAGCTGTGTGGTCTGTGCATCAGTAAGGGTGAGTAGAGCCTGGCCTGATATCAGTATCAAGATACTATCAAAAACTACCTCAGCCCTAAAAGGAAGAGTTTCATGGCACTTGTCAACAGAAGAAATTATCCTTTTGCAACCATCACATTGCAGAGCACAGCTGTAATAAACAGGTTCAACACAGTTTTATCCCTTTTCATAACAAGTTAGTAAAAACAAAAATTAAAGGTAAAACGTTTATTACAGTACATATATCAACATATAATCTGTTTGCAATTCAATCTAATAATAGTCTTCCAACCTTTCATTTTTATGATAAACTCTTTGCAAACATTAAAGGGTGCAAAATTATCAATCCAGGTGTTTCCTTTAGTATTGCAGTTTTATAGGACTGATCCTAGTAATTCAAACTTGTTTAGGAAACTTCAAAACCATATATTTTGTGCCAGACTAAATAGGCACACTTAATATAAAGAATATTATGAAATAAATAATGCTTTGATGAACTCAGCACCTTTCTCCATTTTAGAATTCCCCTGTACTTTATCCTTCTCTGGGAACTAAAATGGTTTCTATTTTAGAAACCTTTCTACACTAATAGCTTACGGCTCTAACTTATCGTAGTCCCTCAACGAAGTTTATTGTAAAGGGCCAAAGAGCTACCCATGTGAAGGCAAATGCTGGCAAAGCCACATACAGGGAATTATTCACACAACTCCCATTATCAGTAATAGTAGAGCAACTCTTCTCCATACAATGCCTACAGGGAAAGCTTTGTCAGTGCATTTCATAATTACTGTAATTAAAAGTGATATTTTAGTGTGTGTGTGTGTGTTGTGTTTTGGTGTGAATAGTTTCTTTAGTAATAATAACTGCTGGGATTAAAATGTCAAAACAACCATTTAATTAGTTGTTTTCAAAGAGATAAATTACTTTTTGATTTCACAGTCCTTACCTGTTAATAATAATCGAATTGATTTCAGCGATGAATAATGCGAAATGACATTTCAATAATAATGTCTTATTACCAATATTTCCCCTCTTTGCACTTTACATCTTATAATTGTCATAGGCTGTATATATGCTACCTTTTCCAGGGTCTTCCTAAAGACACAAATGTAAACCTGAACCTGTCTGAGAAAAAAAGAATTAGTTTCTGATTTTTTGTTCAGAACCTACAAGGTTTTTCTGAACATGACGCAGAAGAGCAGAGCTTGCTGGAGAATCACTTAACTCATGCACATTTATTGGCTAATCCCAGACTCACGGGGCAGACTGCGTGCTGTATCTGCAGGGTACAGGAGTTTAGCAGCATGAAAGAAGCCATAAAGGGACTGGTTATGTCTAGGGTCAGTTATGTGTTCATAACATAATACTAAGCAGCATGTTAGCTGATTAAAGCCTGCAAGATGCCCTGTGCTAGCCGGGCACTACCAGAACATAATGAGACTCCCGTGACACTCCTTGCAATGGTGACTGTCATTGGCATTTACACTACAGAAGGCGTATTACCCCTCATCCCCAAACTAGTGTCACTTCTGAAATTGTAGTACTGCCTCCCCCTGGGGAAAAAAAGGCATAGGGAGAAAGATCTGCTTTAACCATGGGCTCAGTCACAGCAAGTACCTCGTTGTGTGCAGGGGAAACTTTGATATCTATTTATGATTTGCTGTCTCATCATCAGCTGCATTTGGTGCCAAAGCACACCCTGAGGCAATGGTCCAAAACATTGGGTCTTCATGTGCCAAGATGAGGGAAGTTAATTTCAACACCCTTGGTAATAACAACAGTACTTAGCGCTTTTGATCTTCAAAGCACTTTAAAAACATTGGCTAATTAATTAATCCTCACATCACTCTGTTATTATCCCCATTTAGCAGATGGAGATATTGAGTCAGAAAGGTTAAGTGACTGGCCCAAGGCTACAGGAGAAGGTGGCATCAGAGCTGAGCTGGGGAATTCCTGGATCCCCTCCCAGGTTTTGGAGCATCTGTGGGAGCCTCAGAGGGCTACTATTGCAAACCTGCATCTGCATCAGCCCTGCTGCTTTATAGCTGCTGCTTCTTCATGGAAGGGAATCCATAGTCCTCCGGCCTTGTTGGCATAGCACCTGCTGAGCTAAGGTCTGCATTCCTACATGGGCTGCTCAAAACCTGCCTCTCCCATTTCCTGGAGTGGTAGCATCATTTTAATGTGTCTGTAACCCTCTATACTAATAGAGGTGCCTGAATTTCCCCTTTAAGCCTGTGTGAGAGAAAGTCCTTGAATGTTCATGTGTGGAATAAACTGAGAGATGATAAACAATTTACTAGAGATGCAGACTCCAAATTGATATAGTAACTATAGTTCATCAATTAGACTGACCCCAGTAGTTCTACCATTAATAGACTGCAAGGATGAGAAGCCCATCTATTGCTTCCAGAGAATTGGAGACTGTTGATCAAGATGGATTAGAAAAGTTCAGGATAGTAACTTAATTCCAATGAATAAAATCATAAAAGCAACTCTCTTACCTTTGATTCCATGAATCCTGACAAACTACTCAGGAGTTTTAGTGTATTCATATTATCCAATATGTGAAAGATAAAGGGGGGGTCTCATGGAAATGGACAGTGGTTAAAAAAGTGTAGGTATGCAGTATAAAAGGTTACAGTGGGGAAAGAATGATTATTATTGTGCAATGCAAAAATCTGTGGAAAAATGACAAAGTCCTCTGTGGGAAGGTTCTTTGTGGAAAATTATAAGATATTGTGGGAACTATCACTGAGTTTGGCTAAGACAAAATGCTAAAAAGGTAAGATAGGTGCCCATATGCTTGAGGGAAAAGTAAAAAAAGGGGGGAAACACCCCAAACACTAAGAAAAAGTACATTTTCCTGTATTTAAGAAACCTTGCCTAATGATGGCTATTGTTTAAAACAGTAATGAAAATGTCTAAATCAAACTACAAGGGTGGGGCAATGAATCTATAATGTGAATTTAGTTTCTCTATAATGAGGAGGTGAGGTAAAGAGCAGACCATAAGAAGCCACCTGCAGTGTCCAATAAGTTTTACTGGTCCTGCAAAACTCAGGAGCTGGGTAAATTCATGTGAATGCCATCTAAAAGCACCCTATCTATTAACTAGCTACCACATTTCCTTGCATACTACACACATCACTGCACTACCTCTGCACCCTGAACCTTCCCTGCAGCAGCTCTGGCTCTAGCAGTGGGGGCAGGCAGGGAAGCAGCACTGGTGTGTGATATAGGAACAATAGCTGATGGTTTAGTGCTTCTAGGAAAGATGTCATCTCCATTTTTTTGCCCACCAAACATGCGTGTCAGTGGTATGAAACAGTGAACCACATGTACTGCTCTTGTACTGCAGCTGTAACTCTGCTCACACTGTTGCAGGAGCCAGTGGTAAAGTGCAGGGGGTGGGGGGAGACGGGGGGAAAGGGTTCCCCCTTCCTTATGTATATACTTCCTTATGTATATATCCTTGGGGCTTTATACCTCATGAATGCTTTTAAAATATTTAGGCAATTGCTAGGACCCAGATAAAGTTGGCTTCTCTAATTATTGGAGGTCAAACCCTACAATCTGTGAGATACCTATGGCAGACCCAAAAGGCATACAGTGAAAAAAATATTCAGTGGCCATTTTTACACCTCTTTGGAAAGTTACATGCCAGAAAGTGCCTAGGAAATCAGCCAGGGGTTCTACAAGTGTAGGAGGCCCCTGGCTAATCTACTGCCTGATACAGAATCAGGGATTACAGCAATAATTTCGGCTGCCTAACTGATCTGGTGGTGCTTTCCACCAGTAGTGTTACTGAAGTGCAGGGCAAGGGGAGTAGGGCAGCCATCCCAGGTACTACCTTAGTGGAAGGATGCAAAAATAACTGACTGAAGCAGCAGCTGATCCCATCACTGAGATTGGCACCATGGCAGATGGCTCTGCCCTGGGCATTGCAAGCCTGCCCAGGAACTGGACCTGCCCAGCTTCACCTCTGCTTTCTGGCCATGTGGTATCCACTATGATGGGGAAACTAAATGTATAGCTGCTTCTTTTTGCAGTAAAGTGTTGCTGATGGCACTTACAGGAGCAAAGAATTCAGTTCATATTTAATGATTGCATCAGAGAGTTACACAGAGGGTGCATCTACATGTACATATTAATGCACAGCAATAAACTGATGCATATCGTGCTGGAGTTTATGGCTCCTGGGCACAACATTTACATGTGTGTCCAGGTCCTCAGCATGCTGAGCCAGGTCAGAGCAGCCCTGGCTGACAGGGGGCTCCAGGTGTCAACCTGGCAGCCCAGGGCTTCTCTGACCCAGCTCAGTAAGCTGTGGAGGGGCTGATTGGGGCATGTGGCAGGCAGCCCCCACACTGAAGCACCCTCATACCCTGCCAACCAGATCAGCATCCACACAAACAATGCTGCACACCAAAAAAACTCTGCAGCAGGATAGTACTTGTGTTTACAAGTAGTAACCTGCTGCAGAGTTTATTCATTTCCTGTGGCTTAATAGGGTCACACATGTAGATGCCACGACATTTACTATGGAGCTAATTAGGCAGCTCCACAGAAAAAATCTTATGTAGACACGCCCATAGGGTAAAAACAGATGTCACCTTACGTCTCATTTGTGCTGCCATAAAAATGTTGGGGGGGGGGGATAAATCTTGAACAAATAGACATTGCTACATTTTGTTGCACCACATCAAAAAAAAAAATCAATGACGCGATAAAAGGTAGAAATTGACTTTCCTGCTTTATCGAGGAAGACATCTGTTAGTTTGTGCTGGGATGGTACAGGCAGCCTGAGCTGCTCATTTTCTCCAGCCACCCCAAACAGGTGCTCCAGGGGCTTGAGGGCCTTAAGCCCTTGGAGTACCTGCCCAGACTTTCCTCACTTACCTGAAAGCACCTCTCCATAATCAGGGAAGTTGGGGTTTCCTGCCCAATCAGGCCTGTCCCCAGGATCACAGGAGAGAATCTGGTTCATCAGTGAAAGCCCCTTTTGCTCACTCAGCCAGACTTGCTCCTACAATCTCAAGGACAAATCTGGCTGATCAGGGAAAGCAGGGAACAGGGGCAATGTGTTTCACACATGAAGTGGATCAGCTTTTCTGTGACACATCACAGCACAGGCAATCCACTTCATTCACTGACATCTATTTCTAGCTTTGGGGTGCATCTACACATACATTTAAGTGTGAATAAATTTAATGTGCATTAAGCTAATGTGCATTAAGTGATTTTTTTGCAGGTGTCTACACATGCAGAGACTTGGTGTTAAAATTAGTGCACTTGACACTAAAGTCAGAGGCAAGTCCCTGCAGCCCTGCCATGTGCCTCTAGTGGCTGGGCAGACCCAGCACCAAAGTTAGTGCCAGATTGTATCTACATGTGCATTAATGCGCTATCGTGCCTAAATTTGATACCAAAAAATTCAGGTATCATATTTAGGCACGATTAGCCTAATTTTGCCATTTTAAATGCACTTTAAGGGCGTGCACATGTAGACGCACACCTGTAATGTAATTAACTTAGGCTAATGCGCATTGACACATCTCATGGAGATGCACCCATAGAGTAACAAACAAACCATACTGAAGTAGTGATTACTTTCAAAATAGGCATATAATATGCCTAGTATATACACTTGGACACTTTTTCTACAAGCCTTTTAATGGTACTTTCCAGCTATAAATTCAGTACTTTTTAACTGAAAAATATGAAGTTCATTCAACTGACATAAATTGGCATAGGAGTTTCCTTTGCTGGAAACTAAAGGACTTTATAGAGTTGTTAACAGCTGGGCATCTTCATGGTAGTAGTATGTTTCACTATAGAGATAAAATATGATATAGTATTTTAACATGAATATAGCAAACGCTTTGATAGGGAAAAATGGGGGTAATTTGCAGATTTTTCTTTTAAGCAAAAGCATAGAATTTAGCCATCATTTAAACTCTGTGTGGTCTGATAGCATTTCCTGTAATGAGCACTGACAGTTCCATAATTATGGCTTGTATTCTAGTTACTCAAGGGTTAAAGTAGGTCCTATAAATAAATTATGGGTGCATTTTTAGAGCACTTTGCTAAGAATAAGAATGGCAGAAAATATTACAAGGCTGTCAAATCAGATTAAAGGCCCTGTGCTCTGAGTATTCTGTGGGGAAAAGTAACAAACTGTATGTTTGTCACATATTAAACATATTTTCTTGAAAAGCTGATTGGCTGAATGACTAGAAATCCAGAATTCTTTTCTCTCTCTCTCTCTCTCTTTTTGATCTGCTTAGCTTTAAGTACTACTTAGAAAACATCATCAGGTAGTAATGTATAGCATCAAAGGCTATAAAAGTGGGTAAGACTATTTTCAAAGTGCAAGTATACATAGAAAAGCCACAGGACATATGAAAACTATCTCAACAATGTTGCCTCAATACAATGTCCCACATACCTTGAAAACTTAACTTTACATCCTTTGCCAATGATTTCATGGCACATGAACAAGGGCTTTGTTCCTGATCCTCACATGCCTGGATCAAAAGTATCAACATGCATCCCTCTACAGACATACGTATTGCTGTAGAAGCTCACAAGCTACTTAGTAACTATTCCAAGGAGTCTGAAACAGAAATCCAGTAAGAAAAGATAAGTGTGTTGGTACAGAACAGGATTTTAGCTTGCAAAAATACCCAGAACAGAGAATAGGTTAAGGATAAGGAAAGCTTATTAGTACAGTTGCATATCTCTATCTGTCTCTTGGCTCAACAGAATACACATTTTTTTTCTGAAATTGTTTCAGGTTATCCAAAGTTTTGGAAATCAATAATGGGTCCTACTGCTGCCTTCCCATCTTGTGTGCTACACTTAGGATCTTACTAGGGTCACAGACAGCTATGGACATCAGTCCCAAACCAGAAAAATAGTTGAACTTGGTTCCAAACAAAGCTCAGCAGAGAATAAGCAAGACAGAGAACAGAAGATCCCTGTTAAATATGGATTTAGAATTTACAGAATTATGGTTATGGTTTCAGTGGTGAGATCCCCCGATGAAGTCTGAGTGAATGGGGGCTTGAGGACCAGCTGGGTCCTCAGAAAAAGCAACTAGGGAAAGAAAGAAAATGGAACGGATCAGATGGGGAGGAAGTGAGGGACGAGAGGGTGAGGTGGCGGTGAAGTTAGGGAGAAGCAAAAAAGAGAAGAAAAAAAACTTCAAAAAAGTATCTGAACTTTGGGTAATTTCTGAACTCTCAAGGAATTATGGACTAGTCTGAACAAGTGCTCTGGAACAGATGAAACCCAGAATAGCTATTCTGCAAAATGTAAATCTAAAGTGGCATTATTATCTTTAGGGTAACTACTCTGGAATTTCACTGAAAGCAAAATTTGTGTCCCTATCAATATAACTGGCAGAAAAAAAAATTCTGGGATCCAAATCTTCCTATATGTGAAGGAAATCTCCATCTGAATTGAAACCTTCTCAAGTGTGTGGTGTTTTGAGCTATCTATTTTAAAATCAGGTTGGGGTAGCATATTTGAATCCAGTCCTGGGGACTAAATGTTGACTTATTGTAGGTATAACTGGGCATGTCTATAGGTGATGCTGTCACTGTAGCAACCTGCAAAGGTGACGTAGCATTCGTGGGCAAAACAGTGATGCCACAGCTACATCACTATGGTGATGTGCTCCCTCAGTACAGCACATCGCTATGGCAACATCACAGCTAAAAATAACCATGCCCCATGTGCATGGCGCAGTACAGGCTGTTACTGCACTGTCATTTAGTATTTCCAAAAAGACGTACTACATGATGGTGTAGTAACAACAGTACCATTGGGGCATGTGTAGATGCACCCACAAAAAACAAAACTCTTAAAGCAACTTAAACAAAAATCCACATATCTTTAAGTATATATTTTGCCAAAGAGTGAACCTGTACATTGCCAATGGTTTGCTTCTTCATTGGTATAGGAATTAATCGTAAAATTTTGGCACTGCCCCTTCCCAAATGGAATCACCTAATACCAATTTTTCTTGAAAATGGTTGAAGGAAGGTTCTGTTGAAGGAAAAAGGAAAACTTAAAAACCAGTAAATATTATTTTAAAAGTAAAGTATTTAGTGTATCATTAAGTCATTTTTTCATAAAACCACTATTTCTTGATAGTACGTCTAATTATTAGGATGTTATGGTAATAAAAAATTAGGGTTGGAAGACACCTCAGGAGGTCATCTAGTCCAAATCCCATGTTGGCCTCAATTCTGCAAAAGCTTGTGTGTATGATTTAATGAAGTATACAAATTGCAACATTCCTATTGACTTCTGTAGGGTCAGGATGTCACACAACGTTACTTAGGTGTCGACATGTCTATAGTGTTGGGGCTGTCGCTTTGTTGCTTTGTAGTACTTTAAATTCACATGTCTTGGCTTTACCCAGTTTAGGTAATAAATGTTATAGTTTAATGCTGCTGCATTCAAAGCTCAAAAAATACTTGACAAACAATAGTGAATATGAATGTGTTTGTCTCCAAGATGAAACCCAAGAAACTGGAGTACTGATCAGGTATACCATGATCCAGCGAAGCACGTAAGTGAGCACATCTCCATGTGCACATTTACTACACAGTAATTTAGGTTACTACGCAATAACCAAAAATTACTGCGTATTTGATCATGCAGGTATCAAATTTATGCCCTATTAATGCATATGTAGACGCCTTACTATGCAGTAACACTGTGTGTATGGGCTGACTTGGGGCACACAGCATTACTTCGCTTTAACAGCTGCACGTGTAAACGCTAGCCTAAAAACTGCTTACTGCACAGTAAATGCATGTGTAGATACACCCAATATGTTCCTAAAGTTAAATACATGCTTAAGTGATCAACTGGACTGGGGCTCAGGTAAGGTTACTGAAAGGTTACTGTATCGGTATGTGGTTACTGTAAACAGTATGCGATAGGATAGAGCCTTTGAATCAATATTTTGTTTTGAACTCAAAGGGGGAGCAGACATTACATCTTCTTTTCCTGTACCTGGAGAATTATAGTTAAAAGCTTGCGTGTTTTCACACGCTAAAAATCAACTACAGGCTAAAATAATCCCAGTAAACAATTATTTTATAAAACCATGAATATAAAATTTCCATCACACATGTAATCAGATGCTTAAAATGCTAAAAATATGAACACAAAAGTAAATATTGAAATTCATTTAAAGATTTCAGATAAATAAAAACAATCATTAACAAATGGCTCCCAGTACACTAAAGGACTGAAAATACTCAACACCACCAGTGAAAAACATTAATTAACATCTCTTCAACAGGAGGGAGGAGGGAATATCCTGTCTTAAAGTAACATCTTAATGATTTCAGCTGACATTTTTGGGGTTATATAAGACAAAGCTCCATCATTTCACATCACAGGAGCAGATTTTTTTTTCAAGCAATTTCATTAGTAAACTAGTTAGCAAACATTAAAAGTTGACAACCTTGTTATCACTGGCTGAATGAAAAAATATCCAAGTAAATACAGGTGCAATAATATAACACTAAGTATATATAACAGCATTGAGAAACTTGCCAATTTTACATTGAATACACAGATTAATTAATTACTTAAGGCAGGAATTCTCTTGCACACCTACACCCTAACTTTAGGAAATACCATGTACACTACACAGACTGAGTTTGTTAATATTGAAGTACCATCACTACACAAAGAAATGTATAAGCTATGAAAAAGGATGTAGCCTGGCATGGAACTACAGACACCATTTTTCATTAGAGGTAGGTAGTAAAGCTTTATAGTCTCCAGTTGTGAATGGAGAAGTAGCTCAGAAATTCTTGGGTGTTCAAATTTGAACTGGAATTCTCACAAGAAGAAGCTTTCCTGTGGGATTAGTGTTCTTAAGCTCTGTTCTTGCAAAGACTTGTACACTTGTTTAACTTTAAAGTCTGAGTAGTAGCAGGACTACTCAGTACTGAAGCTTAAAGCATATGCATGTTTTTGTAGAACTGAACCATGGAGCTTGTCTGCATGAGGAAATTTTCCCATGCTATTATACTGGGGTATTTTGGCCACCATAGCTATTCTGATACAAGTCCCTGCTTAGATTTAAGGCTGGGAATACCATAAAAACATCTCTTATTTCTACTATAACTAAATCATTGAGTCATAGTCAAAAAGTTTGGTGGCATTTGAAGCCTGAGTTGTGATGTAGCAAATTGAGAATTATGAGCTTACACTGAAATTTCATTGTACATATTAGTGACTATAACTGTTTGAAATTCTTCTATTTGAAAACATTTTTTATAATTTTGCTTCAAGCAAAAGTTTTGTGTAAAACTTTATTTTAAAAAAATGCAACTCTAAAAAGTGAGAGGGAGGAAAAATGAAAAAAATAATAGGTGTTCAGTTTTTACCTGAAATATAATTGTTATGAAAAATATTTTAAATGATTTAACATTTCTAGTGGGAAGCAATATTGCCCAGCAAGGGCTAATTGTTACATTTCAGTATCTAAACTTAGTATAGAATACCAGAGATGAGAATTAGGGGCTGTGCAAAATTTCACCAGCTGTTTTGTTTTCACACTGTTTTGACTCATTTCAAGCTTGAAACAGCGAAATTGAATTGAAACGAAGGGCTTTGAAACAGCCTCGAAACAAAACAAAGTGAGTTGAAACATTTTGAAAGACGTTCACTGAAAGAAGGCCAATGTCCTGTCTATCTTCAAGAAAGGGAGGAAAGTGGATACGGCAAACTATAGACCCATCAGCCTGACTTCTATCCCGGGGAAGATCTTAGAAAAGTTTATTAAAGAGGCCATCCTTAATGGACTGGCTGACGCCAACATCCTGAGGGATAGCCAGCATGGGTTTGTAGCGGGTAGGTCTTGCTTGACCAATCTCATTTTCCTTTTACGACCAGGTGACCTATCACCTGGACAAGGGAGAAGAGATTGATGTCATATATCTTGACTTCAAAAAAGGCTTCAATCTGGTATCCCATGATCACCTCTTGGTGAAACTGGCCAATTGTGGCCTTGGGTCCACCACGATCTGCTGGCTGGGAAATTGGCTCCGTGGTTAGACCCAGAGGGTAGTAATTGACAGAAGTCAATCGTCATGGTGCCCTGTTACCAGTGGGGTCCCCCAAGGCTCTGTCCTTGGACCCTGTCACGGCGGGGTCCTCGCGGAGGGCCGTGATCTCCTTGAGGTCCCTCGCTCTGTGTACAGGCCGGCCCAAGGCACCCTCTAATTCTCGCCCGCCACGTCTTTGATGGTAAATATAATGATGGGAGGCTGCCTTGTGTTTTCCCTGGGCACGGCTACTTGGGACCTCTGTCCCCACGGTTCTTCCGGACCCCCTGGGGGTCTCCCGATATGGTGGGTGTTCCCCAGACACCCTAGCCTTGTGGGCTATGCGCGGCTCCTACCAACCTCTAATACCACGCCCCAAGCCTCGCAGATGTAATGGACGTTGTCCGGTCTGTACGCCCGCTTCTCGGGCCTCCTCTTTACTGTGGCCCACTCTGGGCTTCCTCTCTCGTGCCCAGCCTCTTGCTGGGACTCCCATCTAGCCCACTCTGGGCCTCCCCTGCCGGTGTGGTTCCGCTCAGGGACTCTCTAGCGGGCCTCCGGTCCTATGGGCCAACCGCACGGGCACCCTCTCTGACCCTGGCTCACCGCGCTGCTACTCCCTGTCTTCTCGGGGCAACCGCAGCGCCCTGCCTCAGTCTGAGGGGTGTTACCGCACTAGCCTGCGGCCAGGCTCGCTATGCCCGTCTCGGGCTTCTCAGTAATTACCCCTCTCTCTAGGGCTCCTCAGTATGGCGCTCCCCCCCTTTGGGGCTCACCGTGCCCACTCTGGGCTACTCAATAATACCGCCCCTTTCCTGGGGCCGGGGTCTATGTTCCCCCACATGCAATCCAGGGTCTAGGTCCCCGTCCGCAACCTACGGGTTGCGCCCACGACCCACTGGCCGCGCTCCTCGCCGCCAGTTGCTCACGCACTGGCGTGAGAGCTGCGCCTTCCCTGGCGCTATGAAAATAATGCGCCCTCTTGGCGCTAGGGCACCCCACACTCTCTGGGGTCCCTGTGATTGAGGCCTCCTCCAACCCCTACAGCCTCACCCAAGCCTCCGGGTGTAATAACAGAGCCAAACAAACACAAGCCTCCTGGCTGTAACACAAACATAAAGCCCCCTGGCTAAACCTTTAGTGCCCAATCCTCTCAGGGCTATCATGAGCTGTACTCGCTCGTCAGGCTTCTCCCCATATCTCGGCTGAGGGAGCTCCTGCCTCTCCGGCTGCTGGCAGAGAACTGCCAGCCTGGCCTCAGCCCTGAGCTTTATAAGGGCCAGGCCCTGCCTCCTACAGGCAGCTGGTTCCCCTTGGTTGCTCCGGCAACCCGCAGCTGCGCTCATTACCTGAGCAAGCCTCAGGTGGGCTCGTTATGTCAGGCCAGGGCGCGCTCACTCGCTCCCTGGCAGTTTCTCCTTTCTAGGAGCAGGGGCACCAAGGTGCCCTGCGACAGACCCATATTGTTCAACATCTTCATTAATGATGTGGACATTGGAGTCAGAAGCAGACTGGCCAAGTTTGTCGATGACACCAAACTTTGGGGCAAAGCATCCACACCTGAAGACAGGAGGGCAATCCAGGCTGACCTGGACAGGCTCAGCAAATGGGTGGGTGAGAATCTGATGGTGTTTAACACCAAAAAATGCAAGGTTCTCCACCTTGGGAGGAAAAACCTGTAGCATTCTTATAGGCTCGGCAGTGCTACACTGGCTAGTACTATGGAAGAAAGAGACTTGGGGGTCATCATTGACCACAAGATGAACATGAGCCTGCAATGCAATGCTCGGGCTAGTAAAGCGAGCAAAATGCTGGCTTGCATCCATAGACGCTTCTCAAGCAAATCCCGGGACGTCATTCTCCCCTTGTACTCGGCCTTGGTGAGGCCGCAGCTGGAGTACTGTGTCCAGTTTTGGGCCCCGCAATTCAAAAAGGATGTGGAGAAGCTTGAGAGAGTCCAGAGAAGAGTCACACGCATGATCAGGGATCAGGAAAACAGACCTAATGGTGACAGGCTGAGCTCTATGAGGGTCTTTAGCCTGGAAAAGCGCAGGATCAGGGGTGATCTGATGGCCACCTATAGGTTTATCAGGGGTGACCATCAGTATCTGGGGGAACGATTGTTCACCAGAGCGCCCCAAGAGACGATGAGGTCTAATGGTTATAAACTACTGCAAGACCATTTCAGGCTGGACATAAGGAAGAATTTCTTTACTGTCCGAGCCCCCAAGGTGTGGAACAGCCTGCCATCAGAGGTGGTCCAAGCACCTACATTGAACACCTTCAAGAGTAAATTGGATGCTTATCTTGCTGGGATCCTATGACCCCGGCTGACTTCCTGCACTTTGGGCAGGTGGCTGGACTCAATGATCTTCCAAGGTCCCTTCCAGCCCTAGTGTCTATGAAATCTATGAAATCTGTGAATGTTCCAAAACGTTTTGAGTTTCAAAGCAGCCCGCAGCCGGGGTGTGGCAGACAGGGGAGAACCAGGGCTGCACTCCCAGTGGCTCCGCATCCCTGTGTGGTTCTGCTGGGTAGGAGCACAGCCCTGGCTCTCCTCACCTCCCATGGCTGGGCTGCAGGAAGCCGATTGCAGTGCAGCTATTGGGCTGGGGAAGGCGCTACAATCGGGCTGGGGAAAGGACTCCTGGGCTCAGCTGAACTGAGGTACAGGCCCCACAACCCTCCCGGAGTTGTGGGCCCTGATCTGGCTGCTGGATGGAAAAGTCTGTTTTGAGCTTCCCCATTATAGCCTATGAGCGAAACGTCAAAACGTGTCAAAACAACGTCACTATTTCGACTAAACAAAACAAAACCCGTTTTGAATCTAAATGAAATTTGAAAGAAAATGGTGTTCTGTGAAAACCTTGAAACTCAAGTCGAAGTGGAACATTGCCGTTTTGCACAGCTCTAATAATCATGGTTTTTTATGCAGTGAAAACACATAGAGCAGCCACTCTTAAGGGTTTATATTCTGATTTCCCCAAGAAATGACTGGGGGAGGTAGTATGCCAGGGAACAGGAGGGGGCACAGAAAATACAGGGTGTGTCTACATGAGGCATGTTACTATGCAAGAGCGCAGTTTACTATTCAGTAAAGTGCGCATCTACACATGTGTATACTTACTTCACCGTAAAAACCCTTAATTCCGCTTAAATTTGCTACTTGCAAATGCACATGCAGATGCAAACCAGGAGCAAGTTTGCTCCCTGGTCTGCCCAGTCACTAGGGGGCCAGTCTCAGGCCAGCCCCAGGGCTCTGGGTTAGGAGCCTCGCTTACCCCATGGCTGGGCTGCCTCTATTGCAGCCCCTGTCTGCAGGGTTTAAGTCTGCAGGAATTTTGAACCTTTGGGCACACTCATCAAGGAGCCTGAGGGCACTGCAGGCTCTGTGTGTCTTCTTGGGCCTTGCACCTGTGCCTGCGCTGCTGCTGGGCACTGCACTGCCCTGCAGCTGCCAGGGTAGTGCCGCTGAGGGCAGCAGGGTGCTGCAGGCTGCTGCAGCCTCAGGCCAGGCTTGTCAGCACCCAGGGCCAGCTACACACATCTTTTGGCCAGCAGGGCCAGCACCACCTGCTTGCAGCACATGCCCAGCAGCCTGCTCTGTGTCTGCAGGTGCTGTGGGACATTGCCTCTGCCACATGGCTGACTGTCCCATGCTGTAGGCCTGTGCTGGGTGCTACTGGCAGCTGTACAGTCCAGCAGCTGATGCCATCACCGGCAGGGAAGACTGCACTGGCTCACCAGCCCTAGCCATGTGGTAAGCCCCCACACTGGAGGGTGGGCCCTCCTGGCCCCTGCCCTCCCTGCACGCCCCTGGCCCCAGGTTCCCACCCCCCCAGCATGCAGAGAGGCAGGAGACAGTGCCTAACTTTCTTGAGCAGCCCATGCCCCCACAGCTAGACATCTATGGGCCTCTCACATGCTAAGAAACATGTCGATGCTGGAAGCAATGTCCTCCTTGGTAGTGGGGGAGCAAGGATGTGTAGTGCAGCCACAGGTAACCCTCCAGTGGTGGAGGTTACAGGGCAGCCCGGACTTGCTCCCAATGCTGTCATAGCTTAGGGTCCCATACTAGATGTGTAGGCGCACTCAGGATACCATGAGGATCAGCAGCAGAGGGGTATAGTGGGTCGGGCCCCCCTTTGCCAATGCAAAGAGCTCATCATGGACTTCCCAGGATATGCACAGCAGGGGCATGTTTGGGGTGCAGCAGCAACATGGCAGATGGGGAGGGGTGGCCCAGGCCTGGTCCTGAGCCTGCCACCTGACTTATCATGGTCCCTGGGCACCCATGCACAGCCAGCCCCCAATCTGAGGCCAGGCAGCGAATGGCCTCTGGCACAGAGCATCTTATCTATGAAATGCTGCAAACTCTCACAAAAAGCTTCTGTCTTATGGTTCTGCAGGTCCTGTATTTGAAAGTGGGGGAGAGACCATACTTGGCAGTGAGGATGCTGGCTTGGTCACCAATTCCCAATGCCAGGGCCCTGTGGATGCACTGGCTCTGCCAGAGGCACACAATGGACTACATCCTCCAGCAGCTGGTGGCGGTTTTGGAGGAGTGTGCAGAGGATGCATGGGCCTCGGGGGTGTAGGACATCACCTGTGGGGATCATGGGACTAGCAGGAAGAGGTACAGGACTGCAGTGAGGAGGAGCGGGACTGGGAGTTCCAGGCCAAGCTCCTGGCCCTGGAGTGCAATTGGCTCCAGGTGCTGCAGGAGTAGAATGCCATCCTGGGCCAGGCAGTGCAAGCCATGGTTGATGGCAATTGGGTACTGGACACCATTCTGGCCTCAGTGTCACATTCATGCCACCCACTGCCCAGGCCCCAACCCTAGCCCAGCCCCTGACCCTAACCCTGCACGCCCCCTGGAAGCTGTCCACTACCCAGCAGCAGACCCCAACTAGGCCTGGGAGGGTGTCCTATGTTGCCTCCAGCCACCAGGAGCCCCTGGCCCAGCCCCTGCTTTGGGTCCACTGCCACTCAGTCCCCCAACTTGAGCCCAGGCTTGCCACTCACCCTGGCTCCATGTTGGCACAGAGCTGGAGCTGCCAGCAGTGAGGCCAGGACCTCACACCAGCCCTGCTGGTCCTGGGCAGTGCCTGGAAGAGGGGAGCCACTTGCATCAGGGGAGCACTGCCTGCCATTGCCCCTGGTCAAGCCCCCACCCACTGCATTCACCATTGCATCAGCACCTGCACCAGAGCAGCCAGAGGCCAGGGCACTGGCTGCCTACCCCCAGGCTCTACCCCCTATGTGCCTCCACCCCACGGTCCCCCTCTCTGGGACACCACAAAATTCACTTTGTACATAGTTTGCACAGAGAAGGTTTTTTATTGGTGGTTGGGGTGTGTGGTGGAGGGGCTCTGTTTGTTGGAGAGGGAGGGAGAAGGAGGGGCTTTGTTTGCTGGGGATGGAGGGAAGAAAGGCTCTGTTTGTTAGAGAGGGGGGAGAGGCATCTTGTTGATGTGAAGGAAATAAAGACTTGTTCTTCTGGCACATGTCTGCAGTAAGTGTGGTGCCTGGGGTAGGCAGGTGGGGTTGGGGTTCCATGGGCAGTGGTGTAGGTGAGTTAGAGCAGGGAGTGCTAGAGGAGGTGGTCAGGTAAGGCCTCTCATACCTGGGGCCCTGGCTTCTGCTAGTATGTGCATGGCTCTCCTGGTGCCAGCAGGGCCAGCATCATGGCCAGCAGGAGCACGTGGCATTGGTCCTTGCTGCCATGGGCATGGGCCAGAGCAGCTATGGCATTGGGAGGCAGACTGGCCAAGAAGAGAGCTGCTGTGTGTTGTCCCTGTGCTGGGCACACTGTTTCTGGGCAGAGAAGTGCCTGGCCAAAGAGCAGCAAGTGGGGATGGCTTTTAAAGATGGCTTCTGGGTGTTGGCAGCTGCAGATGCAGCTTGGAGCTCCCTGCAGTGGCAGCAGGGATCCAATGCAGGGCTGCAGGAAACTTGGTGCAAATCTGCTCCCTAATCCTCACATGTGTAGACACCTACATAAAAATGCTTATACCAGAGTAGTTTACACCAAAGTAAATTTAGGCCAGAGTAGATGCATGTGAAGATGTGCCCACAGACTATCAATGAGGCACCCAGTTAAACTCTAGCTTTGCAGCTTTTTGATTTTCTGGTTTTTTGGTTTTTCTTTATAAGTATTTACAGGATCATAGTTAAGGTGATGATACAGGTATTAACAGAGATGTGAAGGAGGAAAGAGAGGTTTCATGATATATATGAGGAAACTTCCCCAAACATTTATGGGTACTTGGTTTCATAGTAGGTTATTGGGAATGAGTTAGGACTGAAATGGGGTATTTGTTCATGACAACTATTTAAGGTGGAAGCAGATGTCTAGTGGTTTATCGCTGAAAAGTAATGACTAGAGGCCACTACCAGATGGAATATAATGAAGCTTAAATGTGAGTTACCTTCATGTGCATGTGAATGTAAGTGGTCTGGCACACACAGAGATACTATACCTAATACCAGTATAGTTAACAGAGGGCACGTCTTTACATGTTGCCCTATGGCAACATTGTTACTGCGCTGTGCTTTAGTACTTCCTCTTGCTATGGCAATATAGCATCATGTGTATACACAACTAGAGAGTTCCTTTTAGCAAAGGAGTTAAAGGCCAGTGATTCTCCAAAAGTTCTGTTGCTTTTGACAACAAAAAATCCATGTGGACCCTTGTGAACATTAGGATTGATCTTTGTTCATTTTCTGTATCAGTGGTCTGGAAAAAAGAATGTTCACTAAGGAAGTAGAATTCCCTGACAGTGCAAAATCCAAGAGCAATACAATTCAAAATTATTTGAATTGGCTAGAGGAACAGGTCCAGGTCCAGACACGTGCAATTTCTGAAATTTGACAGAGAGGAAGGTAATTAAATGAGTCCAAGAGCATGAAAAGAACAGAAATTTACAAAATGGTCATTTCTCAGTTCATATGCAGTAAAAAAGCTTTGCAAATTGGAAAAGACTTCAGGATAAGTTGTAGATACAAATGCTAAAAAAGAATGCTTATCAGGAATTTAAAGAGAAGTTATGAAATGCCAACTTTCACACTTTGAATTATGGTGTGTAGCATAAAATCAGAATTTAAATTTTTTTGAACCTCAAAGAACTTTAACAGAATTCATGTGGTTTGAACAAACATATCACTTGCCCTTAACTGACAGATTTAGTGTGCTGAAAAAATTAATATTAAAGCTCATTTGAAGGAGAATTTTCAAATACTTTTTCAGTGGGGGAAAGAATGGTTGTTTCTCAAAATAATTTTGGGTTTTCTTCTAGGCCTAAAAATTCTTGGTTTTCAGTTTTTTTCCAATGACAATCTGAAAAACTACCAATAACATTTTAAACAAAAACAAAAATTATTTAAAAATAATTTTTCATAGGAAAAGGAATATTTCCCAATCCTGTCTCTAAGTAATATACATATCAATATCAAACACCTTCTGAATTAATTATTTATAACTGTTAGTACTTCTTAAAAGGACTAAAAAGCTAAAAAAGCTGCCTTAATTGGGCATCCAGGTAGTCCTTGAATGTAGGGGGAATAATTCCATTCTCAAGTATAAGGGGCATGATGGGAATCAGGCAGAGAATCCCAGAAAGAGAAAATCCCCTAGAAGACTGCCTTGGCAATTTAATTTAGAGGAATTATTTGGAGCTGGAGATCAAGCAACCAGGAAGATAACTCAAGGCTTATCTGGACTCAAGGATCTTGCTTGTGATACTGAAAACATTAATAAGGGAGGTGCTGTTTTTTCTTTGCCTGTTCTGTTCATCAGAAACTCATCATAGCAAGATTATACTGGGTCATGCCTCATTTCTGGTGTTCGCAGAACAAGGGCCACAGAAAACAATTGTTTTTCTTGTATTTTATCCTCTTCTGGGCCATCTTGCAAAGATTCCATTCAAAAGTTTAATGGCAGGATTTGTTGAACTTTGGAAACTTCTTTGGAACACAAAAAAATGCTTTATCAGACCGGATCAATGGATTATCCGGTCAAGCAGCCCTTCAGATAACTGCTGCTACTTCAGAAGATACAAAATCTGCAAAACACACTGAAGTATGAAATACTACCATATTTTCTTAAAGCCAACACATGCCTATTTTCCAAAAAAACAGCTTCTGGAAATTAAAATGGCTATTATATGAGAGAAATATGGTAAGAACAGTTTCGGCATTTACTAGACAAAAGCAAAAGTATAGGTTGCATCAATCCACAGGCAGCAGAACAATTAACAGGTTTGGTTCCCTTGCTGCTTCCAGTCAGTAACTTACTACAAGGAAAGGTCTTTTTTCCTTCATTCTTATTCTATGGTGCATCATATGTGAGAAAATATAGTAAAACATGGTGGATAATTACTCTTAGATCCAACCTGGTGGCCATTTTTTGCCTTCAAGTATAAAAGATAAGCAATGTTGTGGGTTGTAGCCATGTTGGTCTAAGGACATAGACAGGAAAGGTTCTTTGGGTAGATGTGATATCTTTTAGTAGACCAACTAAATAGTTGAAAAAAAGGGGCTTTGCAAACTTTTGGGTCTTTTTTCCAGCTATTTAGTTGGTCAAATAAAAGATATCACATCTACCCAAAGAACCTTGCCTGCCAAAGATGAGCAATCACTTTTATCAAAATGACCTTTGCTTCTTAAGTTTACTCTTGCCTTGATTAGCTGCCACTCCGTACTCTCTTTTCAATTTCTTAAGATACTGTCCTATAAGGACATTCTTATTTGCAATCATGTCATCAAAAGATGTGTGTGATCAACTTAGACAGGGTCATCTCCTTTTTCTGTACTGAATGACAATCTCATCTCTGGCAACCAGGATCAACTGACAAAGTATCTCAAGCAGGTAAGACAAGATTGATCAGATTTTTAATTGTTTCTTTACCACTTTTGCCTTAGGAGAGGGACTTGGGGTCAAATAATGATGACTCTAAAAGCTAAATGTCCTTCTACCATCCTTTCAAAAGGAGAGAAAGGAATGTCAAAATGTGAACTGAATAGTATTCTTCATAGTATTCTTCAAATTTGCCTTTGCCTTTTCCTCTAGACCAATATGGCTACAACCTGGATACCTGACACATGGAAGATATAGAATTTTAGCTGATTTTTAAAAATGAAATCTTCATATTTTCCCAAGCAAGAAGCAACTGTGACCACCTGAAACCCGAGATCCCGCTCCTGCCTTTGTTTCAAGGTAATTTGCATTATCACAGGTCCTCACAGGAGATGAAAGGCTTCATACCAGTTATGAACTGACTGCCCAGAGCAGTTTTCCATCTATTGACTCCTCTGTGAAATCCTATGAAATATTTCTACCCAGGAGATATATTTCATTTCTACGTAGGAAAACTTTTACAATCTTTTCTCCAATGCTTGATGAAGGGTGTTTGTGCCCAGAGGCTTTGCAATTAAAGATTTTTTTTGCAAAAATCTTGTTGGTTTAATTTCATAGATTTCATAGACATTAGGGCTGGAAGGGACCTCGGAAGATCATCAAGTCCAGCCCCCCGCCCAAAGGGCAGGATGTCAGCTGGGGTCATAGGATCCCAGCAAGATAAGCATCCAGTTTCATCTTGAAGGTGTTCAATGAAGGCGCTTGAACAACCTCCGGCAGCAGGCTGTTCCAGACCTTGGGGGCTCGGACAGTAAAGAAATTCTTCCTTATGTCCAGCCTGAAACGATCTTGTAGTAGTTTGTGACCATTCATCCTCGTCATCCCTTGGGGCGCTCTGGTGAACAAACGTTCGCCTAGATACTGGTGATCACCCCTGATAAACTTGTAGGTGGCCATCAGATCACCCCTGAGCCTGCGCTTTTCCAGGCTAAAGAGCCCCAGGGCTCTCAGCCTGTCATCGTAGGGTCTGCTTCCCTGACCTCTGATCATGCGCGTGGCTCTTCTCTGGACTCTCTCAAGCTTCTCCACATCCTTTTTGAATTGTGGAGCCCAAAACTGGACGCAGTACTCCAGCTGTGGCCTCACTAAGGCTGAGTACAGGGGGAGAATGACGTCCCGGGATTTGCTTGAGAAGCATCTATGGATGCAAGCCAGCGTTTTGGTCTCTTTACTAGCCGCAGCATCGCATTGCAGGCTCATGTTCATCTTGTGGTCAATGATGACCCCCAAGTCTCTTTCTTCCATAGTGCTAACCAACATAGCACTGCCGAGCCTATAAGGATGCTGCGGGTTTTTCTTCACAAGGTGGAGAACCTTGCATTTATCGGCGTTGAACACCATCAGATTCTCATCCGCCCACTTGCTGAGCCTGTCCAGGTCAGCCTGGATCACCCGCCTGTCTTCTGGCGTGGATGCTTTGCCCCAAAGTTTGGTGTCATCGGCGAACTTGGCCAGTCCGCTTCTGACTCCAGTGTCCACATCATTAATGAAGATGTTGAACAGTATGGGTCCAAGGACAGAGCCCTGGGGGACCCCACTGGTCACAGGACACCACGATGAGTGACTTCCATCAATTACTACCCTCTGGGTCCGACCCCGGAGCCAATTTTCCAGCCAGTGGATCGTGGGGGACCCAAGGCGACAATTGGCCAGTTTCTCCAAGAGACGATCATGGGACACCAGATCGAAGGCTTTTTTGAAGTCAAGATATATGACATCAATCTCATCTCCCTTGTCCAGGTGATAGGTCACCTGGTCGTAGAAGGAAATGAGATTGGTCAAGCAAGACCTACCCACAACAAACCCGTGCTGGCTATCCCTTAAGATGTTGGCGTCGGCCAGTCCATTAAGGATGGCCTCCTTAATAAACTTTTCTAAGATCTTCCCCGGGATAGAAGTCAGGCTGATGGGCCTATAGTTAGCCGGATCCACTTTCCTCCCTTTCTTGAAGATAGGCACCACGTTGGCCTTCTTCCAGTCTTCGGGCACTACACCAGAGCGCCAAGAGTTTTCAAAGATCCCTTCCAGTCTTCGGGCACTACACCAGAGCACCAAGAGTTTTCAAAGATCCCTTCCAGTCTTCGGGCACTACACCAGAGCACCAAGAGTTTTCAAAGATCCAATAAAAGATATCATCTCTACTATGAGTCCTGATTGCCATAACATTTATACATACATGTGTATGAGGGGACTGTTGCTGCTGCTCTTTTGCTGACTGTCTTTTCTGGCCCTATAGGCTAGGGACAGACATTACACATAAACTGATTTAAGTGATCAGAAACTGATTTAAACCTGTAACAGAACAGATGTTCAGTACACATAAACCAGTTTGAAAATGGCTGAAACTGGTTTGAGATAAACCTGGTTGAATGTAATATCAGACTTAACTGATTTGGGTCAAACCGGTTTATGCAATGTCTGTCCTAGGCCCCTTCCTGGTTTAAGTTAGGTCAGAGTCCCCCAGCATCCCAGTATGCTCTCTGGGCTGGGAGGGGCTTTCTGCTTCAGAGAGCTAGGCTGGCCCCTCCCCTCTGCTCCCTGGCTGCAGCTCTGGCAGAGACTGCAGGTACAGCAGGGTCTGCCTGGCTTCCTCCTGCTCCCTCCCTCCGCCTCACCACTCCTTGCTGAAGCAGGGATTCCCTCCTCCCTTCTGCCTTACACAGAGACCTCTCAGCATTAGTTAGCATACCGCATGCTAGCTACTGTCCCTGCTGTGGGAGACAGGACAAAGGCAGACAGCACAGTATCAGCTTAGGGCTTCTGGGAGCTAATCAACAGGTAGCTGGTAAGGTACCTCCATTCCTTCCTTGTAAAAAGTTGTTTAAGAAGAGTTTGACCTAATGAGAGAGACTGTGTTTTCTTAATGGGCTGATAAACACTGAGTTAGGGGTGATAAACATTGTGTTATCAACTTCCTGCTGGGCTGCTGGAGGGGATCCCTCCCTAATCAGTGTCCTGCCAGGGCCTCACCAGCCCCCCCCCCCCCTTCAGCTCAGCAGTATGGAAGGGAAGGGAAGGGAAAGGAGGGCTGCTCTAGTCCCCCCCCCCCAGCTTTTAGCCTGAGCCACTGAAGGTATGTGCCTGCATTTCCTTAGTCCAGAGGGAATGTCTGTACAGTTACAAATTGGTTCAGCCTAGCCAGGTTAGACTAACCTGCAAAGATTGAATCAATTCAGGCTCAGGCTTTTTAAATGTCTATCCTTAGTGTAACCCGGGCGATACTGCAAGATGACCCCCTCTCCAATTGAAGGGATCAGAGCAGGTACACAAGGACTGTGGGAGGTGTAGGGACCCTCCTTCCCCTATAGAGCAGAGCCAGACCACCAATGGGGACTTAACCATATACGTTTTAATGAGAAAACAGTAGTGGGAACATAATATGTATAAACCAGGGGGTATAGGGGACACTACAATAACCCAAGGGGGCAGGATTCGATAAAGGTTAGGCACTTACAATCATACACATATTCCTCCAGTTGACAAAAGACAGGTTTAACAAAATATAAAACACAAACAGCAGAACAAACAATACTGGTGGGCGAAATAAAATGCACAAAATACAAAATGTCAAATAACAAGAAATATAGGGCCTAGGTACCTGGAGGGGTGGGGCGAAGAGGGAAAACAATGATCCCTTTTCCACTGCAACAAGAATTTCTCCTTATAACTTCACTCATCCCAACCTATCCCAGCTGGGACTTGAACTCAGACCTCCCACATAGTGGGTGGGAACTTTACCACACAAGCACTAGTGCTAGCACTGCTCTAAACTGCTAGAGGTTTTGACCTTCCAGGAGCCCCTGCCTCATGTCAAACTTCCTGGCCTCTTGCTGGATCTGGGAAACCTCTCTTTCTGGTTGCAGCCTCTCATAGGTGATCCTGGAGCCCAGCAGGAAGCCTCTCCTGCTGGCCACACACCGTGCTGCTGAGGGTCCAACTGCTGCCTGCAGGTCCCACTCCTTCAGGTTCTTCTGGGGCAACTGCTCCCGCCCCGCTGGCCCAGCTCTTTGAAACTCCTTCCTCATGGTCCCTCGCTACTCCTTCTCGAGTCAGCTGCACTGTCCCTTTTATCCCCCTCCAGGTGACTCAAGGGGCCAATCAGGGGACATGGAGGGTGAGTCTCTGGGGCCTGATTGGTGAGGAAAGGGAATCCCAAACCCTCCAATCATCTTTTGCACTTTCAAAACCCCTGGGCTAAGTCACTACCAGCTAGCCAATCACATCAGCCATATTGTCTGTGCTTCTGCCTTTCAAATATAAATGCTATAGATAACTACAGAGGGTGCAGGAAAGATACCAAAACAGAGGCTTTGACTTCTCCAGGATTAGCACATTAACTAACATGTAACTTGTATCCTTTTTCCTTTCCTTTCAGTTTTGTTCAGTAGGTCTGAGAACATGGGGGCTAATATTGGTGAACATACTTACAGAGGATCGGCAGAGAGGTGCACAGCAGAGAAGAAAACAATAGATAGAAGTACATTACAGTAGGTTACCCTTGAGAACAAAGCCTGCAGTTCTGTGCTGTCAGTTGTTGATGAACCTTGTGAACATGGAATGGGTTGTTAATTTGTCATAGTGAGTTTTACATTAGCAAGAAGATGCTTATATCTGCTTGGCTATGAAGGAGACCTTTTTGAAGTCTCCAGATTTCATCAAGGCAGCCTAGAATGGGTTTTTCAAATTTATGAGCTGTTTTGGGGATGGGAAGTTCTATTCATAGCCCTAGAAACTTAATTCCTCTATTTGCAAGGAGAAAGGATTCAGTATTACCAAGCAACAATTCACTCTCCACACCCAGCTTCAGCAGAGTTCCAGGAAAACCTGCCCCAAGGTGAAACTTAGTTTTCTTGGCATCTCTGAAGAGGCTGCAAATGAGAGGTGTTACCTCAAACTCAGGACTGTTTGGTTTTTAGAGGGAGGAGGCTACAGCCCATCTATGATTAGGACCTTTTTCTGCAAGTTTACACACAGAATTCAGGGACAGTTACAATTCCCTTAATGATTACCATCTTTGCACTCTAAATTAATATACAGCTACATTCCCCAATGATCCTTCATTAGGGTATCACTTCCACCCAGGGGTAAATCCAGAGTGGGTGCAGTGCCACTCTCAGACTTTCTATTTGGACCATGCTGTGGCAGCAGAAGCTTGAGATAATTTTAAGTCCCCAGATTCCCCCCTCCCCCTTCCCTTCCTTGCATGTCCCTTGCCCTCTCATTCCCCCTCTTCCTTCCTCCAGGGATATGATAATATGGGAGCAGGGGTGCAGCTACTCCTGTGGTACCAGTGGCTTCTGCTGTACCCTCCTTTACAAAATCCTGTATCTACCCATGCCACCCACCAAGTCAGATTACTAATAAAGAGGCAAAAGACAGGTCTATAGCACAACTTTTTATTGTTTATAACCCAAAACACAAGAATAAACACTTGTCTCAATGTCTGTCTAGCTACCCAAAACAGCAGATTCTCATCTGTACTGGCTGGGGAGATTCAGGAGGGAGGAGGAGGGTGGTATGCAGCAGGTCATCTTGAATTTGCTGACATCCCCAAAATTCCACCCCTACCCTTCCTCCTCTAGTCCACACGCAAGATTTATATGTGGCTTATTTTACTAAACTTTTTTACTGTTTGGTTTCATTCAAATGTCTTTGTTTCCCCGAGACTTCAGGAACTGGACTGAATGTTTTTTTTCTTCACACTTGGATGATGGCAATTATCTGGGATTTGTGTCCTTGTGAAAGTTATCATTCTAGAAGGAAGAATTTAGGGAGGGTATTAGCTCTTTCCCTCACCATCTGGGAATGCTACTCGCCATGTCCTGTTTTTTTGCTGACCAGGCTAGTTGTAACTTCTAAAAAGGTTCACTTTGAAAAAGGCTTTGGGACCTTCTGCTTTAACCACACTTCAGCAGCTCCGCATAAGTCTCTTGAAAATTACCAAAGAAAATAACGGGGTCATGTCAATGGTAAATGTCTCTTTTTCCTCTGTGGTCCCTGGAAGACTTCTGACTGCCCTTCTCATTTCTTTTCTACACGCAGCACATTTGGGCTTTATCATATTTAGTTAACAAAGACACATTATTATCTCAATAAGATGCTAGCTGACTACAGACAACTCAATCTTTATCAAAAGGCAAAACATCAGTTATGATTTTTAACTACTATTAAGTGCTTTCCAGAAAGCAGTTGTTCACACTTAGCCTAGCCTAATATTAGTGGCCTTGATTAACAGATTCAATTCTTATTCTACTTTCCCAAGCTACTGCTTATGGCTTAAATGCAAGCTGATTTGAATGCTAATAAGCAGATATTATCCATACTTTAGCCTTGTGCTGATTTCACAGCCTACCACCTGACCATGCCTGCAGCCTACAGAGGTAATGTTATTTGTAGTAAGTATGAAGAGGACTTTTACACCCTAGAAATTGGATTGAGGCTGCCAATTCATTCTACATAGCCTAAATTAACAGCTATCAAATAACTACGTTCAGTTAACAGCATCAGGGGCTTGATTCAAACTGATTATTTGGAGGTGACAGACCCTATAGCCAACTGTTGACCTCTTTGAGTTACTCTATTCCCTATCGTGCTAACAACGAAATAACAGAATAATCCAATCTGTGACTCAATTTGTTACCGTGCTCATGTGTGTTATGGGGATTATGCAGAATAAACCTGCATGTGTTACATATAAAAATATGGTAGAATATTGTCCCGGTCTTTAATATTTGTCTGCAAGTGCTTCACTAATTTATAATTAAAACTGTAATAAAATCCAAGAATGCTACATTATCAACAAATAATCATGACAAATGACCTCAGTTCTACTGAAATTTGTTGACTGAATTCCAGACCTATGGTCCATTAACAATGGCTTAGAGAGAGGAGGGAAACAGCTCTGATGTGCACACACTAATGCAGATCCAATCTACCTATCACATGCAGACAAAGATAATCCTATTAGGGAATGTAGTAAGTGTGCAAATACACATTTTAGTTACAAGTGGAGGAATTAAGAAAAGATCAGGAGGGACCATTCAAGTCAAGGAAAAGAAATTTCTGTATAGAGACTTTAACACAGTAGGTTCCAAGCAGAGAAGTCTCTCAATGTAATCTTTATCTCCTTTTCTCCTTTTCAGAAAATGTGTTACATATTCACTATGCAGTTGACGCTCAGCCTCTGCTCAGGGGCATGGAAAAGTTGGGGGTGATCAGTGATCTGGTTGTAGTTCTTTGGTGCTTATCCATTCAACCCCACTGTGAGCTGAAGAATCAAGGGTCACATTAAGTCTCCTCACAGACCTCATGCCAGTGAAGAATTAGAAGTAATGGAGCTTGGCTTTATCATGCACCCTCTCCTTTCTCTTCCTCCCTGGCTATACTTCCAATATGACATTTTCTTCCTCTTTCAGGGATGGAGGTTCTGGTGATGGAAGTGTCAAAACCAGTAGCAGTGTGGCACAGGAGACAGTAGATCAGATGTAGGCAATTATTTTGGCTGGAGGGCCACTTAATGAGTTTTGATGTGCTGTCAAGGGCTGCAAGGGTAGTCTCACTCTTGATGATTGCCCTGACCCCTGGTTGCCATCTTGGCACCAGAAGCCCCACCCCAAGCCCCTGACCTTTGCCACCAGAAGTCCCTCCCCTTGCCCCCAGAAGTACTTCCTGGAGGCGTTCCCATCATGGAACCAGAAAAAATACCAAATCATATACTAAAAATCAAACACCTACTATAACATATTTTAATTTTATTTAAAAAATATTTTTGTCCTGATCTATGTAATTTGCATACTGTATATAGAGGTGATTGAATAATAGGTCGAAATAAAGTCTTACTGTTATATATTGTATGTGGGGGAATGTGTGTGGTGGGGTGGGGGGCCCCATTTGTCAAAGGCCAGTCCCTATCCACAGCCCCCTGACCCTGCCAGTGCCCATCAATCCTGACCCACAGTGACCTGGCCTTGTTGGTGCCCTTCACTCCCAAACCACAGACCCCTGACTTTGCTGGTGCCCTCACTCCTCACCCACAGTCCCCTGCCCCCCTGGGTCATGTTGGTACCCCTCACTCCTAACCCACAGCCCCTTGCCCCCCCTGCCCTGCCAGAGGGGGCCTCCATCTGTCTCTGTCCCTCTCGGGCCAGAGCGCAGTGGCTGAAGCAGCTTTGGCTCATACAGACAACAGCGGAGCAAGTCCATCCCTGGTACGAGCTGGAGGGAGGAGGGACACACATAAAACTGTGTCTATGGCAGAATCGCTGATTCTCCAAACCAGAAGCAAATCTTCAGATTCAGATTCAGCCGAATTGAATCGGGACAGTGATCCAAATCAGTGAAATTGCATGACTATTCCCCGAATCGGGCCAAATCCGAATCTGAGTCAAATACAGCCCGTTTCGCCCACCGCTAATGTTTATGCTGGCAAAGACTCCCCTACATAGGGACAACTCTCCAGGGGAAATCTAGGCTTGAGCAGCTTCTACTGAACTTGTTGGACCAAATTCATCTATGCTGTATGTCTCCCTGCGTTAAGGCCTAGATCTAAGTCCCACTGATTTCAGTGGGAGATAGGTCATTTGGAGGATCTGGATCAAAATCACTAGGCTTGTTTAGGAAACTGCTACATAGATAGACAGTACTGTTGCTTTTTTCTGGAACCCCATGTTCTTTTAGGGTTAGAGGTATACGTAAGGGTATAATGAGCATACATAGTATGCTAATAAGACTTTTTTTTCAAATTGTTTTCTCTTCTCCAATTTGTATATCCACTTCTATTTCCATTACACTCCCTATATATGAAATACCTGTCTGATCTCAGTGTTAACATCCTCTATGATGCTCTTTACATTCAAGTCTATCCTTAAAAGTTCACTTCTTTCATAATATTCCTAACACTTCCATAGAAAATCACATTCAAAGGACCAAATAGGATGCACATTGATCCAATGCACCCAATCAGTGCTTTCCATTGAGTTCAGTGGCCATTGATCAAGTACCAAGTTATTAGTTTGAGTTTTCAATTCTGTCCTCACTGGTATGTGTCCAATAACTTGTGGTCTCAGTAAGCCTGCACTGGTCTTCATTTTGAGCATTGATACAGCATTGAATATATTGTCAGCATTTCACAGTTAATAAGTTAATAGCAGTAAGATGATGTGTTACAAGTCTAATGGTTTATTCTTTTATTTTCTTTTTCAGGAACTTTGACTAACACCTTGCACATTATATTTTTAGTTCCAAGACATCATAAAAGGTTAAGTTTACAATAATCCATAATTATGGAGAACCTAGGTACCTATGCCAGAGTAACAAGATTAATACCTTTTTGACAGAATTTAATAATATGGTTTTATAATATTTAATTTTGTTCATAAAATATCTCTCAGTGGGAAACTTTTTTTTTTACTTACCTAAACATTATTGCTTTAAAACAATTTAATTCATATTTCCTGGCACAAAGAATTTATTATGCAGGCTTGTTGGGAACTGATTTTTATAGGATCGTGTAGGGATTAACTTCAACTTAATTTGGACATTCAACCAATTTTGACAAGTATAGTCCTCTGAACCTGGGCTAATAACACAATCCTTAATACATTTCTCCTCTTTTATATACTTCAAGCTCTTTAAACTCTTGTTACACATGCAGTGTTGATAACACAAAGCTTTTTATTTTTTTTTTCATTCTGTAAATGAAGACCCCAATAATCAGTGATGCAGATGCCATTTTTACTCTTCTTTGCCCAACTTAAATGCAAACTGAGGTAAGATATAGCTCCTTACTTCATATATTATCAAAAATATAAATCTTATTGGCCAAATGTCTGCCAGATTGTTCCTACTAAACTTCCTAATCATTGCCCAGTGAGGAGGTACTAAGTATTGTAATGCCAAATTAAAAGTACCCTCTGTTGTATAGCTAAATGTAAAGCAGCAAGGTCTGTATCTAGTATGTTACATATAATTGATAAAGTTGCAGTACTCCCCCGAAAAGGAAGCAGAGGCCTACAACTATTTACAGTCTTTACACAGGGGATTCAACTTTAGTTCAGATGTAGCCCAGTTTTGTAGCGACTGAACCTATTAGTATATTGGTAGGCATGGCCTATGTGAAACAAGTGCAATAGTTTTATTTGGGTATGTCTTTATGAGTTTCTTATGAGAGACAACACGAATACAAGAGCCATGGAGGCTGAAACTGCCTTCATCTTGATAGGTGGGTAGACACATTGGTGGGAGAACTAAGAAGGAAGGTGCATTAATATTATAGGTACATCACTAACATACTGTAAAAATCTGAACACGTCCATTAAGTGTGCTGTTCACCATAGGTAAGATGAACTAAATGGGGCTTAATCCCATTTTTGCTTATATAAAAACAATGACAAATGCAAAACACCTCACATGATGGCAATGTGATGTTCTGTAAATCACCCCTGTTCCTCCTGTATCTATCGATACAGAAATATATGTACTTATATATGTATCTATAAAATCCAGCATAGAGCTAACAATTTCCCAGAATAAGAAAAGATAAAAAAGAAAAGGGATTGAATGAAAGAAAAAAAAATGAAGATTAGACTGAACAGCGAGTAAGGATCAAACAGTATGATTTTCATTAGCTTTAAGAGAATGCAAGTAACAATATAAGGAACTCGTTATTTAAGAGAAAACAAATAATAAAATAAGAAATCTATAATCCAAGTCCCTGCCTACCTGTCAAAATGCAATCGTCTTCCAAGAGACTAGTTCTACTTTTCTTAAAGGTTCATTTCCTTTAAGTCACTGTGCCATCATGTTTCAAATAAATGGAAATTTGAGAGATGAAGGAGATAAGACAGGTCACCAGGCAATGACAGTGAACACAACTCAAATACTTTTGCAGGTGCACTACAGTATCTACTGTCAATGTTAACATGTTAAAAACTATAGTGGTATTTATCATACATATCAGATATTTCAACAGCCTCATGCAGAGATATGAACTTGTAGGCTCTTGACTGCAGGGAATAAAGAGACAGAGGAGATGGGAAATTATAAGGAAAAGGAAGCAAACTACATTAAATTTATACCTACAAGAATGGTATACTGAAAAGTTGCTTCAGAGTATTCTGATGCGTACATGAAAATGCTTAGGTCATGATAGAAATAGAAATGATGCTTATCTCCTTAACAAAAATGCAGTGATAATTTTATATTAAAATAGTCCTACTTTTTGGAGTTGTCCAGGGAATTAAAACAAAAAAAATCAACTCATATAATGAAAAAAACCAAATGTAGCTGCTTTCTCAGCCCTAGAATCAGCTTGCAAAACACCCTTGTTGATTAGTTAATGTGGGTGTTTTTCTTACACAGTACACTGTGCAAAATGGCACCATTCCGTTTCGCCTTCAGTTTCGATGGTTTGAAGGAACAGTATTCTGTTTTGAATTTCATTTCAATTTGAAACAGCTGTTCCGTTCTGTTCTGTCGAAACTGAAAGGCTGTTTTGATGCTGTTTCGATGTTTTGCTGGGGGTGCTAGATCGCATGGGGGTGGGAAGTCAGCCCAGCTGAGTTGACTTCCCATCCCCGGTGCTAGATCAGGTGGGGGGGGGGGGCGTAGAATCAGCCCAGCTGGGCTCACTTCCGCCCTCCCCTGCGCTGTGATCAGGCATGGGGGCAGAGAGACAGTCCAGCTGGGCTCACTCCCATCCCTCCCGCGCACCCTATCACAGCGCAGAGAGGGTGGAAGTGATCCCAGCTGGGCTGATGCTCTGCCCATGCCCGATCTCAGCATGGGGGTAGGGGGAAGTGAGCTCAGCTGAGCTGACTCTCTGTCCCCGTGCCTGATCGCAGCATGGGGAGGGGAGTGAACCCAGCTGGGCTGACTCTGCCCCCTGCCCAATCGCAGTGGGGGAAGTGAGCCCAGCTGGGCTGACTCTCTGCCCCTCTGCCCAATCGCAGCTTGGGGGGATGGGGTGGAAGTGAGCCCAGCTGGGCTGATTCTCTGCATCCTGCCCCCTGCCCACTGGATCGCAGCGCTGGGGAGGGGAACTGAGCCTGGGCTCAGTTCCCTTCCCCTGCGCTGTTATTGGCTTCTGGCAGCGGGAGACGGGGAGAGCCAGGGCTATGCTCCTAGATGCTGCTGGGAGCACAGCCCTGGTTCTCCCCCATATCTTGCTGCTGGCTTTGAAACTCGAAATGTTTTGAAACTTTTGAAACATTTAGACTAGCCTTGTTTTGAGGCTGCTTTGAAGCCCTTCATTTTGATTTGATTTCACTGTCTCAAGCTCAAAATTAGTCAAAACAGTGTCAAATCAAAACAGCCGGTGAAATTTCGCACAGCCCTATTACCCAGCAATCCAAGTGAATCAGAGTGGGGTGATAAGTAAGCAGGCTGAACTAGGGCTCCAAATATACTTCTGAGAGAGGATGTCAAAGCTGTGTCTGCACTGCTAGTAAGGATTGACCTTAAGGCTGCCCTACACTGCTCTTGAACCCCAGTCCAGTCCAACCCAATCTCTACTAAACTTTAGGGGTTTACCCAGGCTGCAGGCTACAAACACAGGAAGTCTGTCAGCAGCAATTTCTTGTTCTTGACTTTCAGCCTTTGTGCAACACACTCTCTGTCTGTACTGCCATAATCAGAGCCAAACACAGAATGAGACACACCACCAGCAAACTAACTTCTACCAGGACTGGCCCAAGAAACAGGAATCACCATGTAGACAGGTTTGGAGCAGACTGCAAAATGCAATGTAGTAGATCACAGTCTTGTGGAAGGATTCTGAAGAGGTCATCTAGTCCCTTGCTCAAGACAGGATCATATCTACCTAAACCATCCTAGAAAAATTACGGCAGTACTGTTGAAACAACTTAGGTTGGTGAAGGCAACCTGCTGGGTGGGCCTCAATATCAGCATAGACATACCTGAAAGTTTTGATTAAACTATTGGATTAGCACAGCCTATAGGTCCACTCACACAGGTTCAGTTATGTCACTGAGATCCAAGGATATAAAGTTAACTGTCAGATTAAGATTACAGTGCAAAATAACTAAAATGTTTTGTTTTTTCTCAGATAAAAATAAATGCTTGTATAAAGGGAAAGTTTGAGTGCATTTGAGAATGAGTCAGTACTTTTTCTTTTTCTCCTGTGGGAAGAAAGATATGAAAAATTTTCCTTACAGCTAACATGAGGTGAATAGCAATATACTGTGAGATATGGCTCAGATAAGCTGAATGTACATATCAATTCTGACACCAACCTGTTGTCAGTTATACAGCACAACTACCTTGATTTCTTTAGGATTGCATTAGTCTAAATGAAGGGGAAAATGTTCACTTCTTATATGATGTGTCAGAATGAAATCTCATACCAGTAGCTTGCATTAAGAGCTTTTGGCCAGATCCGGATGTGCAGGCACGTGCAGTTTGTGATACTGCAGTACTCTTTCTGGTGCCAGAAACCATACACCCAGCATGTTAAAATGTGCCCACACTACAAATTTGCAGCACAGGGAAATCTTGGTAACAGATTTTGTCTAAAACAGGGGAGCAAATGCACATAAGATTTTACCAATCTTTTTTTCAATCTCATAACAAAAATTGGTTGAAAGCTAAATGTTGGTTGAAGCTCTAGATTGTTTCCTTTTGTCCTTAACACAAATTGGTTCACATATTCCTTATAGCATCACCTTTCTCTTATAAGATACTCTTCATCAACATGATATGGGTCACTGTGAGATTCTTGCCAACGCTTGGCACTTTGGCAAATATGCATGGTCACACAAGGAAAGGATGCCGTGTTCCCTTATTTGTGAGACTTCTTTCTCTATGGAGAGTTGGTCAACTCTTCATAGAGACTCGTAAGGTGTTATGGAGACTCTTGTTCAATGATGGTGTTATGGAGGCTCTCATTCTGCAAATATGCCTGGTGGTGGGCCTCAAAATACTGTGTTAAAAAAAAGACGACGACGTAGAATGCTGACATGAGAGAAAAAATTATGAATAAAGTCCTTGCAGCTGGGAAGGTAACTTAGCAAAAGAAGAGCAGGAGCATCTCATTATATCTGTCTGGAGAATTATGCCATGTGTGTATGTCTGTGATTTCTTTTCAGGGGGATTTAAATTGTAATGTCAGCAGCATAGTAATGTTTTTATTAAAACTGTGCACAGTTCTCTTCCAGAGCCAGTATATTAATTATGGCCACTTCTGTTTAAGCCTTCCTTTGTGTTTTAACATCTTTGCTTCTTGGCTTACTACTAAGTAGTGTGAAGGTCAGAGCTTAACGCAGACTTGCAGTAAATTACACTTCTTCAATTGCACTTTCAAAACACCCCGTCAAAAATCTTCTCGGAAAACTGCCATTCCCCACTAATGACACATTCATATGCTTGTTGGTCTCATTCTCACTAAGGTCCATTCAGTGCTAGCATTCAGAAAATGGCTCAATTAGTACAGACTTAGAGATGCTTCTGTAGGAGATTTGTTAGGAAAAATACTAGTAGATAAATCTATGTCTTGTTTTTCTTGAGCTTGAGAGGGTTCAGATACGATTGCACAGAGTGATTTTACTTAATTCAGGTTGGGTTGTTTTTGTTTTTGTTTTTTAAAGGAGGCAGCTGCTGAATAGCAAAGAGTTGCCTTATCAGTGCAAAAACTGTAACAAAAAACATAAGTGGGTGTCATTCGGTGAGTCAAAGTAACAAATGTAAGTATCTTTGCAAATAGAAGTATATAACTGGATTATCTGATATTCCTGAGTTCAGTTTGTTTTAAAATGCCTGTAGTCAGGAAATGACTTTGTGAAAATGCTTGTGAATCTCCTAACTTCCATTAATTTTAGAACTTGTATTCTCTTTCCCAAAATTCATACCAAAATTGTATTATGTGCTATTTTCTTGTTTGATCATGCAATCTGGGAGTAGAAATAATATGGAATGGAAAAGATGGTGGATGCTGGAGAATCAATGGTGGATACTAGAAATTAACAATCCATTAGTAAAAAAATGTTGACCAAAACTGATACATATTCAGCCTGATGAATAAAAATGACCGATTTACAGAGAGTTTGCTAATCAAAAGGGGAGATGATTTTATAATGCACATAGTTCATTATGACTAATTCAACTTGACTTACTTTCTATTAAAAAGTCTGCATCTGTCAATGATTACCTCATAGTGACAACTGACATAATACCATTTTCCCCAATACACTACTTTGAAAAAGAAGTTACTGTGCAGTACATATTGTGATTTTAACATAACCATTGTAAAGCTCCTTTTAATGCAAATCATAACATACCCCAAGAGCAAACTGATAATACATCAGTGCAGTGAGCTGCCTAGTTGATCTAAACATGGAGACAGATCCCCTGCAAATGTAAATTAACTTGATTTTATTGAATTCAGTGGAGGCAGATCAATTTATACCACCTGAGGATGGGGCCCACTGTCTCCAGAGCAACACTGCAATTTCCCAAGCAGTGAATATAGAAGATAAATTTAAAGATAGTAGATAATCATAAATAATGGTTTAGTTGGAATAAAAAATGCTTCTTTACATAAAGTTCTAATTTAAATGAGTATTTAATATTATTTTATTTTACTCTTATCTGTGTCTGGGTTCTACCCTGAAATTCAGACACTAGGTGCATCTACATGAGATGCTTAACTTCACGTTAGCATAGTTTACTGCAAAGTAAGCACGTACATCTACACGTGCACATGTTTACTTCACAGTAAACCTCTCTAATACCAAATGAATTTGCTACCTGTAAATGCAAGTAGGAAATTTACTCGGCATTAGGAACAGTGCTGTAGCGCTTATGTAGATGCCTGACCAGGATCAAAATCTGCTCCCGGTCAGCTATACCAGGGGGCGGGAGATTGCTCCCTGCCCCCAGGAGTTGCCTGCTGCTGGGGCAGACTCTGCCACCATAGCCTAGCCAGAGACTATGTCCCCCTGCCCCAGCAGCAGGGAGCTCCAAGCCCCCCACTCCAAGATTGTGTTTGGGCAGCAGGTGCTGGGAGATAAGGATTGCAATTGGGGAGCAGGAGGCGGGGAGACCCTTATCTCCCAGCGCTGGCTTCGTGACCCTGGGGCCACTGCCCAGAGACCTTTATTTCCGAGTGCCAGCTCTGTGACCATGGGACCACTGCTGGGAGATGCTTATCTCCTAGCCCGAGCCACACGGTCATGGGACTCAGGCTGTGAGACCCTTATCTCTAGGAGACCATTATCTCCCAGAGATAAGGGTCTCCCAGGCTAAGCTCCGTGACTGCAGAGCTCAGGCTGGGAGGTAAGGGTTTCCCAGCAGAGGCCCCATGGTTGCAGAGCTGGCACTGGGAGCTCCCTGCTAGCGGGAGCTGGGGAGCTTGTTCTATACCCAGGTCCATGAGCATGGAGCTGGGGCAGGGAACAAGCTCCCCAGCTTGTTCCTTCCCCTCCAGCTCCATGCTCATGGACCTGGGTGGGGAACAAGCTCCCCAGCCCTCACCCTGCATGTCCAGGTGTGGACAATGTCCCGCTGCTCCAGTACCAGGGCACTTCCAGTCCCTGCTTCCCAATTATAATCATGGAGTGGGAGCTGGGAGCTTGTTCCCAGCCCCCATTCTGCAATCACAGAGTGGGGGCTGGAAACAAACTCCCCAGCCCTCATTGCATGGGGACAGTTCCCCACCCAGCTTGGAGTTGTCTGGGACCTTCCCCTGACAGGGACAGTACCCAGCCAGCCCCAGGCAGTGCAGGGAAGCATTTGCAGCCTGGATGTGGCTGGGGACTGTCTCATTTTGGACAGTTCCCAGCCAGCTCATGCAAACTTTCCCACGCAGCCTGGGCCTGGTTGAAAACTGTCCTGGTCAGGAGCAGGTCCCAGCTCCATGTCCCAATCAGGTGATCGAGGCACAGGGGTCAGAAAGAGCTGCAGGGGTGGGGTAGGTCCCAACCCCCTGCCCCAGTCCACTGGTGGGGCAGCTAGCAGTGGGCTGCTAATTGCTCGCTGCCCCACTGATGGATCAGCTACCTCCTGGCTTGGTGTTCCCTGCCAGACCCTGAGCTAGCACCCAGAGGGAGCCTAGAGCTTCCCCCAGTGGCGGCAGTGGCATATTGCAGGGCTGCAGGGACCTGGGAGCAAATCTGCTCCCTAATATCCACATGTGTAGATACCTACCCAAAAACCCTTAGTGGGCACGCCTAAATGTGCCCCTACAGTGCCTTTGTTACTGAGCTGCCATTTAGTATTTCCTTTTGAAAGTACTAAATGATGGCTTAGTAACAGCCCGTACTGTGTCATGCATACCACACACAGTTATTTTTAGCTGTTACGTCGCTGTAGCAACGCACTATAATGAGGGAGCATGTTGCTATGGCAATGTAGTTGCAGCAGTATGGTTTGTGACCACTGACACTATGTCACTGCAGCACATTGGTACAGTAATGTAGCGGCATGTGTAAATGCACCTTCTGTACGGTAGCTTTCTGCACAGTAAATCTAGGCTGGAGTAAATGCATATGTAGACGCTCCCACTGAAATACAAAAGAAGTGCTCTCATAGTGTCATCTAGCGACTCATTTGAAAAGCATAAAGTCCTGGAAATCAGTAGAATGTGTAGGTTTGTATGGCACTGTGTTGATTTGTCTAATTTGAAGTGTTGTGAGCTTTTTTTCAAGTGACATTTTAAAGGTATTTGTCAGTTTTCTATCATGAACATACCTGTCTTTTATAATTCATTTTTTTATAGTCACAGGTAGTCTCTTTCAAGAACACCCCCTGCTGGTTCCTTTAAAGTTATCAGAGGTAGCCTCAAAAGTCCACTGACCCACCAGCAAAAAAGGTGTTAGAGTTTGCAGAAGCGATTATTAACAGAAAGGAAAAGAATGTTGACTCTCATGTAATCAAGTCCTGATCTTACTGAAATCAATGGACATTTTCCAGGGACTTCAGAAGGAGCAGGATTTAACCTAGGGTACAAGGATATACATAATGTAATGGTTTTGATGGAAAATTCTGATTCATTGGACCTGTAACTTTTGCCAGGGAGAGAAGGAGAGAGAAAGAGAGGTGGATTTGACAAATGTCTGGACTTGGAAACATTTTGAAAAAAAATCTCCATGGGGGAGTGAGGTTTTCCAAGATGAAATGGCTTTCAGCTTCAAACACTAACCTGATTACAGGGAAAAAAATAAAATAAAGGTGATTAAAAACATCATGAAATGTTTTAAAATTAGACAAATGTTTAAAATTATTTTAGCAGTTTTGATCCACTCAAACAGAAATTCTTATTAAATTTTGGTCCATGAAAATGTTGCAGATTTTAATTTTATTTATATTTTATTATATAATAAGAAACATCATTAAAAAAAAAAACACAAATATTTTCACAGGAAGAGAAATATCTTTCTACCCAGCTCTAAATTTCAACCTTTTTTGATAAAACACCTCTGATAACTGGCTGATCCAAGCAGCAGAGTCTATGGCTCCTGGCAGACATTAAGGCTAGGGACAGATATTCAAAAGCCTGACCCTAAATTGGTTCAGTCTTTGCAAGTTAGTCTAACTTGGCTAGGCTAAATCAGTTTGTAACTGCATGGCTCAGGCTAGAAGACAGGTGGGAGGGTGGGGGGCGCTAGAACAGCCCTTCCTTCCCTTGCATAGTGCTCAGCTGAGCGGGGCATGGCCAGGCGTCTGGTTAGGGAGGTGTTCCCCTCCCTTCTGACCAGCCCAGTAGGGAACTGATAACAGTGTTTATCACCCCTAATTCAGTGTTTATCACCCCATTAAGAAAACAACAAAGGGGCATTACCAGCTACCTATTGATTCTCCCTTTGTCCCATCTACCACAGCACAGACTGTAGCCAGCATGTGGTCTGCTAGCTAATATACAGACACCTCTCAGCAAGGCAGAGGAGAGGGAGGAATCCCGTTTTAGCAGGGAGTTCTGAGTGGGAGTGGGGAGCAACCTGCAATATCTGACAGAGCTGCAGCCAAGGAGCAGAGAGCCCCACCCAGCCTAGAGAGCATGCCAGGATGCTGGGGGAATCTGATTTAACTTAGACCAGGAAGCGGTCTAGGACAGACACTGCATAAACCGGTTTGACCCAAATCAGTTAAGTCTGATACTACATTCAACCAGGTTTATATCAAACTGGTTGCAACCATTTTCAAACTGGTTTATGTGCACTGATCATCTGTTCAGTTACAGGTTTAAACTAGTTTCTGATCACTTAAACCAGTTTATGAGTAATGTCTGTCACTAGCCTAGCCTAGTAATGTCATCCCAAACAGAACGCCTCCTACTGTGCTAAATGTACACGGCAAGAGATGCTATGTTTAGGATGGGGCATTAAATTCCTCTGATACCAATTGCCTCCAGCCTAGTTCTGCAGAGCAGGCATTGAGCAGCTCTTTTCTGGACACAGAGCTGCCAACAGCCAGTTCCAGAGTTCGGTCTGTCTAGAGCTGTTCTGACAATCAGTGGTCCTAGAGCCAGTTTGAGAACAGAAACTGCTGGGGACCAGGCCTGATAATCAGGTCTTGGACATCTAAAAAATGTGTGTTCAGCTCAGCTCCCCACAATCCAGCAGGGTCTCCATCATGGGCTACTGGTGCCTCTTGCCACGGGCCCCCCCGACACCAGTCAGTGACTGGGGAAGGGCAGTCCAGCTCCCTGTCCAGCTCACAGGGGGGCACCGGCACTGCCACTTGCCCCCCTGCCCGTCACCTAAGCAGGGAGTGTGGCCTGACAGGGGGTTCACCAGCGCTCTTAGAGGGTGCATGTGCACCCCTGTGCACCCACTATGCTTCGCCACTGCGTTCCATAGCAAGGCAAAAGATGTTGCTATGCTTGAGGGATGCCAGGTTTCTAGAAGGGGGAGCTCCTCAGCTTCCCCTATTGTGGAACCTTTAAATCCACTCCCCCAGAAGTACCTTTTCAGCATCTGAACCTAGGCTGTCCCAGTCCTGATGCTGACTCCTAGCCCCAAGCCATTGCTGAAAACCATCATCAGATAGATACTGGTGAGGTGGGAAAAGGTGTATTGCATCTTGGGATACTGAAGGACCCAGCAAAGACCTAACACCTGATCTATAACATGCCATACATTCAAAATAAAGCTTCATAGAAACCAACTAAAAAAATATTCTGTGTTGTTTAAGCAATGTTTTTGTGTCTGTTTGGCCATTTTTACCTTGTAATAATGACTTTGCATGTGTAGCATGTCTAAACTTATTGTGCAGTTAACCAGCTAATTGCACAATACAGATAGTGTGTCAGTGACCTACAAGTCAGAAAGTGAAGTTGTTCCTGTACAAACTTCAAACCAGTCTCAAAAGCATAATTGGCAACCCCTGGTCTTGTCTTCCACTGTTCTGCTCTTTGGGAAGTCATTTGCATGTATATATTGGGGGGGTTGGATATCAGATGAAGATGGGAGAATTTCATATCCACTTTGCATTTCCTACCTAAAGAATCAGGGCCAGGTTATTTTCTTTATCAGCAGCCGCTAAGAAAGTATTTAACCTTCCAGACAGAAGAATATAGTTCTAAACGTAATAATGTTATGTTTATAGTTTTCTCCATCTCTCATACAACCCTTTCCTACTACAGAAATATAATTGTATGCAAGGACATTAGAAATAACATAATTATGTAAGAGGCAAAGATTTCTTGGAGTGATATCAACTTACCACTCCACACTGGAGCTGATCAGAAGACTCACTGAACAACTATAGCCTATACTCCACAAAGATCAGACCTTGAGAGAAATATTCCTAGCTCCTCCATTCCTGGCTTTTAAACAGGGCCCTAACCTTGCCTAATTCATCATCAGAAGCAAATTTTCTACTACCCAAAAGATATTAAGTGGGACACAGCTTTGCTTTGCTGAGAAATGCTTAACTTGTCAGCACATCTCCACTGTCACTACTATGAACACCCCCCCATAAAGAAACCTTCTTAATCTATGGCTCCTACACATGCCTCTTTTCCCAAAATGTGATCTACCTGATCCAGTGCACCATTATGACAACTATGTGAGAGAAACTAAACAGCTACTACACACCAGAATGAACTCTCACAGAAAAAAATATAAAGGGCAGAGACATACACGCACCATTAGGAGAACGTTTCTCACAAAACAACCACTCCCTCTCTGTCCTCACTATTGTCGTACTCAAGGGAAATCAACTTAAAACCTTTAAAAGGTGAGCTTGGGGACAAAAATTCATAAGCTGGATGGACACTTAAGAACCCAGGACTAAACTTGGATATTGGTTTATGACATATAACATTTTACCCAAGTCCTGAATACTTTCCATACAGAAAAGGTGAACATGACAATCCTCCTTTTTGGTAGGCATTGATCTCCCAGTAATCAGCTTCTTTCCTTCTGCTAATTGTGTATCTGCTACCCCTGAGAATTTCTCTCATTCCTTTCCCTCTGCTGTTTTTCACTGTCCTGTCCAGAGCCACTGCCTGGCTCCTTGTAATCAGAGACCTGAAGAAGAATGTCTTGCATTCAAAAGCTTATCTAAGGGCCTTGTTAGGACCTTATTTCACCTTAACCTGGAAGCCGAACATTAATTGGCTTAATGTTGTTTGGCTTAGTAAAGCAGTCACACCTTGAGGCAAAAAACCATCTCTGACTGTCTTTGACCCTCGCAGCTGTGACTTGCCACTACAGCCATGGTGAGCAGGGGCAGGACTAAGTGCTAGGGGCAGTAGGGGAAGGATCAGCTTGCTGCTTGAGCTCCAAGGGGCCCGATCCTTTTTTCTTTGGAGCTCACCAAGCTTTGCCCTGCTGTAGCCACCAGCCCCAGTAGGGCATGTGTCCAGGTCCTAGGAGTGCAGGTACCAGGTGGAGAATGCATTGCAGGAAAGTGTGGAGCTGGCTGCAGGTTCAAACATAGGTCAGTGGGAGGGGTGAGCACCAGCCTGCCAGCCCCCACAGCCTGAGTCCACCCTAGCATTCAGAGCAATAAGCCAGCCCAGAGACACCATGGCCACTGGATGCTCCAGGGCTGCAGCATTGGTGCTGCCTGGGAGGGGCAGTGAGGCAAAGGTGCTGTGCCTTGCCCTGCTGCATCCCAGCATCTCCGCTTGCAGTGACTCAGAGGGGGCCCCTGCGTTCTGGGATGCTGGAGGACTTCAACTTGGTCTGACTAGCTGTCTGGAGTGGCTACACCTTAATGGAACAGCAGCAAAATTAGGCAGATCAGAGATAATCCTGCCCTGGAGTGACATAACTTTAAGCCAAATAACAAGTGCTTTAAGCCACTTAACAGGTGTTAATGTGCCATCAATCCAGGGGTTAAGAGCTCCAGAAACGGTCTAAAATTACCGTGTAATTACAGTAATTTTAGGCTACTCTTGGAGCTCTTAAACCCGGGACTGGCCACATGTTAACACCTTTAAGTGGCTTAAAGCACTTGTTATGTGGGTCAAAGTTATGTCACTCCAGGGCAGGATTACTCTAATCCATATAACCTTGCTTATGTTCCATTCAGGTGTGGCCACTCCACACAGCTGTGCCATTCAAGTTGAAGTCCTCCAGTATCCCAGAATGCAGTGGTCCTTCCTCCCCACATGGTATTTCTTCATGCAGCTAAAGACAGCAACAACTTGAGGCAGGTTGGGGCTGGCAGGGAGTGGTGGGGGGAGGCATGGAAAGTCAGAGCTGGTGCACCAGGATGCTACTGCAGGGCAGGCAGAGCATGACTCAGCACAAGAAAAAGAGGAAAGCCACATGAGGCGGTGCCAAGGATGCAGAGGGCACTGCACAGGGTGGGCTATGGCACTGGCTTTATTGCCTAGCCCAGAGAGGTGCTGACAGCTCCATCACTACCTGGCCTGGGAGTGTTGCACTGCACCGCCCCACTGGTTTCCTCCTGCAGCACCATGCCATGGCTGGTGGGAGCAATAAGCAACCCCTGCGGTGGTGGTGGCAATGGGAAGAGGAAGAGGAGGTGAAGGTGCTGCCTCATTGCAGTGAGTAACCAGCATGCTGCCTGCATCTGTGCGGGGCTCCAAGGAAGGCAGGTGACATTGCTGGGAGGAAACCAGCAGGACAGCACGGTCCAATGCTCTTGGGCTGGGCAGCAATGGAGCTGTCAGCACCTCGCTGGGCTGGGCAGCAGAGCCAGTGCTACCTAAAGTCAACCTCAATAACCTATTCCTAGTGGACATTATTCTTTAAATTGATAATTGGTTAAAAATGCATGAAGTCCATGTCTGTGGAACAAAATTGCCAATTTGTTTTTAATGATGATGTTGATTCCTTATAAATGAAGCAGGTTATGTGATCAAACATCATATGGATGGATCATGACTGTATTTATATCCCTGGAAAGGTGGTCAAATGACTCAAGCCTAAATATGCTGCAGAGCTCTGCTTGCCTGTAAAATCAATTCAATATCTAGTTGCATATACTGGAAGGTTCATCTCTGTGATCGTTATAACCCCACTGGACTGACACAGTCTCTATTAATAACCATCCACTGCCACTTTCACCCTTTGTTCTGCAATTAGAAATGAAATGAGCTGAGGCATCAAAGAAACATATTAAACAAGGATACCTCAATTGTGGCATACTGTTAAACACATTCTTGGCATTTGTGCTTATTGATACTTCTGTTTTTATTGACCTGAAATAAAAGGGAAAAAGCAGCAGACATCAGAAAGTACATCAGGAATAATTGGCATGGTATAAATAAGTATCAAAAGGGACAAAGAACATGATACCTGTCACCAAAATGCATTGACCAATTAATTGTATATGATATTTATTATAAATTGTCTTTTGGAGTCTTGATGCCACGGTGTCTCCTGTGGGCAGACAGGAGCAAGGCTCAATATGTACACAGGAGCTGTGGGTGGATGGCAGTTCAGTGGTTAAGGCAGTAACCTGAGATTCAGGGGAGCTGGGCTCAACTCCCTCCCCCATCAGTGTATGGGACCTTCAGCAAATCTCTCCCTGCCTCAGTGCCTCAAACAGAGGGAATAGGACTCCCCTGTGCATTTCAGGGGGTGAATATACTGGATATGACAAGGTGCACAAATGCCACTGCATGGGTTTTAATGAATTGGGGTAAGGCTGGGATGGAAAAAGTAGCCATAGTTAGCTATGGCTATTTTTTCCATCCCAGCCTTACCCCAGCCTTACCCCTTAGCCTTAGAATTGAACCCTGGGTGGTTCAATTCTAACCCACCCAGTTTTTATATGAAGAACCCTGCTACTTCTCTTTACAAGAGTGGGAAGAAGATTTCCATGGGGGACCACTAGCACACTCCACACCCAGGGAACCAGTCACTCCAGCCCCCAAACAAGATCATATCATGAGCCAGTATTTGTGACTATCATCTGAAGTTGGTGGTCTCATAAGGAGGTCGAACCTCTCCTCTCCCCCTCCACTGCATGACTTGCTTATGAATGTTTTCCAAAGAAGTCCTCAACACTGAAGGCCTGATTACCTCGCTCATTCAGGGGCCACTCCCAAGACCAGTTTGAATGCTCTACTCCCATTAATGCATGAAGTACTTAAGTATTAAGGGTCTCTCTCTCTCTGCTCTGTGCAGTGCCAGTCCCTAAGGACTAGCATGGACATCTCCCTAACATCAGAACTCACAGACAGCAAAACCCAAACCAGCATGTAGTCCAGTGAAATAAACATTTCATAATGGTTAATGTTTCCTTTTTGATAAGTAAAAAGGCTGCACGGATTCAATAAAAAAAAGATTTAATTTCTAGTTTAAATACAGCTGCAGTAATTCTTATGCACCACACAGCTGTTCAGGGACCTGGCAGCTGTCCATATCTTATGTGTCCTATCATGCATTTTCCAGCATTATCTTCTGGATATATAAAGAGCTTCTTTAACTGTTTAGAATAGATTTGATTCATTTTCAGGTAAACTCTGCTGCATAGTTAAATGAATCTGTAGCTCAACACCTATGGCTTTTGCATCGCATCTATTAAACCTCTTTAATAATCCCTCTCTGACTGAGTTCTTTTTGAGAGAGGGAGATAATTTGTTTTTGCTGCTTCTTTTTCTGATACAGTCCTGCAAACTGACAGCAGACCCCAAATTGTACACTTGTGTGTTAGACTCAACACTAAAATCGCAGTTAACACATGTTTGCATTGTGGAAATAAGTAGGATGACAAATTTAAAGGCTGAAACACCAACAGATGTGTCAGTCCCATTGCCAGGGTGTAGTGGGAAGATAAGACGACAAGTTATTTCTGCCAACATGTGATGTCATTCTGAATTCATAGCTTAGAGAATAGAATATCAGCTGATACAGAAGAACTGCGAATGGTTGAAGAACATCTCTTGCAGTTACACTGAGCATTTTTGCAAATCAGCCTCAAATTTTTCCTGCCAACTTTCATTAAAAGCAAAAATAGATGTTAGTGCAACAGTGTTATTCAGAATGAACAGAGAACATATGTTATAAAAGTAAACTAAAAATATTTTGCATTTCTTCAAGAAACTTGGACAGCTTTACAATTATTAGTTAATAAAACCTCATGTAGACTAGTTAATAAATCCTAGTAATGCATCACATGATCATTCTACAAATGGGGAAACTGAGACAGAGATACAGGATTTCCTCCAAATCACACAGCAAAACTGTGGCTGAGCAGAACTGAGAACATCTGCTTCTCCACTCTCTAGCGCTTTTGTCTAGACAATACACCCTTATGTCCTTTATAATGTAGCAATGGTAAAGTGAACGCACAACCAATAAAGAATGAAGAGACAATATTTATCAAGGCAGCATGGGTCTAGGTAACTTTATCCCTTGTACCATCGTTACATATAAAACTACATTAAGAGAACGTTAAAACTGCATAGTTAAGTGCTCATATTATATAAGCCAGGAAATGCCAGAACTCTTGTTCCCTTTGTCCATAGATATTACAATACAGTTTTCAATTATACTCTCACTTTTTTTTTCTAGATACATAGATACAAATTTCTAACCTTTGGTAATTCCCTGCCATCCATTCTGCCATATATTTGCATTAGTTTCAGTATATCATCTTAAGGTTTTTTTAAGTTCTGCTCTCTCTCTCTACAATCTGCATTTAACTAGCATTGTCAACACCATTTACTTGTATTATTACGGTGGTATACCCCATCCCTCATTTGTTTTTAAGTAGAGCTTATCTTTTTAAAAAAATTCTATTGCCTGTAATACACAAAATAGTATAATTACTACAAGCAGTTACACATCAGTACTTAAGATGTAGAAAAAAATTATTTTTTGAGAAATAGTATAAAACTATAGATTGCATTGTAAAACATATGAACTGGAGGGCAGAGTTAAAGGTGCTTTTTAAAGCTTAATTTTGAGCCCACATCTTGTGATTAATTATACTATGCAGCCATAATAGAGCTCTTCATTTTCTCAGTGTTTTGTTACTTCAGAGATAAGGGGGAGGGTTGAGCAAAGAAATAGAAGGATACTTATTTTTCTTGATTTGGGGCTTCTGGTGGCTTCTAAAAACTGCAAGTTGAAAGCAAGATTTACTGATAACTTTCTGGCTGCTTTATGCTATCCCAGCCATGCAGACACAGGTCAGTCCACTTTCCTGCTTAAACTGTAAATGCTCCATTAAATAGAAATGTTTGGCTACCTACTTACAGAACAAGGCCAACCTTGTCAGAGGCCACCAGAACATGTAATGTGTGCAGGTTCTTTACGTGATGTTCAAATGCTTACAAGTAGGCAAATTCCCTCCAGAACAAAGTAAGGACTATTTCCATACACTTTTAAACTTCAGCCAGTTCAGCTCTCATTGTCTTTGTACCTCTGTGAAATAACAAGAATGAGGAAGCTATCTTTATGGACAGGGTAGGGATGCAAATCACTGTGGGGAAACTTTCAATTGAGACGAGTGAAGCCACAATAGTTTTTCTAAGATGGGGGAGTATATCCTTTTCACTTATGCTCAAAAAATGTAAACCATTTCTAATCAACTTTCCAAATATCCATGAGTAAAGATAAAGCGTGAAAAATTTCAGCCCAAAAGGGGAGTGTTCAGCAGAGTTATAATGGTCTAAAATGTACCATTGGCAATGTTTCTGGGCTCTTAACTGAAGGTCATTTCCAATGTCTCACTATTCAATTCTGACTGATATTTGCCAAACATTTTCCTTTTCTCAATCTTCACCTGGTTGTTCCTGTATATTCCTCTGGAGGCCACTCCAACCTATTCCACTCCCTACCTTGGTGCTTCCAGCCTCCACCTACTTATAGGCATTTAACATGTCTCCCTTTAGCTATACATATTTAGCTCCTTTCATCTTTCAGCATAAATCAATCATTCTGCTGCTTAATCATTTATGTTCCTTTTCTCCGAGAACCTCTCTGACTTCTCTCTCCTGTCAGAATTTTGTGCCCAGCACTGAACGCACTACTGTACCTGCACTATCAGATACAGGACCATGTACACGTAGGATGGTCATCTCCTGCCTAATTCTGGGAGAGATAGCTAAACTAATGAGAATTTAAACCTACAGCATTAATTGGCCTGCGTGCCATAGTTTAGGCTGGCAGCTCTCAGTCAGCAGTAATTTATGATAGGTGTGGGAGATTTCAGAAATGAACTAACCTGTTTGCCCCAAACCCTACAAGACTGAGGAATTCAGACTCAGATATAAACTTATGGTTCAGACCAATCATGTGTTTTAAATGCAAGGGATTTGAATTTCATAACTTAACTGAAAATGGTTGCATAGTCTCCCAGGTATTCAGAGACCAGAACTACATGTTTGTTCTTGCTGCCTGCACGCTTCTGTTGGCACCCCCTGGGTGTGATGGCTCACCCTTCTCCCTTGCCAAAATCCACTTTTGTTCAGGGGTTACTGCAGGAGCATTCACACTACCCTGCTCATGGAGGCTCCCTCCACTGAAAAAATTAGTGCGCCAAAGGTAAAAGATGCATCAATGATTTGTAGGTCCCAACTCTGAAGCTTCTGGAATTAGGGAAGCCTACCTACATATCTATAGCTGTGGAAATAAAAGGCCTTTGGTGGGTTTCCTTGTACTGTAATTGAATTTTGGAAAAGGAAACAAATTAAAAGACAAGAAAGCAGAGAGGAGGATGAGGAGAACGAGGAGGAGTCACATTTATGTATCAGTGTTACAGCCATGATTTGGCCCCCTCTGATCATGAACAAGCCCAACACTCAGTCTGAATCTGGATTCACGCAGGAAGAAGCGAGGCCCACGCTATGGCTATAGGGCCTCCCGTGTGCAATGCTGCTGCCACCACAGTGCAAACGAAGAACACAATAGAAGCCCACGGACAAACCGGCAAAGACAAACACAAACACAGTCTGACAGAGGAGCTACGCCTGGTGGCTTATGTAAGCAAAGCAATGTTATCCCCTTCAAAGTCAAAACAGAAGCCAGGATACTCTGTTTATAATTTGGGGGATTTTTGAAATCATAACTCTTTCATTATGAAATGCCTTAAGCCCTCAGACATAGCAATCAAGCCCTGCGATATCCGGTGTCATGTAAGAAGCACCTTCTGTATTTTAACAAATATCATCAAAGGGCTTAGTCTAAATTATGTTACTTATAAGAATGTGCTGATGATATTTGTGATGGGCAGATTTGCTTATCAGGACGAGGATACCAGAATGTCACAACTGTAGATTATTTTCTGTTATTGCTTTCATAATCATCGCCAAGATCTGGGTCAGGAAACCATCCCTTGTCACAAAACCACTTAGGGTGAAGGTATATGTTACACTTGGGCCATACTAAATCTGTCAAGCAGTGTTAACATTTGAATGTGCTGTGAGCAGTCACATGTTAAGGGTTAATACCATTTCTTGCCTGCACAGCTCTGATGTGCCACTAAAGGGCTGGTGAGCCAGGGTGTGGCTAGGAGCCAGGACACCTGGGCTCTCTCCTTGCAGGAGGTGGAGGGGCTGGGATTGGTGCATCCTGGGATGATGGAGGATTGCAAATTGCTCGTTTATCTCCCTGGAGCAGACTGAAGTTACCCTAACATGAACTAGGTAGCACAGCCCAGAGTTAACCCTCCCCTGAAGTGGTATAATTTTGAGATGCCCAAAATGCACTTACCACGAGTTGGGTGCTCACATTTTAATTACTCTTAACATGTTTGAAGTATAATGTATAATGTCATCCTTAAGCCCATGCTTTCAGTATATGCTTAAGTCATTGAAACCTATTAGGATATAGGTATATGTTTAAATGTATGCACATACTTAAGGGTTTTCCTGAATAGCAATACGCACAAGCATATGATTAAGAATTAACTTGAATCAAGGTCCTAATGATTGGATATTGTACAAATGGAAGTTTCTAAAGGCATTCTAATACCTTTAGGTAAACAGTATTTTGCAAGCCAATGACAACAATATGAAATATTTCAAATAGGCTAGATATTGAAACATAAATCTAGTATCTCACTTTCTAAGGCAGGGGTGGGCAATTATTTTGGGCGGAGGGCCGCTGAGTTTTGACAAGCCATCGAGGGCCGCATGATGCAGCCAGGGGGTCACAATATTGATTTTCTAAATTTTTTAGGGGCCCCACAGGCTGGATAAAATGTCCTGGCGGGTCGCATCTGGCCGGCAGGACGCATTTTGCCCACCCCTGTTAAGGGATCTATCGATGCTGTTCTGTAACGCTCCACCTTTTTAGTGAAGCTTATTAATAGAAAGCTGTATATCCTTCCCTGTATATTTGGGGCACAATATGTCAATAGGCTTCCACCATGGGCCCAACTTTTTATACATTATTAGTTGCTAACTTGTTATAGGCAAAAAAGATAGGATCCAAATCTCTAACTCCATGATTGTATCTGAAGATCATGGAGAGAACTTATCTTTGTATCTACAATGCAAATAAAAGCAGTTATAATCAACCACAGGTACAAAACGGAGACTGCCGATTTTAGACACCTTATCTAAAACACCCCTTTTATGTTTAAAACATTTTCCAGTAAAGGGAACATTCTTCTGTGTAGCAAATGACTTTTTAAAGAATTAAGTCCTGCACTCTAACATAACATGTTAAGGTTATTTTACACATATGTACATTTATATCTTGTTTTAATATCGTCTTTCAAATCCCATAGGGAAACATAAAATGAATTAAATCTGAGCGGTCGCAGAGCTTCCTCTCGTGCGTGGATGACCTCTACCTGACTCAAGAAGTCTATGGGCCAACGAGAGGCAAAGCGCTGCTCGACCTGGTGCTGCCTACTGGGGAGGACCTAGTCGGCGACCTAGTGATGGATGGGAAGCTGGGTGACAGTGACCACGAGCTGATCACCTTCACCATCCGCTGAAAAGCTGGCAAGTCAGTCAGCAACACGCAAGTCCTTGACTTCAGGAAAGCCGACTTTGACAAGCTCAGGAGGCTTGTCAGTGAGGCCCTAAGGGACTGTGACCACAGGGAGAGGAGAGTTCAAGAAGAGTGGTTGTTCCTCAAGGGAGCAATCCTCAATGCACAAACTAAGTCTATTCCATCTCGGAGGAAAGGCAGCAAGAGGGCACAGCAGCCCCCCTGGCTCTCCAGGGACCTAGCAGACCTCCTGAGGCTAAAAAGAAAGGCCTACAAAGGATGGAGGATGGGAGTCACCTCCAAGGAGGATTATTCTGCACTGGTCAGGTCCTGTAGGGAGCAGACCAGGAAAGCCAAGGCTGCAACTGAACTCCAGCTAGCTTTGAGCATCAAGGACAATAAAAAGTCCTTTTTCAGATATGTGGGGAGCCGGAGGAAAAGCAGGGGCAACGTTGGACCCCTGCTGAACCAGATGGGGCAACTGACAACTGACGCCCAGGAAAAAGCCAACCTATTAAATAGGTACTTTGCGTCGGTCTTTCATCAGCTCCATGGGACGGCCGTGCCCGCTACAGGGCCGGGAAGTCCAGGTGAGGGTGATCCCCTCCCCTCCATTAATGCTGACTTTGTGAAGGAACATCTTGAGAAGCTGGATACCTTCAAGTCAGCCGGCCCTGACAATCTTCACCCCAGGGTACTCAAGGAGCTGGCGAGCATCATAGCCCAGCCTCTAGCGCGGATCTTTGAAAACTCTTGGCGCTCTGGTGTAGTGCCCGAAGACTGGAAGAAGGCCAACGTGGTGCCTATCTTCAAGAAAGGGAGGAAAGTGGATCCGGCTAACTATAGGCCCATCAGCCTGACTTCTATCCCGGGGAAGATCTTAGAAAAGTTTATTAAGGAGGCCATCCTTAATGGACTGGCCGACGCCAACATCTTAAGGGATAGCCAGCACGGGTTTGTTGCGGGTAGGTCTTGCTTGACCAATCTCATTTCCTTCTACGACCAGGTGACCTATCACCTGGACAAGGGAGATGAGATTGATGTCATATATCTCCCCCTGTACTCAGCCTTAGTGAGGCCACAGCTGGAGTACTGCGTCCAGTTTTGGGCTCCACAATTCAAAAAGGATGTGGAGAAGCTTGAGAGAGTCCAGAGAAGAGCCACGCGCATGATCAGAGGTCAGGGAAGCAGACCCTACGATGACAGGCTGAGAGCCCTGGGGCTCTTTAGCCTGGAAAAGCGCAGGCTCAGGGGTGATCTGATGGCCACCTACAAGTTTATCAGGGGTGATCACCAGTATCTAGGCGAACGTTTGTTCACCAGAGCGCCCCAAGGGATGACGAGGACGAATGGTCACAAACTACTACAAGATCGTTTCAGGCTGGACATAAGGAAGAATTTCTTTACTGTCCGAGCCCCCAAGGTCTGGAACAGCCTGCCGCCGGAGGTTGTTCAAGCGCCTTCATTGAACACCTTCAAGATGAAACTGGATGCTTATCTTGCTGGGATCCTATGACCCCAGCTGACGTCCTGCCCTTTGGGCGGGGGGCTGGACTCGATGATCTTCCGAGGTCCCTTCCAGCCCTAATGTCTATGAAATCTATGAAATCTCTTGCTGCATCACATTGTTGAAGACTCTGGACTATCTGAAACAGTTTGGATGCAGCTTACTCTTCGAAGCTTTATCGTGCAGCATCCCAAGTCTTTATTCCTTAAGAAACTGAATTTCAGAGGTGTTGAATAGTTATGACACCTAGTGGCTTTAACTTCTGAAAATAAGGCCATTTTTAGTAACTCAAAATGGAGTAGAAAGGTGTGAAATCTGAAGTGGTCCAAATCAAGCATATATCAAAGGCAGGCTATCCAAGCATGTACCTATTGTAAATACTTAATATAACTGGAAGCTGTCTTCCTGAGAAGAGAGTTGCATAAAGAAGCAAGCTGTGTCAGTGTCTGTCACTTGACAGACTGCATGCTAAGGAATATAACACTTACCTGTAGCTGAGGCAGAGCTATTCCAATTTGGCTTGTTGTTGTCAGGGATCCTTTACCACATGTGGTTGTTGGACCCCTTCCTGTCTGTTGCACTGATGGCTAGACAGCACAGTTTGATTTTTTAAGTCACTTGTATGCTCTCCCTTCTAAAAACCTCTCAGAAGGTTACATATATTAAAAAAGTTTGGCAAACTTTCAGGCAATTCTCAAGATCACTCTTATATGCAAAAAGGGAAACTTGATCTGATGATTAAGATAGATTTATGGTAGCAGCAGCACCTATTTAACTATGTTCAGTAATGTGCGAAAAAGAACCTGTCATTTTTTTATTGCACTGAACTGAAATGACTTCTGGAGAACGCTGATAAATTCAGGACTGATTTCTCTCTTTCAACATCTATAGGAATTTTAGGTTCTTTAGAGGTAGGAGAAATTTTAAGTATGGGTTAGCAAAGATATCTGGGGTTTTTTCCTTGCATTATTTTCAGACCAGTTCTATTAATAGGAAGACCTGAAGCCTCTTCCCCGTCTCTTCCAGTTGCACCTGAGAGTTTCGATTATACTCCTGTTCAATAAGGAGTTGTGTGTAGCACATTGTAAGTTAAAGGCTAAATTCACAAAGGCTTAGGAGTCACAATGTTCTTTGTGGTGTAACTCAGGAACAGGAAATTGTGAATTAACACAGGCACAAATAACACATAGGTAAGTAATCAATCAATACCGGTAAGCATGAGTGGAAGGGGGACAGGTAAGTAACACGACTGTGGCAGGGAAGAGGTCTCAGTGGGGATTTCAGGGAGTCATATGTGCGTGAACCAACAACTATCAGTTTCACAGGAACAACA